>NW_020664561.1:16163429-16294752 GCF_002925995.2 Terrapene triunguis | reverse complement strand
TGTGTGTGTGTGTGTGTGTGTGTGTGTGTGTGTGTGTGTGTGTGTGTAAAAATGTAATTTTGTACATAGGTGTAGTTATATATAATTAAACATACCCACTTATGCTATAAAATGTATTGTAATTCTATCTTTCACCTTCTGTTTGGAAAGAAAAGGGGGTGAGAAAGGAAAACTGGAGAAGTTTCCTGTGATGTAAAAATGACTGATTAAGGGCACACCCTACAAATAATTAGTTAGGAGAGTAATCCTTTCTCCTGCAAGTAGTTCCATTGACGTCAATTGGACATCTTAGGTGAGGAAAGATTACTCATGTGACTAAGGCTTTGCAGGATTAGGGCCAAACATATTCCAGAAAGTTCTCATATGTCTCCAAGTTTATCCTAATTATTATCCAGTCTATAAATGACTCATTCTTCAGAAGTTGCAAATCATCCCTCCTCTCTGGATTTTCTCTCACTGTTTTACAGCTCTCCCCCACCCCATCTTTTTTTCCCTCCCCAGTCATAGTGATGCATACAGTGATTTGAGGTAACATTCTCTATTGTACAGTAATCTTATTGCTGGGATGATATTAAATAATTCCCAATATAAAACCAATATTTTTTAAAATAGCCCCCCTCCCCACACACAAACACACACACACTATGGTTTTGTATAACCATAATGAAATCCCAGAGCCTATATCTAGAGTTTCCTGCTGTATTAGAACAAAGGCAGCACATCCCTATTTCCCTTAAAACATCTGATGTAATAATTTGATACCATGAGCTTATATCATTAATGCAGAAATCTGGCTTGTAGAAAACAGCTAAAGGATATAAAGTTTTTAAGATATGAGGGATTAACATAGGAAGAAAATCTCCTTTCCCCATAGCACTTCAATCATACTATTCCATAACAGTACAAAAGTGACAGTACATAGTAACTGCACATTACTTAAATGAGTTATGCAAATGTCATAATATGCTTTCCTCTATTGATTTTTAGACTTGAGCCAATCTTATGCTTATTCCTATTAACTGTATAGCAGTGTATATGGTGTATATATATATTTTTAACATCACTAGTAGAACAACGTTAGCTCAATAGTATAATCACATTTCTCTTACCAAATACAGTACAAGATAGGACAGTTACCTGTTCCGTAACTGGCGTTCTTCAAGATGGGTTGCTCCTGTCTATTCCACAGTAGGTGTGCGTGCTCCCCATGTGCACCAGTGCCGGAAGTTTTTCCCTTAGCAGTACCCATACTGGGGGAGCACTGCGGTGACCCCTGGAGTGGCGCCTGTATATCGCGCTATAAGGGGAGCCGCGGGCTCCCTCCACCCTTAGTTCCTTCTTGCCGGACAACTCCAACAGAGGGGAAGGAGGGGGGTGTGTGGAATAAACAGGAGCAACACATCTCGAAGAACGCCAGTTACGGAACAGGTAACTGCCCTTTCTTCTTTGAGTGATTGCTCCTGTGTATTCCACAGTAGGTGATTCCAAGCAATATCTGTTGGAGGTGGGTAGGAGTTCACGATGGTGCGGGACAAAGTACCGCCCTGCCGAACCCGGCGTCGTCCCTAGACTGGGAGACGATCGCGTAATGCGAAGTAAATGTGTGAACTGAGGCCCAAGTGGCCGCCCTACAAATGTCCTGGATGGGGACATGGGTGATGTAGGCAGTTGACGAGGCCTGAGCCCTCGTAGAGTGTGCCCTGACGATCGGTGGCGGGGGAATCCCTGCCAGATCATAGCATGTGCGTATGCACGATTTGATCCAGCAGGAAAGCCGCTGGATGGAGATAGGCTGCCCCTTTGCCCGCTCGGCCGAGGCAATAAAGAGTTGAGAGGACTTCCGGAACGGCTTAATCCGATCCAGATAAAACGCCAATGCCCTACACACATCGAGCGTGTGGAGGCGGCGTTCCTCATTAGAGGAGTGGGGCTTAGGACAGAGCATGGGGAGAAAGATGCACTGCTCCATATGGAAGGCGGAGACCACCTTAGGGAGGAACACCGGGTGTGGGCGGAGCTGGACTTTATCCCTATGGAAAACCGTATAGGGGGTTCTGAGGTTAAGGCCCTGAGCTCCAAGGCATGTCAGGCCGACGTGATCGCCACGAGGAAGGCCACCTTCCACGAAAGGTGCGACCAGGAACACGTGGCCAGGGGTTCAAAGGGGGGCCCCGTGAGACGGAACAAAACCAGGTTGAGGTCCCATTGCGGCACGGGGGGGCCTAGCATACGGGAACGAATGGTCAAGACCCTTCAGGAACCAGGAGGTCATCGAGTGGGAGAAGACAGAGTGGCCTTGCACCGGCAGGTGAAAGGCCGATATGGCCGCCAGGTGCACCCTGACTGAGGCAGGTGCCAGTCCCTGGGCCCTAAGGGATAAGAGGTAGTCCAGAATAAACTGGAGAGGTGTGGCGGAGGGGGAGACTCCCCGCTCACTCGCCCACCTGGCAAACCTGGACCACTTCGCCATGTACGTCCGATGCATGGACGGCATCCTGCTTTCCAGGAGGACTCGCCTTACCTGCTCCAAACACCTGTTCTCCTCCTCATTCAGCCACAGAGCAGCCACGCTGTCAGGTGGAGAGCAGCCAGATTGGGATGGAGGAGGCGCCCCCCCATCCTGGGAGAGGAGGTCCGGGCAGAGCGGTAGCACCCTCAGGGGGGCCGCTAAGAGGCGTAGGAGGGGCCCGTACCAGTGCTGGCGGGCCCACGCTAGGGCTACGAGAATGACTTTCGCCTTGTCCGCTTTCACCTTCTGAAGGACCTTGGCGATGAGGGGGACAGGGGACAAGGCATAGAGGAGCTGGCCCGACCAGCTCAGGAGGAACGCATCGGAGATCGCGTCTTCCCCCACCCTTCCCCTGGAGCAGAACCAGGGGCAATGCCGGTTCTGTCGACTTGCAAACAGGTCGATTTGGGGAGATCCCCACTCTTGGAAGAGCTGGTGAGCGACCTCTGAGTGGAGCAACCACTCGTACTGGGGGGAGAAGACCCTGCTGAGGTGGTCCGCTTGCGTATTGCAGACTCCCGGGAGGTGAGCCACTCTCAGGTAGATATCGTGGGCTATACAGAACTCCCATAGGTTCAGGGCTTCCTGGAAGAGGGCTAGGGAGCGAATCCCGCCTTGCCTGTTGATATAGTACATGGCAGCGGTGTTGTCCGTGAGGACTCTGACCACCCTGACGCGGAGATGCGTGAGGAAAGCCACGCACACCAATCCTACCGCCCTGAGCTCCTTGACATTTATGTGAAGGGACAAGTCCAGGGTTGACCACGTTCCCTGGGTTTGTACGTCCCCCGTGTGGGCTCCCCAGCCAAGGTCCGAAGCATCGGACATCAGGTCTATGGAGGGGTTGGCCTCCCTGAAGGGAACCCCTTGCAGCATATTGCTCGGGCAGGACCACCATAGAAGGAAACCCAGTATCGGGGACGGAACCATGAGAACCTTGTCCAGACTGTCCCGAGCCTGGGAGAATTGGGAGGCCAGCCATATCTGGAGGGGCCTCATACGGAGTCTGGCATGGCGGACCACGTAAGTGCATGCCGCCATGTGCCCTAGAATCCGAAGGCACGCCCTCACCGTGGTCACCGGGAAGGCCATGATCGAGGCGATGAGATCTCTTAGGGTCTCAAACTGTCCAGGGGGAGAGAGGCTGTGGCCCTGGAGGAGTCTAGCAGGGCCCCAATGCACTCTATGCGCTGAACGGGCACTTATGTTATTTGGTCTCGTTCACGACCAGGCCTAGATCGGCGCATGTCGACAGGAGCAGCTCCACGTGGGACTCCACTTCGAAACGTGACTCCCCCTTGAGGAGCCAGTCGTCCAGGTAAGGGAAGATTTGTACCCCCTCCCGCCTGAGGTAAGCCGCCACCACGGACATGCATTTCATGAAAACTCTGGGAGCTGTGGATAGGCCAAAGGGGAGGACCACAAATTGGTAGTGGTCCGTCCCTACCATGAATCGGAGGAAGCGTCTGTGCCCCTCGAAAATATGGATGTGAAAATACGCGTCCTGAAGGTCCAGGGCCGCGTACTAGTCGCCCGGGTCCAGGGAAGGATAATAGAAACCAGGAACACCATGCGGAACTTGGAACGGGTTAGGAACCTGTTCAGGTCGTGCAGGTCCAGAATGGGCCTGAGACCCCCTTTCGCGTTTGGGATCAGGAAGTATCGGAAGTAGAATCCTTTGCCCTGGAACTGAACCAGTACCCTTTCCACCGCCCCCAGGTGAAGCAGCCGATCCACCTCCTGACACAGGAGGCGGACATGGTCCGGGTCCCCCGAAGCCATCATGGAGGGCAGGTGATTTGGCAGGGGTGACGTGAACTGCAACACGTAGCCCTTGGAAATGGTACTGAGGACCCACTGGTCCGAAGTTATGCAGGACTACGCCCTGAGGAAGGCAGACAATCGGTTGCAGAACACAAACTTTATTAATTGGGGGGTCGCCCTGGCAACAGGCCCGGTGCCCCCCTGCAAATAGTCAAAACCGCCTCTTTCCCTGCCTCTTGCCCTTAGAGGGTCCACGCTGCAGGGCAAAGAGGGACTGCCGCTGAGACCGACGCTTCTGGTCTCTAGCTCTTTTGTACGGGGGGCTCATATCTGCTCCTCGCAGGTTGAACCGCCGGAAGTGAATTGGCCTTGTCCTTAGCCGGAGGGACGTAGAGGCCCAAGGTCTGCAAAGTGGTGCGGGAATCCTTCATCCCATGCAGCCTGATGTCCGTCTGGTCCGCAAAGAGCACCTTGCCATCGAACAGGAGGTCCTGCATCAGAGATTGGGCCTCCGTCAACAGCCCGGACAACAGGAGCCACGACGCCCTGCACATCGAGCGGGCTGCCGTGTCAGCAGCATCAGACGCCGCTTGCAGGGCCGCTTTAGCCGCCGCCGACCCCTCTTCCACCAGAGCCTTGAAGTCCTTCCTGTCCCGGTCCGGGAGGAGGGGCTCAAATTTAGGCAGAGACTCCCACAGGTTGAAGTTGTACCTGCTCAGTAAGGCCTTGGCTACCCGAAGCTGGAAACTAGCTGACGAATAAAATTTTCTGCCAAAGGAGTCCAGTCTCCTGGCGTCTTTGTTTTTGGGGGTGGGCATGGGCTGACTCTGACGATCTCTGTGGTTTACCGATTCCACTACGAGCGAGTTGGGTGCCGGGTGGGAATAAAGATATTCGTGGTCCTTCGCCGACACAAAGTATTTCCTTTTGGCCTTCTTCGAGATTGGGGCCAAGGAGGTGGGAGTTTGCCACAGCGAGTTCGAAATGTTGGCAATACCTTGGTGCAGAGGCAGGGCCACGCGGCCCGGTGCCAAGGGAGACAGAATGTTAAAAAGGGAATCAGACGGACGCTCCATCTCCATCTCCTGCAGCTGGAGGTTGGATGCCACCCGCTTTAGCAGGTCCTGGTGCGCCTTAAAGTCCTCCTGCGGGACCGATGGCGGAGGCGCCACTATGGTGTCATCCAGTGCCAGGGAGAGGGCCTGCACAGAGCCAGGCACCTCGGTCGGTGCCGGGGCGTCGAGACCGAGGATCAGAATCCTGGTGCGAGTCCGCTGACTCGTGACCCGCCGACTTGTCCCGTGGGCGGCCAGAGGAGGCCGATGGAGCCTGGGACACTCCGGCAACCGAACGGGCCTCCATTTGGGCTGGCACTGATGGCCACGGTGCCCACTGGCACCACTGCCCTTGCCACAGGGTCCCCTGCCATTGGCTCAGCTGAGTGCGCGATGGCAGTATGCGTCCGGGTGGAACGGCGCGTACCGAGGATGGGTGGACGGGTGCCGAGGCCGAAGTCACCGAAGAACGCTCGGTGCCCCAGGAGCAGTAGGAGCGGTGCCTGTGACGTCGTCTCCCTTGGGACCGGGATCTCGACGTCGAGAAGTGGTACCCACGCGCCGAACTGCTTCGGTACCCGGGGCGGCGACGCAAAGCCCGGTGCCCTGACGCCGAGGTGCCCCAGGGGGAGCCCCTGGCGTGATGTCTAGTGGAGCGGGAGCTGGAATGGGAACGCCGACGTCTATCCCATCGAGAGCGGCTCCGGTACCCACGCCTCGCAGGTGAGCGTTCCTGGTGCCTATCTCGGTGCCTACACTCGCTGGCAGGTGGCGTAGAGGGTCCCCGCGACTCCCGTCCCGACGGTGGCTCAGACAGTCTGGCCAGCGTCGAGGGTGGCCGGGAGCTGTCAGAAGAGCGGCTGCTGCGCGCCGAGCGGTGTGGGGAGCGATCCTCGGAGCGGGAACTGCGGCTGGCTGGAGAGGTCTGGTGGGCACCCAAAGGAGGCTTGCCTCGCGACCTAGGGCCCGTACCCGTTTGCGAGCTCGGGACGAGCAGAGACATAATGTCCTTTGCAGCCTGCACCACCTCCGGCGTCAACGGCATCCATACCAGTGGGGATGCCTGGGCCGACGGTACCGAGCTGCTCCGCTCCACGCAAGTCGGAGCTCTTGAGCCCGGGGGGGACTGAGGGCTGCCCAGCGTGGGACCAGCCTCCCCCTTATCCTTATTGCGGCATCGTTGCGAGGCTGAGCCCTTCCCTTGCTTTTTGGAGGGAGAGTGGTGCCGACGGGTTGAAGGGGCCTCGCTACATACTGACGACGCGGCGGCCGGCGCCGAGTCCGATCTGCCTATCGGCGTTGGGGCCAGCGCCGACTCCATCAGGACAGCTCGAAGTCTAAAGTCTCTCTCCTTCTTGGTCCTTGGCTTGAACGACCTGCAGATCTTGCAACGGTCACTAATGTGAGTCTCACCCAGGCAGCGAAGACACTCAGCGTGAGGGTCGCTCCTGGGCATAGAACGGCGACAAGAGTCGCACGACTTGAAGCCTGGGGCATGGGGCATGTCCCGAGCCACTCTAACAACTGAAGGACGATCCACAAACGGTGCCACTAAGGTCGAGAAGAAGGGCTGCAGCAGAGCTGGAGCACAAAGTTCTGATTACCTTCACTGGCAGCAAGAAGGAACTGAGGGTGGGGGGAGCCCGCGGCTCCCCTAATAGTGCGATATACAGGCGCCACTTCAGGGGTCACCACGGTGCTCCCCCAGTATGGGTACTGCTAAGGGGGAAACTTCCAGCACCGGTGCACATGGCGAACACGCACACCTACTGTGGAATAGACAGGAGCAATCACTCGAAGAAGAAGTATAATATTCCTCTTAGTTATACATTAGGCACCCATCAAAATAGCATTTTGGCAGTTTACATTTTTTTGAAAACATACATGTTTCATGTTGCTGATATCACCACCACATAATACTACAAACCATATTAAAATGTTGGGGCTTCATGTTCACCTATACCAACACTGAGAACTGGAAACTCCATGAATTTGTAACCTAAGAGGTTCCTTCTAATGTGAACCATTTATATGGAACTCCTGATTTTGCACTTCCTTCCTTCTCACTACCTTCTCTAGCTCTTTGGCAGCTCTAGGTTACCTTTGCTGCTGCTTCCCAAACCTCTGCGTGGAGAGGAAACCCATTATTTTTAATAATGTTTGTTTGCAGGGTTTTGCTTTGTTTAGTAAGTATTTGGATTTAATATTGAGCCAGGTCCTTTTGACTAGATTTTGAAGTTCTTACCTTTCTTGTTATTTGTGCACAACTCCCAGAGAATTCAGTGGGAGTTTTGTCAAAGTAAATGCCACTGCTGAGTAAGAACTTCAGAATATGGCTCACAGTTCCCTGACTTCATTTTCTGATCATCCTGAAAACGTGATCGTGCTCAAATTTCCTGAAAATACTATTCATTGTTTCCCCATCACTAGAGTCTGTGTCTGGCAACACCAAGACAAAGTGAAAGCTTTCCAGAGAGCAAATAAGTCATGTTATGCGGAAAACCTCAATCAAAGCAAGTTTGCTTACAGATAAGTGTCCTTCTGCTGGTGATAAAACATAGTATACAAACTCTCATATTGTTAAATAGAGGACGAGGAAAAGAGAAAGCGGCACCAGAAGGGAACATCCTTATGAGACTCAGTGATCTACTTAGTCTACATTCCAGTCTGATAGTGACCAGCACCAGAAAGCTTTAAGACCCCGCACAACTCTTAATGCATTTACTGTGCAATACTATAAAACTGAGTGAGGATATTTTTCCTGACTGGAGCCAGTGATTAGCTTATGCTCTGCAGCATGAGGATTGAGAAGCCTTTTAAAATTTTATCCTAGCTACTATAGATTAAATGTTTAAAATAAAATGTCTATTCTTTTTAGAACCTCATTGAACTATTTGCCTTAGTAACTGAATTCACAAAATGGCCCTAAATGCACTAAGGAAAGAAGTGTACTGTATTGGTTTTCATTTATAACTACCTCAGAGAGGCAGGATGCAGTAGTGGTTTGAGCACAGGAGTGGGAGCCAGGAATTCCTGGTGATGACATGGACTCCTAATATTACTTTTCATGTACAGTAATTGCCACAGGGATGTTACGTGATCACAAATAGGAAGGGAGATTGTCCTAATGACAATGAATGGGAGACATGTTCTCATAGACAGTTTGAAACAGTGGTCCATATTATGAAAAGGCTTGAAACCCTCTGCTTTAATGGATCTCCCCCAATCCATTCTAAATAAGGCAATTGACAAATACTATGTCCTGCAGAAAGCATAAGCTACCAGGCTTTTTTGGCTATTTTCTTTAAACCTGACAGAAAGAGAAAGATAGTCAGTCAGAAATACCAGGGGATGAGTCACTTGTCAAATTTCTACTGTACAGATACGAAGAACAGAACATTGTGTTGACTAAATTCAGATGAAAACCCCTACAACTTTTGTTGCTTCCATGTTTAACAGTGACTGCAGTTCCTAGTACTTTTAAAAACTTGTGCTAGAGATGGGCTTGGACCAAATCCACAGATCTAGATTTGGATCTAAATATGCAGTTTGGAAACAGTCTCTATTATGATCCCAACCCTAACATTATTTCTCAACACACACACACACAAACACACACACCACCCCCACACCTGGGAAAAGTTCAGGTACAGATTTATTTATGAATCCCCAATTTGAGGAAGATTCATATCCAGAATTTTAGTTCTACCTATTATAAAGGTATCAAGCTTGGATCCAGGGTTTTAGATTTGGCCCATTTCTCACTTGTACAATCAACTGAGAAGTAGCAGACCCTTAAAATAGTAGAATACTAGCTTTACCATTTGTTTTCCCCAGTTGGAATTTAGAATCAACATCATTCAGTGCTCTTTGGTTGAACGTTTCCCCAAAAAAGTTAGTTGACCACAGTAGCAAGAGAAAGTGCCACTAACATTGTGGACTCTCAGAAGGCCCAATCCTGCAAGGTACTAGGAACTCTTCACTCTTGTGGAATTCTGGAACCTAGTTTAGAGACACGTTATGCCTGACTTTTTGGCAGGTGCATGCAGTGGGAGAAGGTGCAAGAAACCTTCCCTGGAACCCTTTCCCCCCTAGCCAAGATCCAAATGCAACTGCATTTGATGGACTGCTTCCTTTTAGAGACCCTACGACTGAAACCTATCCCAAAGAGTTGGGGAAGAAGAGGTGCCAGTCTCACAAGGGAAGCATACTATTTTCCTTATGGAAAATAGAGGCCAATGTACAGATCATGGGGTCAGATCTCTCACTTTTTCCTCATTTCAAGGGGGGTCATTCATTTTAGTCCTATTGTTTACCTATGTCCCACACAAGTTTCGGATCCCTTCACTTTTATTGTTGAAGATTTATAATCAGAAAAAACAATCAGGAAATGATGATTGTAGAAAGTTATTTATACTAAAGGAACTAATCCAACAGCCTTTTAAATTTCCTGCATGAATCATTTCTGTCCCTCATTTTGGGTCCATGTCACACATAGAATCCTATTTGCTAGGCTGAGAGACAGGCACACAATCTGGCTCTATACTTGGGGGGGATGGGCCATAGCATAGCATTGAAAATAGCTTTTGAATAAGGCCTAGTTGGCAGCAATTCAGATTGTACAGAATCCTTGATACTGCTGAAGTGAGCTTCCAAGTTATAAAAAGCTTAGTTATTACAGTTCTGAGGCTCAGTCCCAGCACTGCTTAGAGATAAACACTTTGTAGAATTAAGAGTCTTTCCTGCATTAACTGAAAGATTTTCTTACTGTATTTTCAGGGTCACGCACTGCTCTTGAGTCACATGGACCTAGGGTAGTATGACCTTCAGTAGTAACATTTAAAAGATATTACTGTGTAAAATAACAAACACTGTAAATATTGGCTCTACTTACAGTGGAAAAAATGCAACACAGCCTTGCACCTTTAGTTAAACTCACTGACTTCTCTGTAAAAGAAGGCAGCTGGGTGTTTATCGCAAGTGACTGTACTGGATAACCCCATTTGTGCAATTCAAACACTGACAGTGCACCTTCTTAAGGCTATCCTACCTCCCAATCCTTTAGATACAGAGGTTTTGACAGCTGAATAAACTAGAGATGGGATCAAGTCGTAAAACATGAATCCATAACTAGATACCAAACACCATAAATTTCAGGGTTGTTTGAATCAGAGGCTTTGGTTTGGGTCATCATCAAGGTAAGAGAATCACTTGCTAAATACAGATCAGCATCTGGATTTCAAAACTCCTCTGCCCTACACACCAAAGTTTGGGGTATGGTCAGAGGCAGGGTTTGGTATTAAATCTGGAATGAACATTCCTATAAGGAGACAACACCCTCTAGAAGTACTGTGCAAAAAAGGGTACTGACAACTTAGCTGACAAAACAGATTTTTGTTGGTTTGGAGAAAATATCCACCACCTTTACATAGCAAGCGTCAGCAAGAATCCTGGTTAACTGACACTTAACTGTGAAGTAATCATTACTTAGGCCCACAATAGTTGGGCCAGGTTCACTGTAACTGATTCAAGGAGCCTGGAACTCTAGGATAAGAATGCATTCATCCAGAGGGAGAGTAAGCATGGGTGTCAACCATATTCACTTGGAGGTTTCCATAGGAGGAGAAGAGAAGCAGATTTAAATGCAGACGCTACAGCCCCTCTGGGGAAGGTTATTAAAAGAACGTATACTGTTTCAATGCACCCCCCGCCATGCCTACTCCCTAGCCAACACTACTCTACACACCCTCTACTACTCACTACACCCTGCAAGCTCCCTGGTGTAGTGGAGAGAGGATGGTCACTTTCATCCACTACAGTCTTCTCAAGTGGCAGACTTCACTGCCAGGATACTCTGGCACAGTCTACACTGGCAAAAGCTAGGATGTACCCTGGAATTAACATGGTCTGTTAAGTGACTGCAGCAGAGTCAGGCACAGAATCCAGGAGTCCTATCTGCCAGTACATTCGATATTGGATCTTTACTGTTTTCCACAAAAATGAATGGCAGCTTTGGCAAGGATAACGTCATTTTTCTCAAGTGTTAAAAACTATCATTCTGCGAAGATGGCAAGTAATGCTATCTAGGGACAAGAGTATGCAAATCTGCAATTCGTTTGTTCACTAGCATACATGGCAAAGTATCAAATGACAATTAATAAAACACATTCAACAGCTATGATAAAAGGAATCAAACACATTCCATGACATAAAATGATATCTTGGGGGCATCAGGAAGGAATTAAGAGTCCCAACAAACATCTTCAGGAATCCATATATACACACTGCTGTGGTACTGCATCATGCAATTGTCTAAATGTATCATGGGCGGATTGTTCATTTTTTGTACAGGTCTGAGGCACGATTACTGATCATTGCCAGAGGATGGAAACCAATGTACCAATGACCTGATATAGCAAAGCTTGTTGTCCTTATTTCTTTTAATGTATTTTTAAAAGCCACCTATCCCAGCCTCCAAGCAACCTGGCTAATTATTAAACCACAATGCAGAATAAAACCAATACCAAAACAGTAAGGTTCTATTCATCATAAAAACAGTCAGCAAATAAGAAGGGTCATACTGGGTCAGACCAACGGTCCATCTAGCCCAGTATCCTGCCTTCCAACAGTGGCCAGCACCAGATGCTCCAGTGGGAATGAACAGAACAGGGCAATTTTGAGTGCTCCAACCACTGTTGTCCAGTCCCAACTTCTGGCAGTTGGAGGCTTAGGGGCACCCAGAGCATAGGATTGCATCCCCTTCATTTCCAGTTCCTCAATGCTTAATTACATCTAAAATATACCCCCAAACGCATGAAACCAGATCTCTTACCACCCTGAGTTTTCCTTGCTCACAGTGGAATCCTCGCACACAGCATTCTCAAACTGTACCAAGATGCAATGTGGAATCATGCTGCTCCTGTCTCTTTTTCTAGCCACAAACTGTTCAGTGACCTTCTTCTGGTCAAACACCTTGTGCAGTTTATTCACAGCATTCTCCCCATCACCCTTACAAATTGGGCAGTTCAGTATTTACAATAACATAGGGTATGTCTACACTACAAAATTAGGTCAATTTTATAGAAGTCAATCTTTAGAAAGTGATTTTATACAGTCGATCGTGTATGTCCCCACTAAGCGCAGTAGGTCGGCGGAGTGCATCCTCAATACCACGACTAGCATCGACTCATGGAGTGGTGCACTGTGGGTAGCTATCCCACAGTCCCTGCAGCCCATTGGAACTCTGGGTTAAGTTCCCAATGCCTGATGGGGCAAAAACACTGTCACGGGTGATTTTGTGTACATGTCATCAATCTGCCCTCCCTCCCTCCCACCTTGAAAGCAATGGCAAACAATCATTCCGCGCCTTTTTTCCTGGGTTACCCGTGCAGACGCCATAGCACGGCAAGCATGGAGCCTGCTCAGCTCAGTGCTGCTGTTGTGAGCATTGTAAGCACCTTGCGCATTATCCTGCAGTATGTGCAGAACCTGGCTTGAAGCCTCCAGCATGAGGACGATTGTGAGGAGGACATGGACACAGATGTTCCTGAAAGCACAGGATGTGGCAATTGGGACATCATGGCGGCAGTGGGGCAGGTTGATACAGTGGAACGCCGATTCTGGGCCTGGCAAACAAGCACAGCCTGTTGGGACCGCATAGTGTTGCAGGTATGGGATAATTCCCAGTGGCTGCAAAACTTTTGCATGCGTAAGGCCACTTTCATGGAACTTTGTGAGTTGCTTTCCCCCACCCTGAAGCGCAGGAATACAAAGATGAGAGCTGCCCTGACAGTTGAGAAGCGAATGGTGATAGCCCTGTGGAAGCTTGCGACGCCTGACTGCTACCGGTCAGTCAGGAATCAATTTGGAGTGGGCAAATATACCGTGGGGGCTACTGTGATCCAAGTAGCCAAGACAATCAGTGACCTTCTGCTAACAAGGTTAGCGACTCTGTGAAATGTGCAGGTCATAGTGGATGGCTTTGCTGCAATGGGGTTCCCTAACTGTGGTTGGGCAATAGACGGAACACATATCCCTATCTTGGCACCGGACCACCTTGCCAACCAGTACATAAACCGCAAGGGGTACTTCTCAATGGTGCTGCAAGCACTGGTGGATCACAAGGGATGTTTCACAGACATCAACGTGGGATAGCTGGGGAAAGGTGCATGACTCTCGCATCTTTAGGAACTTCCGGCTGTTCGAAAAGCTGCAAGAAGGGACTTACTTCCCAGACTAGAAAATTACCATTAGGGATGCTGAAATGCTAATACTTATCCTTAGGGACACAGACTACCCCTTGCTCCTATGGCTCATGAAGCCGTACACAGGCATACTGGACAGTAGTAAGGAGTAGTTCAACTATAGGCTGAGCAAGTGCAGAATGGTGGTAGAATGTGCCTTTGGACGTTTAAAAGCCCGCTGGCGCTGTTTGCTGACTAGGTTAGACCTCAGCGCAACTAATATTCCTATTGTTATTGTTGCTTGCTGTGTGCTCCATAATATCTGTGAGAGTAAGGAGGAGATGTTTATGGTGGGGTGGGAGGTTGAGGCAAATTGCCTGGTGGTTAATTTTGAACAGCCAGACACCAGGGCAATTAGAAGAGCACAGCTAGGCGCGTTGCGTATCAGAGAGGCTTTGAAAAACAGTTTCATGACTGGCCAGGCTACAGTGTGACAGTTGTGTGCACGTTTCTCCTTGATGCAAAACCGCTTTGTTGAATTTACTTCCCTGTAAGCCATTCCCCCCACCCCCGACCACAGTTGGCAAAGGAAATAAAGTCCCTATTGTTTTGAATCCATGCATTCTTTATTAAAAAAAAAGTGAGATCACTGACAAGGTAGCTCGGGTGGGGTGGGGGAGGAGGGAAGGACAAGGCCACATTGCTTACTGTAGCCACATTACAAATCAAAGCTGTTTGAATGACAGCCTTCTGTTGCTTGGGCCATCCTCTGGAGTGGAATGGCTGGGTGCCGGAGCCTTCCCCCCTCCCCGCATTCTTGGGCGTCTGGGTGAGGAGGATATGGAACTTGGTGAGGAGGGCAGGCAGTTATACAATGGATGCAGTGGCAGTCTGTGCTCTTGTTGGGTTTCCTGCAGCTCCACCAGACGCCTGATCCTGTCCATTTGCTCCCCCATTAGCCTCAGCATCTCCTCCTGCGTGTTCTGATTGTGCTCACTGAATGCTTTCCTGGCCTCTGCCACCGAATGCCTCCATGCATTCAGCTGTGCCTTATTAGTGCTGGAGGACTCCATGAGCTCTGAAAACATGTCATTGCAAGTGTGTTTTTTTCACCTTCTAATCTGCGATAACCTCAGGGATGATATGGGGATCATAGAAACATTTGCACCTGCAGGGGGGATAAAAAGGGAGAGTAAAATTTAAGAAGATACATTTCTGAGAACAAAAGGGAGACTCTTTCACAGTGAATCAAGCAATTCACAGCGAATCAAGCAATTCACAGCAGACAGCACATGTGTTTTAGATACAAGGTCACATTTTGCCTTTTATATTGAGCACTTACCAGTATAGTGACACATCACACATGGCTGGGCAACAGAATTAGGTTTCCTGGCAGCCATGGTAAGCCAAACGGTACACAGGGTTGGCTTCTTCCGCCTTTATAACATGTGGGAATGGTTTCAAACTGCAGCACCCTCCTTTCCCATAGAAAGCAATGACGGTTGGGTTTTCTGCTTAAAAGGAGGGGCTACGGTTTTGGGGTGGATATTCAGCACAGCCCTCCCCCCACCGTGTGGCTATTCTCAGGGATGATCTCTTTTAGCCAAGCACAAACAGCCCAGCATGAACAGGTCCTTTTACTGTTCCCTTACAAAAATTCCCCTATTTCAACCAGTTGACCATGAATGATATCACTCTCCTGAGGCGGACACAGAAAGATAAAGACCGAATGTTCCATGAATGCGACCAAAATCCAGGACCATTCGCTACCATGCTTTGTGCTGCAATGATTCCAGACTACTTGCTACTGGCTTGGCGTGGCAAGGTGTCCTACCGTGGAGGACAAAATACAGCAGCCCTCCCCAGAAACCTTCTGCAAAGGCTTTCAGAGTACCTCCAGGAGAGCTTCATGGAGATGTCCCTGGAGGATTCCCACTCCATCCCCAGACACGTTAACAGACTTTTCCAGTAGCTGTACTGGCCATGAATGCATCCCAAGTCTTCAGGGCAAATCAAACATTAAACACAATTGCTTTTAACCCCTGTATTGTAGTTACAAATGTGCACTCACCAGAGGTGCCTTCTCCGCTTTCAGGGTCCGGGAACCCGCCTTGGGAGAGTATTGGCTCCAGGGTGATGAAAAGGTCCTGGCTGCCAGGGAGAACAGAGTCTCCGCTTGCCTGCTAGGCATTCTCCTCATCATCATCCACAAAATTCTCCTCCGTGTTGCATGAGACTCCCCCCTTGCAGGTGTCCACGGACAGTGGTGGGATACTGGTAGGGTCCCCCCCTAGAATGGCATGCAGCTGATCATAGAAGCGGCATGTATGGGGCTCTGACCCAGAGCGACCGTTTGCCTCCTTTGTCTTGTAGTAGGCTTGCCTGAGTTCCTTAACTTTCACGCGGCACTGCTGTGTGTCCCTGGTGTAGCCTCTCTCCACCATGCCCTGTGCGATTTTGGCATATATATTAGCATTTCTTCTTTTTGCTAGGAGTTCTGCCTGCACAGATTCTTCTCCCCATACAGCAATCAGATCCAGTTTCTCCCGTTCGCTCCATCCTGGAGCTCGTTTGCGATTCTGGGACTGCATGGTCACTTGTGCTGCTGAGCTCACCACGCTGACCAAACAGGAAATGAAATTCAAAAGTTCCCGGGGCTTTTCCCGTGTACCTGGCTAGTGCATCGGAGTTGAAAGTGCTGTCCAGCGCGGTCACATTGGAGCACTCTGGGATAGCTCCCGGAGGCCAATACCGTCGAATTGCATAATAGTGCGTCTGCACTACCCCAAATTCGACCCAAGAGGGTCGATTTTAGCGCTACTCCCCTTGTCGGGAAGAAGTACAGCAGTCGAATTTAAGAGCCCTTTAGGTCGATGGAACGGGGTTGGTTGTGTAGCCGCATTGCTTATAAAATCGACCTAACGCGGCTAAATTTGACCTAACCTTGTAGTGTAGACCAGGGCATAGAGTCTTTAGTTCACTCAGCCAAAAATGGGGGAGAGAGAAGATGTCTTCCCCTTGACCTCTCTCTTAAATGCCTACCAATCTCCCCCACACTTTCTTCCTTCTTTCCTTCATCTTTTCTACTTTCTGGGGTAAATTAGCCTTATAACCCTCTCCAACCCATCCCCAATCTATCAATTGGTCACAGCTTTGACACTCAGGTTTACTCCAGAACAATCTAATTGGTGATTCAATTATCAGAGTGCAGGTACAACTGCTGTAGCCCAGGACTCTAACACAGGATCTCACCATTCTTAGCAGTTTCCAGGACAAAAGCACCTTCTAGCTTTGCCTCCATTTCTCTCACCCAGACCAGTAAAGGGTTCGATCAACCCCAAAGGTGTGAAACCATATCTTACCACCCTGAATCTTCCCTGCTCCCAGAAATGTGTCCTGCTCTCAGCAGAATACTGGCTCACAGCTATTTGGCTAGCTCTATCAGTCACTAACAGCATCCAGCCGTTTTTGGGCCATAGCACATTCTAGCTGTACCTCAGTTTCCCTGCTCTCAGTGGAATTCTGGCCCACCGCTTTCCTAGCTGTGTCAGAGTCTCACCATTCAGCAGTCTTCCCTGCTCTCAGCAGAGTACTGGCTGATAGCTATTTCCTAGCTGTGCCACTGTCCCACCACCCCCAGCAGATTTTAGGCCACAACACCTTTTAACTATGCCACAGACATACTCACCACTGAGGATTTATCCCTTCAACCACTGAGTCTGGTTATGGCGGATTTGTACCTGAACCCTTGGGCTCGACTCTGTTACGTCATTACAGAAAACTACAGTTCAAGAAAAATAATTCCCACATTCTGAATCCCAGAACAACCGTTAGTGTTCATAATGACTCAGGCTACAGGCAGAGCAATGGGGTCCATCCGCACATTCCTCAGCTCCCTAAAAAACCCAGCACTCCGTACATCTTAGCCTACCCTAAACCTCCAGTCAGATAGGTGGGCTTTGTGTCTTGGCCTGAAAGTCAACCAATTTGGGCTATTTCAGAGCGTGGGGAGAACAAGTTCCAAGTCCAACGCTCTCTCGGAAAAATCTCCCTACCATCAGACCAGTGTCTTTTAAAGCAAGGGGGCTTCGACTTGAACACCTCCACTAACAGCAAATGCAGCAGTATTATGCGGGGAAAGAGGTGGTCTCTCAGGAAGGCAGAGCCCAGTTCATGCAGAGCTTTATATAGTTTAATTGGTAGAAAGTTAGTCAATATTCAAATAATTTCACACACACGTCCTCCTACCCAAAGCAATGCCATTTAAAAACAGGTTTAACTTTTTTTAAAAGGTGGTCCAAAAGACTATTTGTAGCATATTTTCCTGCACTTGTGGCTCAGATGTAGTGTTATGAATTCCTTCAAAGCACTGTGTGGTTTATCAGCAAACAGTTAAGCCCAGGAGAGAATTAGCTACTCTATTCCAAAAGGAAAGCAACAGAATCTAAAAATATTTTTCTCTGGGAACACCACATGCTCATTTGAATCAATACAACAAAGGAAACATTTACTTCGAGAAAAGCCTTCACTGCATTATGAACATAACTTAGTGCTCGATGTTTGAAATCCTGGCTTTATTTAGGTCACTAATATAAATCTACAAACATTTAACATCATGTGAACTCAGACTATTTGTTCCTTCTCCAAGGACACTAAAGCAACAAAACCTTCTTGCTACACACAGCTGTTCCTTTGTATTTTCCCCCCATTGTAAGCAGGGATGGGTCCAAGCTACTAAGTACAAATCCAGACCCATACACTCCCAAATTTCAATGGTGTCAGTTGCAGAGTTTTGGTTTAGGCCTTTTTTTCATTACCAAGAAGTGCAGATAAGCATCCAAACCCTGTTGTCATTGAGGTTAATGGGAGTTTTGACAATTTTAATGGGAGCACAAGAATTTATCTAAGTCTCTTTAGTCTAGATATCATAAAAAAGAGGCTCTCTGTGAGATTTCCAGCAGTTCCTGGTCCTAGTTGGACCATAAGAATAGCCTTGCTTGAGATGTTTCGATATTGATAGTTCTTGTCCTAGTTAGAATCCGAATAAATAAAAACGTATAGAGCTTGCTTTACCAAGACAAGTGCTTTCAATTCCTATGGAAGCCAGTGAGAGTTGAGGATGCTCTTTACCTCATAAGAAAAATCAGCCCTTTCTACTTTTAGGATCATCTGTTGCTTTTCAGCTACAATGAGCTTTTGTCAATTATTCTTCATAAAATTCTGGTGAGATATATTTCATATGTGCTCAGATCCTCAAAAGGTGTTTAGAAACTTAACTCTCATAGCACCTTAATGCCTTGGAGGATCTGAGCCATTATCCCTATTTTGCAAGGCCCATACGTTCACAAGTGACCACTGATTTGGGTGCTCAGCCTGAGACAGTTTTAGGTAGAGAACAAGTAGCTCAGTTCAAATCTGATGTTTGTATGCAGTTCATCAGCATCATGCCTTTCATATCAGTTAGAAATAAATACAGGGATTGGGCTTTTGTTTGCTTTACTTTGTTTGAATTGTTAGATATCAGGAATTTACTGTCCATTCAAAATATTTTTTTAACTCTTTTACCAGAGTGTATTTGAAGGAGGGTAATCAGTGTGGAGCACCTTTCAAAACTGCTGCTAATGTAACGACAGACCCCTGTTGTCGATGGGCAGATTGAACCGGGGACCTCTGGAGCTTAGTGCATGAGCCAAAAGCCAACTGGCTGTTAGCTAAGCCTGTAAAGCAGACTCATTTTCTCTCTCTTTAAATGGTCTTGGTGCCACTAGATGGGACAGAACACCACACCCAGGAGGTGTGTGGGTTACATACTTCCCCTAGCTAAGGAAGCACATCCTGAGCTTCAGAGTCTTCCCAGTTGAAATCCCAGACTAGCCCCTATTTCTAACACTGACAGACCCTGGTTGTTGACAGGCAGGATTGAACCGGGGAACCTCAGTCCCGAGCTTCGGAGTCTTCCCTGTTGAAATCCTGCATGAGCCCCTACTTGTAACGCTGACAGAGCCTGGTTGTCAACAGGCAGGATTGAACTGGGGGACCTCTGGATCTTAGTGCCTGAGCCTCTACTGCATAAGCTAAAAGCCAACTCGCTGTTAGCTAAGGCTGTAGAGCAGACTCATTTTATCTCTATCTTTAAGTGGTCTCAGTGCCACTAGGTGGGACAGAACACCACACCCAGAAGGTGTGTGGGTTACACTAATATTTAACCAGTGTCTTTAATTAATTGCAGCAGCTTGTAGGAGAAGCTTACACCAAGCTATTCAACTCCACAATCAAATTAAAAGGTCTTCCCAATAATCTGCAGTTTACGGTTTTAGATTTGTTTTTATTACTCAAGATTATGGTATCTTTATCTGCCTAATTTCTTTTGTATTTTTGTTACTGTGTAGTTCCCTTCAGCTCATAGAGGTTTCTTTTTTTCTTTAGTACAAGTACTGATAAGTTTCCCCAAGCCTCATGTAATTGATCTTTATGTCTTATCTGGCTGGCACATGTGGCCCATATAATGTATTATGCAATATAATAAATGCACACTTATCAACTGCTTTTTGGTGACCTCCTTTCCACTGTTCAAAGTACAATCACAGCTTGGTTTAGATATTGGTAGGTCACTTCAGCACAAGATCAATGAACCATGGAAGTATCTGATGCAATACTGGACAATGTGGGATGCAGTACTGTGTTTCTGGGTCAAAGATTGTATTGTGGTTTTGGTCCGTCTTGATTTTTAAACTCCTCTGCCCTCCCACCAGTGTGTGACAATTAGTGGTGTTACACTTCCAAGTTTATCAAATTGATTTTGGCCCCTGCTGCAGGAGCTCATCCCCACATCTGCCTATCTCCATCCCCCAGCAAGTAATTCTGCCCTCAGATTGGCCCAGCCCCCCACCACCACCCATGCTCAGGGGATGGAGGGGGCAGCAGCAAGGTCTCCTCCTCCCACTTCCAGGCTGTAGGGGTAGCTCCAAGAGTTCTTCACCTCTTTCTCAGCCCCTTCCCAGGCCAGGCATTGCTGGAATGGAGAGGGGAGGAGGAGAGCAGCCATCTGGTTAATCACAGTAGGAAAGGGGGAAGGAGAGAGTGGAGCCACCAAACTATTACTGCTACCTTCCCTGCTACAAGAATGGTGTTGGCTCCTGAGAGGAAAGGGAGAGAGTTCTGCCTGCTTCCTGCAGCAACTCTGATTGGCTGCTCTACTCCAAGAGATTGGGCAGTGGGGAAAGCACCAATCAAAAGAGGTTTTCCCCAGACAGAGCAAATAGTCATGAGAGGGTGGGAGCTTCTCAGCTATTATGGGCTCTGGCTCCGGCAGGAGGGTTGGGGGGAAGGGAAATCACAAGAGCTGGCAACACTGGATATATTACAAGTCTTGTCCAAGACAAGCATGCAGAGACGACTCACAAGCTGGGCTGCAACGTGGTATACAAGCTACTCCTACAACTGAGTGCTCTATGGCATTTGGAACTTGCTCTTCTTGGCAGCCTCTGAGACTGACTTTAAGTGATAGAATGAATGTTTTTGTGTTCTTAATTTTGGAGTGGAAGGGCTTGACAATAACACACGCATGATAAGAACTAATCAAAGCATCTATATGTCATTGTGAGATGTGCTATAGAAATTAGTAAAGAAAAAGGGGGGGGACAGAGCTACATATACATATGCAGAAAAAAATAAACAGAACTGTGTGTTAATGTTACTTTGGGGAGTGTATTTCAGAACATCCTTGAAACTTTCCACAGCTGTTACAGACATAGCTAAGAATCCTACAGTAACGCCTCAGTTTGTAGCATTTTGCTCTTATATGCAAAATAAGCAGTGATAGGTTTTGCTCAGTTAGATGAAGATTCTGTCCAACCTAAGAATGGTGTGTTTTTGCCATGCTTTGCAGAACAACAACATTGTATATTGGTAACATGGAATTGTTTGACAGGATTGCTTGTGATGGTAACGGGCAGGGCTCAGCAGCCCTGGGACTCAGTTCCAGTTATGTCCTAAGTTCCTAAAGGCTCATGCTTCAGGGTTTCAGCCAGTCACTTGCAGGGGTCAGGAAGAGATTCCCTCCCTCCACCCCAAATGTAGTCTGGGTTTATCTCCTTCCTCTGAAGCATCAGGGATGGTCATGGCTGGAGATGGTACATTGGATGGGGTGAGCCAGGGCTCTGAGGTGACACTGAACATCCTCTCACTCTCAGGTACTTGGCTGGCTGGGTCTTGGTCCAATGCTTGGGGTCTAACGGATCACCATATGTGGGGTTGGGAAGGAATTTTTCCCCAGGTCAAATTGGCAGTGATGTTGGGGCGTTTTCACCTTCCTGTGCAGCATGCAGATACAGGTCACTTGCCAGGATTATTTGCATATATCTCACTTAATATTTCCCTGCCAATGTGGGGGTCTGGGGCACTGCCACACCTCAATCCCTCCTATATTTTGCCTGTGGCACATAATAGTCTAGTCTCCTGGGTGCTGTAATAATTTGGGCTAATTCTAGTTGTTGGGTTTAGCGTGTGGGTGCTGGGTGGTGTTGGTGGCATGCAGGAGGTCAGACTAGAAGATCTAGTGATCCCTTCTGGCCTTACACTATGACTCAAGTGAGATGCAAACAAGTCTTGTGCTTCCATTTCTTTAGTTAGTTTATTGCTGGCTGTTTAGCATGCTTTGCAAACATCTGATGGATGGCAAAAAAACAAGAGATATCAAGTTGGATCTAGTTCAAAGCTAGTTGAACAGCATTACCTACCACCACTTGTTTTGTATACAATGGAGAAATAGTACAAACAGTTTCCAGGAGAAGTTATGGGGGAAATCTATTTCTGTTACGGCTGATGAAATTCTCAAGGCTGTATACAGCGGTCAGTGAACTTATAACACTGTGTACTAACATTGTGTTGGTGTTTTTGTCACCTTAAATGTATTTGTTTTAATGACCCACATCCTGAAATCAATCATATGCAGCTGCACAAAGTACTGAGAAATTTGGATATAGGAGTTCAAAGGCAGGAACATCTATGTTTCACCCCATTTAAGGCCACCTTGACAGACTTCCAAAGGGCGAGGGTTGCACCTTGTTTGCACAGGATGGAGCAGACTGCACCCCCCACTTTCATTAATGAAGTATGGCAACCGGTCCTGGAGGTGGCCTGGCTGCTTGTGGCAAGCTGGAGCAATGCAGGTAGAGAATGTAGTCTCCATGGGTCACCTTTCCATATTAGAAGATGAAGGTGGTTACAGGCTCCATTGTAGAACTGTGTGTTACATTTGTCCAGACACATTTTGTTTTCAGTTGGAGTACACAACATTCCTGAAAGGTGCTGGATCAGTTTCCAGAGCTGTTAAAGCCTTGTATTGATCGACAGTACAGGCAGAGCTTGGGCAATAGCAAATTTTCTGCTGCTGTGCCTCACTAATGTGCCTCAGACTTGAGTGCACCATTCTGTTTCCATTTTCACACAGTCTCTGACCACTCCGTTGATATTGTCACCCAGTCTCAAACAATTCCAAGTGGATTAAGACCACCAGCTCATTTACATAGATCAGCAGAGTGGGCCTCTCCACTACCCTGTACAAAAAAACAGAATATATTGCTCCTTGCAAAGGTACATGCAGTTTAACTCAGCAGAACCACTGCTAGTAAAGAGTTTGTTCTGTGGACTGTTGAGCAGGTCACATCACTATGACAATTTCCCAACTCAGAAATGACTCCTTAAACAAGTCTATGGCACTGTCACAGTCCTTGGGTAAGCTGTGCCTTCTGAGGCCCTCTTCCTGTCCCCAATGTGCACCATATTGGAATGGCAGCCCATGCCTCCACTTCTTTGGGAAGGGACCCTGCATCCAACTACTCTCTGAATTATGTCTCCTTGGTTGCCATGATACCTAACAGGGCCAATGGACTTGACATCTGCAAGAGTTTCCCTTTGAGGATCAGTGGACAGTAGTGTTCTGCAGTGACACAGAAGCAGCTTCTTCAATTCAAAGTATGATTTGTCTTCCAAAAGGTTCACAACATTCAGGTAAATTAAAAGACAGAGACCTAAATGCATACTGTCATACTTGGCATTCCCCTCAAGATGTGACAGCCTAGGTGACCCCTGTTCTTAAGGGCCAAGATACAGCCTGCCTGCTGTTGAGCCTGACAAGCTGAAAACTTTCCCCTTTTCTGTATCTCAGAACGCTTTAGCTATCAGTGTATTTTATTTTTGATCTCTAGTTTCTCAGCCTTGGCAAGGCAGCTATGACACCTGGGTTGGGGCCATGGAGTTGCCTCTCTTCAGAGTTATTAATCTAGCTATTGTGTGTGTTTGAGGAGAAGCTCCTTATCTAGGTCACTGCATTGCCTTTCCAGCTTGGTTCCCCTAACATAGTGGTTTTCAGATTGTGGGTCACGACCCGGAAGGCACTATGTCGCGGCGGCACTGGTCAACACCACCGACCGGACCATTAAAAGTCCTGTCGGTGGTGCTGCCCAGCTAAGGCAGGCTAGTCCCTACCCTGTTCCGACACTGCGCTGCACCCTGGACCTGCTGCTAGCCGCTTCCGTCTCCTAGGCAGGGGGGCCACGGGCTCCGTGTGCTGCCCCAGACCTGAGCATTGGTTCCCGGCCAATGGGAGCTGGGGTAGGGTGGGGCCTGTGGGTGAGAGCCGCACGGAGCCGTTTGCACGCCTCAGCCTAGGAGCCAGACCTGCTGTTGGCTACTTCCAGGGCGCAGTGCAGTCCACGGTGCCAGAACAGGTGGGAAGCCTGCCTCTGCACCCTAACTGCACTGCTGACTGGGAGCCGCCGGAGGTAAGCCCATGCCCCAACCCCACGCTCCAATTCCCTGCCCCAGCCCTGAGCTCCACCTCAAACCCAAGTCCCTTCCTGCACTCCAACCCCCTCATTCCCGGCCCCACCCCAGAGCCTGCACCTCCAGCCCAGAGCCTTGACCCCCTCCTGTACCCCAACCCCCTACCCCAGCCATGAGCCCCGCAACCCATAATCCCTTCCTGCACCCCCAACCCCCTGCCCCAACCCAGAGCCCCCTCCCACACCCTGAACCCCTCATTCCAGGCTCCACCCTGCAGCCCTCACCCCCGAACCCCAACACTGATCCACTCCCACATCCCCACTGGGTCATGGGCATCAACAATTTTCTTTAACTGGGTCCCCAGAAAAAACAAAGTTTGAAAACCACTGCCCTAACAGACCCGTTTGATCTAAATCCATAGAAATAACTCAAACACACAGAGGCATGCACAGTATTCATAAGTAGTACAAATATTTCCCAGTTCTTTACAGACATCTTACCAAGTGCAACTCTGTATGGTCAATAATAAAAGCCAGCACATTAAACACTCCATTATTCTGCCTTATGAACCATGAGCCAGAGAAAGAATGCCACCCGTTTTCAGACACACCACAAAATCAATGCTTTAAAATCTACAGGCACCATCAGTAACTGTCATCCAGTTGTAGATCCTATTCTATTAGGACTTAAACCCCAACATATCAGACCACCACCTATAGTCATTCCTGCTGAGATTAAATATACATCACATTAAGGCAGGGGTCGGCAACCTACCAAAGGTGGCACATGAGCCAATTTTTTACTGGCATGCTGCTGCCAGCCAGGGTTCCAGCCGCCGGCCCCGCTCAGCCCGCTGGCAGCCAGGGTGAACGGAATCCTAGGCCGGCAGCGGGCTGAGCGGGGCCGACGCCCAGGACCCCGGCTGGCAGGAGCCGGCAGCCAGAACTCCAGACCATCAGCTGGCTGAGCTGCTTAGCCCACCGCCGTCTGGGGTTCCGTCCGCCGACCCCGCTCAGCCAGCTGCCGGTGTAGGGTTCTGGCCGCTGGCTCCTTGCCAGCCAGGGTCCCGGCCCCGCTCATCCCACTGCCGGCCTGGGTGAACGGAACCCCAGGCGGGCTAAACGGGGCCGACGGCCAGGACCCTGGCTGGCAGGGGCTGGCGGACAGAACCCCAGACCGGCAGCGCAGGTGGCAGGCGGAACCCCAGACCAGCAGCGCGCTGAGCCGCTTGGCCCGCTGCTGGTCTGGGGTTCCGTCCGCCGTCCCCTGCCAGCTGGGGTCCCTGCCACCGACTCCGCTCAGTCCACTGCCAGTCTGGGGTTCTGTCGGGGGCCCCTGTAAATGTAAAATTTATTACTGGCACGCGAAACCTTAAATTACTGAAGACTTGGCATGCCACGTCTCAAAGGTTGCCGACCCCTGTATTAAGGGGTGTTTATGAAAGAGGCCAGATTGACCATATAGACTGAATTCCTCTAATTATCTAGAGAAGAAGAATGGCATGTTTAGAACTAGTACAAGCTTTCCCACACTGCCCTGCTAACATGCCTCAAACCTTATCCAGTTTTAAGGGTAAGAGAGCAATTCAGTCTCCTTGCTCATTCAGTTCTTCAATGCTGATAATTTGAGAATACTAAATAGAGTGTTAATTGTAAAGAGGCTTTTTGGAACATTGAGAGCAGTTCATCAGGAAGTGGACTGAGAGCTCTAACTCATTTCACACAGGTCTCCAAACAATACTCAGGCAATAATTATTACTGTTAAATGACATAGCTAGATATAAGGAGGTGAGAGATTCTTTACTGTATTATCAATCCTTTTACTCAACCAATCCCCAAAATGTATCTTCATCTGAACTCCATCCAGTTTGTGAAATTTAAGATCCAGAGAAAAATGCAAAGCTCTCAGTATGACAGCCTACAAGCCATCGTGGCCTAAATCAGTCTCTAAGGAAGCTGGTCAAAGTTTTCCCGGTGAAGAGTGAGATTTTGCCCCAAAAAAAAAGATTTCACAAGAAAATGCCATGACCAAAACAATGAAAATTTCAAGATGAAAATCAAAAAGACAGTAACTTGAATCAAATGAGAACTTGTTTCAACATCGAAAGGATGGTTACATTTATTTGCCGCCTCCATCTTCTTTTTTGCCACCAAATACAATAAGATCTTCTAGGTCAGGTGTTCTCAACCTTTTTCTTTCTGAGGCCCCCTCAACATGCTATAAAAATTCCACAGCCCACCTGTGCCACAAAAACTATTTTTCTACATATAAAAGCCAGAGCTATCATTGGGGGTAGGTAGCAGGGCAATTGCCTGTGCCCCATGAAGCTAAGTTGCTCAGGCTTCACCAAGGAGTGGCAGGTCATCGGGCCCTGCACTTCAGCCCCATGTGGTGGGGCTTTGGCTTTCTGCCCTGGGCCCCAGCAAGACTAATGCCAGCTCTGCTTGCTGGCCCCCTAGGGGGCCCCGGACTGGTTGAGAACCACTGATCTAGGTTAAGAGCCACTGACCTTTCCAGACTACTGTTCCCCTTTCAGGAGTCTGATTTGTCTTGCGTACCCTCAAGTTTCACCTCACTTAAAAACTACTTGCTTACAAAATCAGACAAATATACAAAAGTGTCACAACACACTATTACTGAAAAATTGCTTACGTTCTCATTTTTACCATAAAATTATAAAATAAATCAATTGGAATATGAATACACCTCTACCCCGATATAATGCGACCCAATAGAACACGAATTCGGATATAACGCGGTAAAGCAGTGCTCTGGGGGGGCGGGGCTGCGCACTCCAATGGATCAAAGCAAGTTCGATATAACGCAGTTTCACCTATAACGTGGTAAGATTTTTTTGGCTCCCGAGGACAGCGTTATATTGAGGTAGAGGTGTATTGTACTTTTTAATTGGAATATAAGTATTTCAGTGCGTGGTATATAGAGTGGTATAAACAAGTCATAGTACAATCTAAAATTTCATACAGACAAACTTCACTAGTCATGGGTGGCGGGTAGCATAGGCCAGGGAAGGCTGTGCCTCCCAAAACAGCCTGGCATACCCCAGCCCACACTCCACCCCCAGAACCTCTCCTGCATGTTTCCAGTCCCCTTCCCAGTGCTCTTCTGCAGCCGAGAGGCTGGGGCAGGCAAGATGGGGCTGCCCCGCCCACCTGGTGCTCGGGTCGCTCTGGCCCCCTGCCAGCCCGGTGCTCCGGGGCTGTGTGCTCTGGGCTCCAGTGGAGGAGAGGGGGCAGAAAGGGGCTAGCCCATGTCACTAGTGCTTTTTATGTAGCCTGTTGCAAAACTAGGCAAATATCTAGATGAGTTGATGTACAACCTAGAAGACCTCTGAGTACCCTAAGGGTACATGTATTCCTGGTTGAGACCTACAGATCTAGGTCTTTCACGTGCCTCACTTTTGAAGAGTTATAGTGGCCAAAGGAAAAAGCCTAGATATTTTATTATACTCAGTGGCAAAAAGAGGGAGAAAGTGTGTGTGGGGGGAGGGGCGGGGGGGGAAACAAAAAACATTTGAAATTCTGAAGTTTCCCGTTTTCAAGAACTGAAGTTAACATTTGATTCAAACTGAAAACTATTGCTTTGAAAATTTCCAAGAAAAGTTTGAAAGATTTTGAATGGAAAATTTTCACTGAAAGTTTTTGCATAGAAGAAAATAGATTTTTTGATCAGCTCTCATCACAAGGAAATTGTTGTAATATCCATGAGACTAGTTAATACTTTCCCCAAAATCACTCAGTGACATCTTACTTTCCTAGCCAAAGGAATGCTGGAGTAATAGTCACTGGGAGAAATACTCTAGATAGAGGGATAAAATCCTAGCATCCTTCATTATAAGATCTGAAATTGTGTGTCACTTCTGCTACCAGCACAAACTTAAACTGATGGAGAATAACCAGAGACCCCACAAACAAAGAAAAATATTTCTTGTGCTTGGATGCCTCTTGTTAAATGTGCCTTATGTGGCTGTATAAACTTTCCTTGTTGTTCAATCGGTTATCTTGTTAAAGACTATACAGCAAACATAGAATCATAGAAGTGTAGGACTGGAAGGGACCTCAATCAGTCATCTAGTCCAGTCTCCTGCACTCAAGGCAGGACTACGTAATAATTGGACTATTCCTGACAAGTGTTCGTTTAACCTGTTCTTAGAGATTCCACAATCTCCCTAGGCAATTTGTTTCCATGCTAAACTACCCTGACAGGAAGTTTTTCCTAATGTGCAACCTAAACCTTCCTTGCTGCAGTTTAAGTCCACAGATTATTTAAACATCTTTAAACAAACAAAGATTATTTAAAAAGGATCCAGTACACAGATCAAAAATTGTGTTTTCCCAACTGAAATAAAACAAAGCAACAACAACAAAAAAAACCAACCAGTGGCATTTGTTCAGAGGGCAGGTCTTGAACGGAGAGAGAGGAGCATAAAAAGTTGTAATTTGATTAGTTTTATCATGATAATTCCCTCTCCCAATCCCCTTTACATCTTTAGTTGCCAGATTCTGCCTTTGTTGATTTCTATGGAGTTATTTTGGATTACCAGATTTACAAAGAAGTAATTGAGATGAGATTCTGGTCCAGACTAGGGCAGAAGGAAAGGGTATTTATTGAGGGGAAATCCAAAAGCTTATAGTCTAGGATGGTCAAACCAAATTAACTTGCCTTAAAAAACAGAACAGTAGGTTCTGGTCCGTGGAATTTTAGAAAAAAAAAAAAACCTCATTGCTACCACCACCAGTGGTACCCAAAGCACAGACAAGCCCGTTGTAGCTTCTGGCATTTTCACCACTTTGATAGTTAAACATACAGAATTGGTGGCAGATCTGGTGGGAATTTTCTGAAGTTACCATCCATGTGTAAAAGGTATTAAATGTCTGATCTGAAACTGAGTGAAAGAAACAAGAGAGAGACTGAAAACATGAAAGCTACCATTTCCAGATGGGGATAAAACAAAAACGTTAATAGGCCACTCTAGAAGAAAAGCTGTCTCCTGTAAAATGGCTGTTCAAACACAAGTTAATAGTGACAATTTACCATGTGCAGGTTGGGTGGTGGCCTGTGTAAAGTGCTGCAGATTAAAAGTACCAGCAAAGTCAGGGCAGTGAGGAAACATACAGTTCAGTGCTGCAAGCCTCCCTGCTCCAGAAAAGTATAATTAGCCCCAAACATTCCCTCCTTTATAGTTCCCAGACACCTCCTCCCTCTAACACACACACCTCTCATTCTCTCCTCCCAATGGCTCACTGACCCTTCTTCCCTGAGCACAAGTCCTCTGCCGAAGAACTTCCTGAAGTGGTGTCTCATTCACCACCCCACCCCAAGGCCTCCACTGTGGTCTGTTTTCCTTCAGACTTCCCAAGGTCCCCATCTTGCAGCCTACAAGGTCTGCCCCAACCCTGGGTCCCTTTACCAGTTCCAACCCCCCCCCCATACCTGAGCCTCCTTCACTGGAGCAGGGGGAGGGCACAGTGAAGGCGAACCTGAGCCACTGCTGGGTAGGAGGCAGGGACCATTATGTCCTCTGGTGCAGATTTAGCCCCTGACTGATTAGGCTTCCCCTGTAGCAGGACAGGCAGCTGTGGCTCTAGACAGCAGCCTCCTGATGCTCAGCAGGGGGTACAGAGCAGTTCTTAGTGACAGGAGGTGCCAGCTGCTGTCTCTTCCCTGTCCAGCTAATCAGTGAAGATGCAACATGCAAGGGGAAGAGGTTGAGTTGCACTAAGCAGCAACCTCCGACTGCTCCCTCCCTTCTAAGAGGGAGCTGAGAGACACCTATGTTGCCCCAGATTAGAAGTTGGGAGTGGTATCTCCCCCCCTCCCCCACCAGTGCCACCCTTACTGTCCCTTAAATGTACACTCATGGTGAAGTGAACTGATGCTTTCCTTAGTAGATATATTGTCTTTATAAGAGAAAGCGACCACTATATTTGGCATCATTAATGGCAATCTCAACTGAAAACCAGCCTGCAAGAGGGAACCAGTGTTGGTCTTGGGGATTTTGTTTGTTATTTGGGTTTGCATTTCTTTATGACATTGAGGTGCATTAGCAGGATATTGTGGGGAAGCTTGACTTGCTACTCCCCATCTTGTACTTATTCTACAAACAGGGTGGGTGGGTGGAATTCTATTCTCCATAAGTATTAATCCCATGTCTTTCAGCCTCAAATTCTCTTATTAAATTTCCAGAGAAACTGTATGGAAGTATTTGAGAAGAAAATGAACTAAATTAAGTTTAAAGGTACATGGCAGATTGTAGTACAAGGAAAATTTAATAAATACATGTGATGGGTTCAGTCAGAGACCCCCTTGGGACTGCCACCTGATGTGCTGAAACTACCTCTGAGCCTGTTTTCCCTACCAGCTTGGGATTTCAGAACCCTGCCTTGTTGAGCCAGACATGCCAGTCTGCTGCAAACACAGACCCAGGTCTGAACCTTGTCTCCCAAAGCTACAGACATAACAGAAAACAGCTAAAGAAGTACTCCTGTCTCCAGCACCCAGATACCCAGCTCCCAATGGGACCCAAACCCAAAATAAATCCGTTTTACTCTGTAGAAAGCTTATACAGGGTAAACTTATAAATTGTCCGCCTTCTATAACACTGATAGAGAGATATGCACAGCTGTTTGCTCCCCCAGGAATTACTTACTCTGGGTTAATTTATAAGCAAAAGTGATTTTATTAAATATAAAAAGTAGGATTTAAGTGGTTCCAAGTAATAACAGACAGAACAAAGTAAGTTACCAAGCAAAATAAAACAAAAACACACAAGTCTAAGCCTAATACATTAAGAAACTGATTACAGATAAAATCTCACCCTCAGAGATGTTCCAATAAGCTTCTTTCACAGACTAGACTCCTTCTTAATCTGGGGCCAATCCTTTCCCTTGGTACAGTCTTTGTTCCAGCTCAGGTGGTAGCTAGGGGATTTCTCATGACTGCAGCCACTTTGTTCTATTCCACCCCCTTACATAGCTTTGGCACAAGGTGGGAATCTTTTGTCTCTCTGGTTCCCTACCCCTCCTTCTAACTGGAAAAGCACCAGGTTTAAGATGCATTCCAGTACCAGGTGACATGGTCACATGTCCCGGGAGACCCCAAGCCTTCATTCTTCCTGGCCTGACTCACAGGAAGGCTTGCAAGTAAACAGAGCTATTTACAACCAATTGTCCTAGTTGATGGGAGCCATCAAGATTCCAAACCACCATTAATGGCCCACCCTTTGCATAATTACAATAGGACCTCAAAGTTATATTTCATATTTCTAGTTTCAGATACAAGAATGATACATTTATACAGATAGGATGACTACACTCAGTAGATTATAAGCTTTGTAATGATACCTTACAAGAGACCTTTTGTATGAAGCATATTCCAGTTACATTATATTCACACTCATTAGCATATTTTCATAGAATCATATGGAGTGCAACATCACAATACATTGTTATGTATTTTGGAGATTAGCAGTGTACAAAAAGAGTTGGCTAGATTCTGTGTGTACCAGTATTTGTCACAGAACAATGGGCCACACAATATTGATTAGTGCCTTTTTGCAGTGCTACGTACCTGTAACTTTTCTGACACTTTTAGGAGTTGAAGATTGTACTATAGTTTAATTAAAACAAATCTATTTCCCTAGCTTTATGATGAGGTCTACTCTAATTTAGTCCCACAATATATTAACAATACAGGTAACAAGCAAGCAAACAAGTATGTATTTTTTTTGTAGGCCTTCCAATAAGTTAAAAGGATAAATTCAATTGATAGAACTAATGCATTATGAGCTTTAGTTTGCTTACAATGAGTAGTTCTTGGGTGGCATGGATCAGCGTTCACATCGCATTCCCTGTTCGTACCCAGCCTGGGCCGGGGAAGCTAATGATCAAACCAGCGGACCAAATTTGGTGATGAATCCTAGTCACATGCCACCTGAGGCACATTGAAAATACGCTAAGTAGTAGTAGTTTTTCACATGGGTAGCTCTAATGGTATTTAAAATATTCAGCATCTCTCTTTACTTTGCCAGAGCAGTTTTCCCATAAATTTTCTGAAACCCACATTTTAATGTAGCAAATTGCTACCTCCATATCTCTGTTGCCCTGGAAACATGGGCAAAGATTAGCTTTTCCAGTCAGGCAATAATAGATTTCCCTTCCCTTATATATTTATGCTGTGTTGAAAACACATTTACAAGAGTTATGTTCCTATCAGGTTCAGATCTTGCCTCAAAAACATTTTATATCAAATGTGTGCTATTGACATGATCCTTCCATGTTATCCATGTTTGAAATATTTACTCCCAGAAAGACTATGCATTTCGAGTAGGAAGAGATCAATTTACACATAAAAATTTCAAGAATTCAAGTCTGGCAATTTATAGAGGTTATTGATGGCATATTTTTGCAACAGAAGCTGTGTGGTATCTTGCAAGTGTCAGCTTTGTTTGAACAAACAGTTGTACCATTACCACCTAAAGGAGAAGCAGCTGAAGACTGATCAGTTCATTAGGCATTATAGGCACTAACTCAAAACTAAGTTTATAATCTAGGTCAAAAGACACTTTTCCATGAGGCCCAGTTAGTGACTTAATTAGCCTCTGAAGTATACTTACACCTAGATGTCAAACAAAAGATGATAGACTCTAGAGGTAGACAAATATAGATTCTGATCCCATTCATAGAGATGCAAATTTAAAGGAATTCCATTAAAGTCAATGGAGTTTCTTTGAATTTACACAACTGTAAATGAGATCAGAATCTGTATTTGTCTACTCTAGAGTCTCTAACTGCATTTGAGACAATGGAGTTAGTTCAAAATTTGCACTGCTGTAACAACTGTCCCAAAGATTTCATCACAGGTTTGTTACAATATAACCAGTGCTTAATTTGTAATGAAAGAGGTGCCAGGGCACAAGCAATTTTTTTACTTTCATCATTGATGCAGCAAGCCAAGAGCTGCCAGGGCTATGAACTGCCAAACCTAGAGATGTTGGGGCTCAGCCCTGGCAAGCCCTGACACAAAATTAAGCACTGAATATAATTCTGTAGGAACTATGACATATGGATTGTTGCAATTCATTATTACACATACACATTAAGACTAAGGGCTGGTCTACACCCAGCCGCTAGTTCGGCGGCTGGGGATCGAAGTTCTGGGTTCGACTTATCGCGTCTGGTCTGGACGCGATAAGTCGAACCAGGAAGTGCTCGCCGTCGACTGTGGTACTCCAGCTCGGCGAGAGGAGTACCGCGGAGTCGACGGGGAGCCTGCCGCGTGTGGACCGCGTCTGAACCGCGGTAAGTTCGAAGTAAGGTATGTCGACTTCAGCTACGTTATTCACGTAGCTGAAGTTGCGTACCTTACTTCGACTTGGGGGGTTAGTGTAGACCAGGCCTAAGTTCTTGCAAAATATAGGCTTTAAACAAAGCAATTTTTTTAGTTCAGGAGGGTCAAGGTAGATAAAACTATTTCACCATTCTCCGGGCCGTCCCTAGGGCACGGTGCATGGCCCAGGACAACTCCCCCCCTCCGGTCCAGGCCCCACCCCCATTCCACCCCGCCCCCCAAGCTCCCACCCCTTTCCGGCTTCCGCCTCCTCCCCCAAGCAACACAAGGAGCTGGCGGAGCAGGGCGGGCTGGGGCCAGGTCGCTCGCTGCTGCCAGCACCAGGCCCCCCGTTAGCTCCCCAGGACGCCCTGGACCCTGCATTCCAAAGCACGGGGCCCCCAAAGCACAGGGTGGTTGCCCCGGTCCGTCCTATGGATGGGACGGCTCTGACCATTCTGAATTTAAACAGTAACGAGAAAAACATTTTCTTAGTAAAGTTGACCATTTGTAGTATAATACTATATCTGTTTTTGTGGGGAGTAAACCTTTAAATGGATGGCTGAGTCTTTGCTACTTGCATGTGACCTTCAACCTAACACTTGGGGAAAATTAAAGCAGAGACTCTCTACTCTTCAGATCATAGGTGCTGGAACTAGGGGTGCTGCCACATCCCCTGGCTTGAAGTGGTTTCCATCATATACAGGGTTTACAGTTTGGTTCAATGTCTCTCAGCAGACCCCTATAAAAATTGTTCCAGCACCTTTGCTTGAGGTTAAGCAGAAGTTGTTGAACCTTCCCCACACACACACACGAGCCAACTTGTGACATCTGGAGATCCATACTAGAAGCTAGACTTTGCTTATTTAACTAGGCTGTTTAAATGTAATGGGAATTTTCCAATAGTTATGCCTCACAAATATTTGGCTGAAACTTAATCTTCAAATATGAACTGAATTGGCCAAATAAGGTTTGTAAGAGATAGCATCTGACATTTAGTGGGACTATCCTACTATAATACCAATGGACTGCTATTGATTTTAGATGAATTAGTGGACAGACTCGACTGTTTACTACTAAAAATGGATGTAACATGTCTGATGTAAGAATATGGACCAAATCAGAAGTGAAACAACCAAAAGCACATGGTTCGCTGGACATGATCTTTATTGGCCTCAAATTGCAACCAGCTCCACAAAGTCAGATGTGTGTATGAATACCCCTGTATGCTTATGAACTCTTTTGGGTCACCAAGTCTCATTGACTTGAGTGAGATTCCACATTGGCATAGGGAAGGGAGTGTTCTCATGGATATGAGTGCAGGATCAGGACTATTAAGTGCTTATAATCTATACAACACTGAGCAGACTGCAGAAACAGACCTCAGAGTACTTACGACACACAGAAATAATACAAACAAAATATAGCAAGTGATCAGATGACAGTCCAGTCATAGAGCTGAGCAATTTTTGAAATATTATTAAAGTGGCCCTATACTGTGGATAAGAGATGTTTTCTTAGTAGCAGACTCATGAAAAGCTTCAAAGAAAGAGTGTTTAAAGAATAGTAACCTGTTTGAAAAGAGGGTGACCAAACAGAAAACTAAGGGGACGGGGGGAGGCGGGGGTTGGGGAGACGGGACATGATTGTTCTATGCATACATAAAGAGGGTGTGGAAGGAAACATCAAAATAGAAGGGGAAACAAAAAGCTCAAATAAACCATAACGGCTGATAACAGAAGGGACTATTAGAAAGAACAAATCAAACTGTGGTGGTGACCTTGATACCTAGAACATCAAATCATATGATCTGTGATGGAATGTTCAATAATTAACAAGCACACGTCAAGCATGATAGGTTGTCATTAAGATATTAATGCAGCCTACTAACACTGAAAAAGGCAAGAGCAAAGAGGTGAGGAAAGTTACTAGAGAGAGAGAGAGCTGAGATTTGAAATGCTATTCAAAATAAATGCTAAACACCTAGGCCAACAATTAAAGTTAAGAGTCAGTGAGTGCTCCATGGAATAAAAGCTATAATAAAAACCATCAGCTATAGCAAAGCAATCAACTCTAAGCCAGTGTGTTGATGAAGCTAGATAGGATGATTGAAATACATATTGAATGAAAAGCACATTCAATGAGCTACAACATAGCTGCACATTATCCATCCACTGGTAACGAAATTAGCAAGAACACAATAATTGCCATACAATTAGTTTGATCAGCCATGCAAGTAAATTACAGCCTGAAGTCCTATTTAAATCACCTAAAGCTAACACAGGGCAGACATTCACAAAACAGTCTAGATCATGAGAGAGAAGCACAGTGGCTGGGTGGTTATTTGTTTGGGTGGAAAATCCACCCAATTTTTGATTCGTGCAGAAGTTAGTTTGTGATGGGCTTGTGGAGCCTGAGTACATTATTAGCCTTCACCTCTGTGTCCATTTGTTAGAGAGGCAAAACTTTCAGAGAGGAGACAATGTTTTACCCCTTTCAGATCTAGACAGAGGATTATGGATTCCCCCTTTTCTAGAAGTTATTTTGGGAAGATCCCACGTGTTTACCTCAGCTGTGTGGATCTGCCGGGTTTGTACTCTACTTGTATTGTATTTGTAGCTCTGCTACAGTTAAGGTTTAGCAGTACTTTGTTTCAAGGTCAGCTCTTAAGTGCCCTAAAATCTATATGATTAATCTTATCTTGAACTTGAATTAATTATTTAGTTAAGAACAAGTTTACCTGCTTTGTGAAGTATTCTTTCCCATCCTACTTAAGTAGGTACAGTTCCACTGCCTTCAATAAAGGCTCCATTCTGCTTACCGCCCAGCAAACCTTCCAGAGCTGAAGGAGGGACGAGGAAAACAAACTCTCCTCTCACTGCAGAGGAATCAATTCATATGTCTTTTACATCTTTCTTCTGCCTCCAGCAATGGGATCCAGCCAGCTACATCATTTTGTGGTACAGGCAGAAGCATGTGGTTATCTCAGTTCTTTGTTAGGGCTAGTCTACATTGGCAACGTTAAAGCGGCAGGGCTTTAACGTGGCTTGTGTAGTCGTGGCAGAACACTGGGAGAGAGTTCTCCCAGCGCTCTTAAAAAAAACAACCCACCCATCTCCACGAGGGGCGTAGCTACCAGCGCTGGGAGCATGGCTCCCAGTGCTGGTGCACTGTCTATACTGGCACACCCCCAAGCAAGAAAGTTGCAGCGCTGTGAAGTTCCAGTGTAGACAAGCCCTGAGTAATAGTTTGGAAGTAAGAGAGTCCGCTCACTACAGCCAGAAGTTGTGACCTACAACATCAACTCTGAGTGCTTTCCAGCACAAGAGCTTTAAAAATATGCTCTTAGAACTCAGTCATTTATCAGAGCACCTAACAACAAGAAATATTCTGTGCCAAATTCACCTGGAGCGAATGAGTGCAACTCTGTAGCAGCCTCTGGGCCAAGTTAGGTGGTCACATAGGTTGCATGTGTAGCTGTCACAGTGGTGGCACTTGCACTGGTTTGCCAAGAGGGATGATATTCTGGAAAGCATGCTCATTTTATTTACCCACTAATGCCAAATCAGCAGCAAAACATGCACTATGCCACTTGCACCTGAAGTGTAACTTACCCAATCAACAAGAGATCCAACACTACCAGACATCCTAAGTGTACTTACAGTCTGAAGCAGACAGCTGGAAGGGGCAGGAACTACACTACTGCAGCAATATAGTAAAATTTAGTGCAGAAAAGTAACAGGGTGCCCTAAACTTAAAACCAGGGGCTGTGTGTAGTGCTGATGAAGGAGACTAAAAAAGCTGGGCCAACAATGAGGCTTACACAAAAGATAAAAGAGAAGTATTGTACCCAAGAGCAAATGAAGTACCTTCCCTCCCCCCCCCCCCCCCAAAAAAAAACCCCAAAAAAACCTTACATATATAGGCATATTCAGAGTCCTGGTTCTGCAGTTGTTCCCAGAAAACATGGAAACATGTTTTTGCAACTGATGAAGTGGGTTTTAGCCCATGAAAGCTTATGCCCAAATAAATTTGTTAGGACTCCTTGTTGTTTTTACAATTTGTAGTGTTGTTTTCATGATTGCTTTGACTTTTTTCCTGAAATTTGACAAAAAGTGCATCCCCTTGATTAATATACAACCAATCACAACTTCCCATTTCTATCCATCCACAGTCCGCTTATGCCATCAAAGACAAGGCAAACACCTATATCTGCTGCAGGAGCTAATTTGGCCACTGGACAGCAGCTTGCAGGTATACATTGGGTCTACTGCCCAGTCCGTATCTAGCCCCTGTAGATGCAGACTGTATTATAAGTGTGCTCTATAGTCTTCACCTCAAAATATACGAAGCACATACTAGAGTCTAAGGCAGTGCTTCTCAAAGCTGGTCCGCCGCTTATTCAGGGAAAGCCCCTAGTGGTCCGGGTCAGTTTGTTTACCTGCCGCGTCCGCAGGTTCGGCTGATCGTGGCTCCCACTGGCCGCGGTTCGCTGCTCCAGGCCAATGGGTGCTGCAGGAGGGGCGGCCAGCACATCCCTCGGCCCGCGCCACTTCCCGCAGCCCCCATTGGCCTGGAGCGGCGAACCGCAGCCAGTGGGAGCCGCGATCAGCCGAACCTGTGGACGCGGCAGGTAAACAATCCGGCCCGGACCGCCAGGGGCTTTCCCTGAACAAGCGGCGGCCCGACTTTGAGAAGCACTGGTCTAAGGCACATTTATGTTCATTTTAACCATGTGCTACTCTGAAGCAACGTTGAGAGATGTTATCTGTTCTCCAGAATTTTAAGTTAATCTGCATCCCAAACTCACTCACACAGGTTTCAGGCTGCTTACAGCAGCAATAATAGTGATCGAATCAGATGAATTTCATAGCTCTGGACATTTGCCATGTTCTAGCTGAACCTTATTGTTTAAGGTGTAATACATCATTCAAAATGCAGCTAGAAAACAGGATGAGCGAGTATCAGTCTCCTGTTTGTTTAACTGGTAAGTGGTAGTAGTGGTCCATAAAAGTGGGCTTTAAAACTCTGGTATAAATTTGTGCAACTGCACAGGCTTCAGGGCTGTGCAAGTTTACACCAAGTTTGGCCCCATACTGTAAAGAGTTCATTTGATATATAAATCAAAGTGTCATATTCCAAAATTAAGTGAGCATTAGGAAGAAATGAGAATTATTAAAATAAACTATCACTTTGCTAATTGGTAAACAAGAGACCATATTATAAGGCCTATAAATTAAATTAAGGAATGGCACACCATTAATAGAGCAATTGATCTGTTCGTTTCTATATGCTTTATTCTCACCACCACCACTTTAATATAGGAAGGACTCCATTTATCTCCGTCAATCTGAGATATTTTAAATCTGTGGGAATTAGCACTTCTTTGAAGATACTTTTACTTCTACAGCATCTGTCAGGGAGTTTTACCTTAAAAAACAGGGAAAGTGATACTGTACTCCTTGATACGCAGGCTGCTTAACAAGTGTAAAGTAAATCATTAATCTCTTGGTGACGTCAGCGCTTTCAAGAAAAGTTGTACGTCCAGGAGTACGAACGTCATTAATTATGTATACACAAAAGACACATGGCGCCTCCAATTCTGATATTATGCATGCTAATTTTAACATCTCTTCAATGTCATTGAATTCAATGTAGTTAGCCCTAATTTACATGCATTATATCAGAATCAGGCACCTATAGTACAAATAGTTTAGAACTTTTATGGTAATATATTTCAGAATATTAAATGTATCACATAAGGTATTAGTTTGCATCATCAGAGTGCTTTACAAGCATTAAATAACCCTCACAGTAGCCCTATGATATGGTTAGCATTATTGCACCTATATTACAGATGGGGATTGTAGCGGGGTGGTCACCCGCTCCTGTCATAAAGGGCTTAAAACAGCCCAGGAGAGGGCTGTGGCTGGAGGCAAGCAGCCCAGGCTGATTGGGGAAGCAGCCTCAGCTGTGGCCACACCCCAATCAGGGCCAAGCTGGCCCTTATTAGAGGGTAGTGGGCTAGGAGCAGACAAACACTCTCTCTCCCCCCTTTGAGAGGGACGGGCCTGGCTGCTGGGGAGCGTACCTGAGTACTTGAGGTGGAGCAGGACTGGGGGAAGGCCAGAGGAGCTGGGGAGCTCTGGCCTGGAAACGCCCGAGGCTGCAGGCCTAGTATAAGGCCAAATAGGTCCTGGTGTTGCAGGAGGCAGCCCAAGGGTAGGCAGAGGCAGCAGGTCCAAACCCCCCTTGCCTGTGATGAGTGGCTTATATACTGCAGTCTGCCCCAGTGAACAGGGACTAGATAGGGACTGGGCAGTAGCCATATACTGAGGCGATGTGGGGATAGGGGGTGGGGGTTCCCTGGAAGGGGGAGACCCAGAGACTGTGGGGTTACTGCCAGGGGGCAGCACCTCAGTGGAAAGGGGCACACGGGTCTGGGAGGGACACGGGGGCCCGGCGGTAGCGAGACAATGGCCGACAGAGGGTGCTCTGGATGCTAATTCCCTGAGAGACCAGCAGGTGGCGCCGCAGGGGTGAGTCTCACAACATTACAGGGATGTTTAAGGCAACTGGAGTCCAGGCCCACCTATATTATAGTAGCTATTGAGGGAACCTGATAGAACATTGTTGTCCCATGATAAGGCTCAATCTTGCTGTATAGAAGAAAATCTGTTTTAAATGATGCCGCCAATAAATGCAAAGTCACACAGCAAGTCAACATCAGAGCTGGGATTAGACCTCAGTTTCTAGCTTCCAGTCTTTTGCTCAAATTACCAGACCACATTGCCAATGGGAAATAAAACTGTGCTTTCTTCTCTTTACTCAATGTCTTTGTTTTATTGTACATAAGTAATCATGTTAACAGAATCCCTTGTGCCCAGTTTTGCAGGGGGTCAGAGGAAAAAACAAGATACCACAACAGAAAAGTGGGAGACAGCAGGGCAAGAAAGATTTGATACTAATCACAGTGAAATGCTAGCCACCAGCCTAAGCAGGAAGCCCCTGTGCAAACTCCCCCCACCCTGCTCTGATGATGGACCTTAACTTCCAGCTCTTCTCCCAGGACAATCCTACATATTGCAGAACGACAGCTGTTATTCAGTTGTTCAGCATATATTTCAGGCTGGCATGAGGGCCCACTGCAATTGTCAATATAGGGACAACATCTTTCTGTTCTAATCCTATTTCTATTCTGAGGTCCCTGGGAATTGTAGGGGACTCTGTGATTACATGTATCAAAGGGGTAGCCGTGTTACTCTGGATCTGTAAAAGCAGCAAAGAGTCCTGTGGCACCTTATAGACTAACAGACATATAGGAGCATGAGCTTTCGTGGGTGAATACCCACTTCTTCGGATGCATGTGAAGAAGTGGGTATTCACCCATGAAAGCTCATGCTCCTATATGTCTGTTAGTCTATAAAGTGCCACAGGACTCTTTGCTGTGATTACATGGTCTGTAGGTAATTACAGCCAGACATGCTCATAGGACCATGAAGGTGTTATAATTTGACTCATGCCCAGAAAAGTAAGGCTCTAAAGTAAAACAACATGTTAAATGCTGTTCTGGAGTTAGGACCCAAACCAAGATCACCACAAGTATGGGTTTTTGTGATTATACTCTCTGCTTTCAAGGATAAGGAGAATCACAATAAGGAAAGGTCCTATTGAATTCAGAATGTGCACGTCTTTGGATGATCTAATTTGGAGGTTTAGTAAATGGGCCCAATCTTGCAAGTACTCTATTTCTGGAGTGCACATTGATTTCTACAGCATTTCTTTCTTCTGCCTTTTAGATTATATCCTCCACAGACTCCTGCACCCACTGATTTCAGTGGGACAATTTGCATGTTTAAAACTAACTATGTGCATAAGTCTTTGCAGGACTGTGCAGACCTGATAGAAAATTAAAATGTTATCAGTTTTTGAGCCAACTTATAGAGAATTATATTCCTGTTACAGAAGTATAAGAAGGAGTGATTCAAAAACCCAGGAGAAAGTATAGCATCCTCTATGTGTTTAGATTAATTTCTATGGATTTCTATTGTTTCATCCCTATTGAATTCTAGGGGATTTTTCCACAAGTCTGTCTTAATTAAGACTGACAAACTATACATGATATTTTCAAAGATTTTTCTAGCTCTGGATTGTTTATATTTTTAGGAACTCTGTACTCCAGACAGTGAAATTAATTTGAATTAGATTGCCCTAATTTCCTGCCAGCATCTCAAGAAATCTTGTCATTGGGTTTAACAGAAAATACCTAGCTGCTAAGTAACAAAGGGCACCCTGGCTTTACAGTACCATGTATATATCACATATTAACAGAAGCAAAAGTACAATCAATAAAGGGATAACTCTATTTGAAATAAATGAAGGAGCAGTGATGTAAAGGAGGAAGTAGACAAAACTGTAGAAAACTAATGAACCACTGGCAGAGCTAAGAAAAAACCCAGGTTGCCCGACTACAACTTTACTGACTGTTCCAATGGATCACACTATGGCCGCAAGTCTCCAAAGATTTATGCACATGCTTAATTTTTGCAGGATCAGGCCCAATGGGATTACTCACAATAAGCACATGTGTAAAGTTTTGCAGGTTGGGGCAATAGTGACTTGCACAGGTCCACTTCTTTAGGAAATAAAAACTAGGGTCAGTTTATGCAATTGTTACTGCTTTCTAATATGAGAAATAAATGGAAGGAGGTGGGGAGGCTATCTTTATACTGCTCCTTTATAATATAAAGCTATTTTTCCTTTTATTTTGCCTCTAAAGACAACCTGTGCAAGCCAGTATAGCCCTGAACCTACACAGTTTTATGCATTGCAAGTACTTCCATGAACTCAATGTGTAAATTAAGCACAACACGTGCATAAATCTTTGCAAGACTGGGTTTACATTTGTCTAAGGAGCGGGAGGAAACCTATGATGTTAGGATCAATCCCGCATTGGCAGATGAAAAGACAAGTTATATTAGGTGGTCTAAGTTCCATGATCACATGCACGTGACCACATTTTCATTAACCTTTTAAAAAGTATCCTATTAAAAAGCATGCACATTTGCAGATTAGATATAGATATAGATATAATATTGTTAGGATGACCCCAAATAACAAGAACAAACTTAAGGCTGTAGTTCTGGGCCAGATTTGTAGATGTATTTATGCACCTAAATATACTGATTTGGATTAATGGGACTATTCATTCACGTGCTGAGCTTTACTACCATACATATGCAGGATCAGGGTTTAAATAAATAAATTAAAAAAAAAAATAGTACAGCCTGGTCTTTAGCTTTAGAATAAACTCTTTAAAGTACTTAACAGATACAGGATAATGGACAGCTTCAAATCTAGTAATGTGAAATAATGTTAAAGTCCATTCAAGCATTTCCACACAAAAGTCAGCATCATTTTATTTATATCTACAGTAACTCCTTGCTTAACGTTGTAGTTATGTTCCTGAAAAATGCTACTTCAAGCGAAACGATGTTAAGCGAATCCAATTTCCCCATAAGAAGTCATGTAAATGGGGGTGGGGGGGAGGCACGCTTAGGTTCCAGGGAAATTTTTTTCACCAGACAAAAGTCATATACATACATACACACAGAGTACAAGTTTTAAACAAACAATTTAATACTGTACACAGCAATGGATTGTGAAGCTTGGTTGAGGTGGTGAAGTCAGAAGGTCGAAGAGGGTGGGATATTTCCCAGGGAATGCCTTACTGCTAAATGATGAACTAGCACTCGGCTGAGCCCTCAAGGGTTAACACATTGCTGTTAATGTAGCCTCACACTCTAGAAGGCAGCACGAATGGAGGGAGTAGAGACAGCATGGCAGGGAGAGACAGAGACACACAACGTATGTGACAGAGATTGAGAGAGACGCGCATTGTCCCTTTAAGTATGCTGACCCCACTCTAAGTACACTGCCCTTTTTAAGTAGATCAGCAAGTTGAGACAACAGCTGCTGCCAGCAAGCTCTCTCCGTCCTGAGCCCTGTCGTGTCCTCCCACTGCTCTGTGGAGATGGGGTAGATGAGTGGGGGGCAGGAGCGGGGGGACACCTTGACATTAGCACCCCTCTTCCCCCCCCCCCTTTGCACAGCAAGCAGGAGGCTCCCGGGAGCAGCTCCAAGGCAGATGGCAGGAGCAGCACATGGCAGTGGGGTGAGGGACAGCTGAACTGCCCGGCAATTGATAGCCTGCTGGGCGGCTGCCACACAGGGAACTTGGGGGAGCGGGGAGCTGATAGGGGGGCTGCCGGTCCATCCTGGTTCCAAGCCACCACCAACTAGCTCTAATGGGCTACCCTTTCTGCAAGCAGTAGACAAAGCAGGCAGCTGCCAAACAACGTTATAAGGGAGCACTGTGCAACTTTAAACGAGCATGTTATAATTATCTAATTGATCAGCAATGTAACAACGTTAACCGGGACGACTTTAACTGAGGAGTTACTGTACTCTCCCACCTCTTGCTGAGGTGCTTGAAGCATGACAATTAATTTATGAATGATCATTTTTTAATATTATTGTGGATCTTTCTGTAGGCTATTATTTACCATCTGATAACCATTATTGTGCTCTCTCATCATTCAGTTTTCCAGTATTTTTTTCTTCTTTCTGGACTCACTGTAGGTGTAAGTGTGATGATTCATCCTTATTACTCATTCTGCACACTCAGACCACAGCTTTTCTGCCAGGATGATTTATTAGGCATAGCATGTCCTCAGACTGACACATCACTGTCATCCTGTTCAAACCAACGTGGAAGAAATTGCAGGTTTCAACCTCCCTTAGTTTCAACATCTTTGTTTCAAGAAAAAAATGTTTTGAACATTAAGACAGTGGTCAAAATACAGACTAAATTTAGGGAGAAAATATTTTTTTAGTGACTCTGATCATTTAGGAAGCCATTATCAGACAATTTTAATTTAGTGTTGAATATTCTACAGCTTTTCTATAATACAAGTACTCACTCACTGCCTTGCTAGAGTTGGCATCGAGGTTTGTTGCATGGGTTGGCTCACCAGCAACCACGCACCGCACCATAACAACTCTAACTCAGGAACCAACCCATGCAACAAACCTCGATGCCAACTCTGCCCACATATCTACACCAGCAACACCATCACAGGACCTAACCAGATCAGCTACAACATCACCGGCTCATTCACCTGCACGTCCACCAATGTTATATATGCCATCATATGCCAGCAATGCCCCTCTGCTATGTACATTGGCCAAACTGGACAGTCACTACGCAAGAGGATAAATGGACACAAGTCAGATATCAGGAATGGCAATATACAAAAACCTGTAGGAGAACACTTCAACCTCCCTGGCCACACAATAGCAGATGTAAAGGTAGCCATCTTACAGCAAAAAAACTTCAGGACCAGACTCCAAAGAGAAACTGCTGAGCTCCAGTTCATTTGCAAATTTGACACCATCAGATCAGGATTAAACAAAGACTGTGAATGGCTATCCAACTACAGAAGCAGTTTCTCCTCCCTTGGTGTTCACACCTCAACTGCTAGCAGAGCACCTCACCCTCCCTGATTGAACTAACCTCGTCATCTCCACACTGATTTATACCTGCCTCTAGAGATTTCCATTACTTGCATCTGAAGAAGTGAGGTTCTTACCCACGAAAGCTTATGCTCCCAATACTTCTGTTAGTCTCAAAGGTGCCACAGGACCCTCTGTTGCTTTTTACAGAATATAGTGCATATCACCTCCATGCAAGTAGTCCTTAAAAGTTACACATCATCTTGGGCACTGACATAACACATTCCAGCATCTTCTACCACACCCAGACACTCTTTGTCCACTTTTGTCCCTCTGTCAGGGCAGCCAGCCCAGCCATCCCTTCTGGGGTACAAACCTGCTCTTCCCAGTGGGAACTCCCATAGCCTCTCTCTTGGGAGCATCCCTCATTCCTCCTGGCTCTCTTACTGTTCCTCAGGGTCCAGCTCTTCAACAAAGAGACATCAGCAGGTAGTCCCCTCCACTGCTCCCCCTTATTTCATCTCTCTCTGGCCCTTTGCTCTAGTTTAGAGCCAACATGAATCCCCCTCCACTGCTCCTTCAGTCTCCAGCCCTCTGGTTTGGAGATGCCAGCCAGCAAATCCCTCTTGCTGCTCTCCTACTTTCAGCCTTCCCCAGAAACCACTGTCTCTAGCAGCTCTCATCACCTGGCTTCTCCCAACTCAGTCTATTCTGACTGCTGACTCCCACAGGTGCTACCCCGCCCCCTTAATTGGCCCAACTGTGAGCACCTGGAGTGGAACAGGAATGCTGAGCCCAGTTTTATTTCATGAACCAGCTACCCTGTTACAAACATATACAATATCACAAAACATAATAAAATACAGTCATAAAAAAAGTGAGAGGTTCTAGTTTTAAAAAGGGAAAGAAAGACTGGAATAGAAGGGAATAAATACATATATATAGTACCAGTAGTTGGAACCTTCTTCCTTGATGGACTATATGAACAGTCACTACCAATACTTTTGAAGAGACAGAGTAAGCAAATTATAATGGTTGCATAGTTCAGAGATTAAAGCACCCATCTTGTAAACCAGGGGCTGTGTATTCAATTCTCACAGGGGCCTAGTGAGATTTCTCTTTGCATTTGCAGGAAGATCAAGTGGATGGTCAAATAGTCCTAACTCAGTCAGCTATGTCCCCTTGAGATTAATGAGTACTGCCAGACATCCTATCCTGGCTCTACCATGTGCATAGGGAGCATAAATGGCAGAATTCTGCCTGCCTCTGGCACTGGTGGGTTGGGGTAGGAAAAGACTCGTTGCAACCTCTCTCAACATTCCAGCCCACCTGCACAAAACCAAACATATAATTATGGCCCCATATTTTTAATTGCATTTAAGTAATTTTCTAACACGCTCTGATATTGCCCACTGCCAGAACTAGAGTATATCTCAAGGTCATCTGCACTGGGACATTTTGTACTGGTGTAGTTACACTAGCTTAGGTACACTGATGCAATCTCCTAGTATAGTCATGAGGCACCAGTGTCAACTGTGACTTGCACCAGCACAGCAAACCACATCAGTGTAGCTATCCCAGTGGCAAAACACTCCAGGATGGACACAGCCTTATTCTCAAGTATACCCATCACGTTGGGAATGATCCAATTACAGTGGTCTAGCCTTCTCCACAGACAGACATTCCACTTCCAGGAGAGTAGTTTATGAGGCTAGTCAATCATCTTGCATTTGTAAGCCACCAATCCATGGGTTGTGATCCTGAATTTAAATCGGTTGTATTTTGTTTTTGTGATCACACATGCTCAGCACAGCTCTGCATCTATCAAAGAGTAAAAGTGTTCATGGAGATGAACAGTGATTCTCCCAGACGAATGAATTTGGAAATGGAGAAGATTTAGAGCAGAGCAAATCTGAAACTGCCACCAATCCTAAAGTAATAGAATTATATAATTTGAAAATGACACAAACCTGTTAGACCATCTAGTCCATCTCCCTGCCAGTGCAGAATTGTTCCCTTCTATAGGGCATATTCTTTTTAATTATTTGGTTATGTCTACAATGTGTTAGAATTATAAGAAATGCACAGTGCAGGAATATAGTCACTCACCAACTCCAGGCCAGATATATAATGCTTTACCATAGCAATTAGTTAAACAATTGTGAGATAAATATTCCATTTCTATTATATTGCACTTTACAGGAGCTGGAGATTTAGGAAACTGCGCAGATACCCAAATTACTGCAAATAGATTTATATTTCCCTGTATTACTCAGACAGTATTTCCTTTTAGTCATATACTGCTCTTTCCACCAGATGGTTTGCTAGTTTTTTATTCTGGCTAAAAACGATTTAACCAGATTAGGGATTAATCCCTAGAGTTGTCATCAACTAAGTGTTAACAGTCTGACACTGATCAAATCCTGTGGGATTTTTTCCTGTTCCTCCCCTTCTTTCCCCATCCCTTCCCCGCGCCCCATGCTTTTTTGTTTAGTTTTACATTTATAATCTTTTTCTTGGTAGAAAGTAGAGAACTGACTGGACCCAATTGTGACATGTCATTCCATATTCTTTATGAAAATATGTTTATGAGATATACTTTAAGCAAGCTGGCTCATGTGAGATATCATTGGAAAGGTTATGATTTACTGAATGCGATTATTCTATTTGTATGCATGTATCATTTCTGTATCTGAAATTAGGAATATTGACTATGTATCTGTATCTCAACTATGCTATACCTCTACCCCGATATAACGCTGTCCTCGGGAGCCAAAAAATCTTACTGCGTTATAGGTGAAACCGTGTTATATCGAACTTGCTTTGATCCACCGGAGTGCGCAGCCCCAACCCCCCCGGAGCGCTGCTTTACCGCGTTATATCCAAATTCGTGTTATATCGGGTCGCGTTATATCGGGGTAGAGGCGTACTTCGGGTGATGCCCACTGCTAACACTTCAGGTACAACAATGGAAAAGCCAGACAGGGCGGATGACCCATCAACAAGGACAATGGACTGTGAAAATGTTGGCCTTCCTGTGGATGCTCCAGACTGCCCCTGATTCATGGACGCTGTAATCCTACAGAGTCAGGTGGTCTTGTCACCTGATACTAAAACATTAACTGGGACTTCTTGTAACTTTTCACTGTAAGGGAAACAAAGGACTCCCGCCTTATGCAAATCCTATTTAAGGGTGGGAAGTGAGGTAATCTTGGTTGTCAGTTCTCCCCAGCTACCCCACCCAAGATGACTGCTGGAAACAACTAAGACTGAACAGGGGGAAAGAACTGAACCCAGGCTGGAAGGACGTCTGGCCTGTGAAGAAGATTATTAGAACCACATTTAGGGTGAGAACTCACATGTAACCAGTTTCTTTAGTGTATTCAGCTTAGTTTGCATGCTCTGTTTTATTTCTTTAGTAATCTGCCTTGTTCTGTCTACCTCCTTAACTACTTAAAATACACCTGTTATAGTTAATAAATTTATTTCTGGTTTACAATATAACCCAGTTTATGTAATTTCTAACTGGGGGGCGAGAAGTTGTGCACACCCTCCTCCACATTGAGGGAAGAGGCAAATTTCATATAATTTTGGGTTTGTACTACAAGCGGGGGTGGACATCTGGGTGCTGTGGCGAGTCCCTTAAACTGAGCCTTCCCAGAGCAGATCTCTGTCTCTCTGCGCAGGTGCGTGTGGCCCTGCCTGTGTGCTTGGCTGGGGAGCCTAACCCAGCAAGGCCAGGTAAAGGGGACCCAGGCTGGCAGAATAGTCTGACTCAGTGGCGTCCCAACAGACCAGGTGACACCCCAGGGGGTTCAGCCCATCACACCAATTAAACAACAGGCTTCTAGCTGAATGACACAGCTAATTATTTTTAAAGGATAAATACGAACGACTGGGAAAGCTCTTTCCATACCATAGGATGAAACCGGAATTAAAATGACTGTACGCAGTGGAATCTGATGCATGTAAATATTTTGCTGTTCTGTGTTCAGCTTCCTATGTTTGGATCTTTCTGACTCTGTGTTGCTTTCTCTTTCATGCTCATCCTGTTTTTCCACCCCTCTCTTTTTAATATATATAATTTCTTTGTAGCTTTGTATTAAATTTACGAGAATCTCTTAAAAAAAAAAACCTCTCCTCCTCTTCTCGAACCTATATATATTTATCACTGCATGCTGAAGAAAAACAAAATCTAATATACCTGTAAAATCTCTGCATGTACTAATATTAACCCTTAGAATTAGGGATGTTAGAATACCTCTAATCCCTGGCAATCTAACTGTAAATTGTGGACTCAATTTATATGCTCATTTTACATAGGATTTTCATACATTTTATTTGCAATTCATGTAACATTCTAATGCTCTTTTACCTGATTTGCTTTATTACCACAAATGTAAGAATCTTTCACTTCCCATCATCCCTCTAACAGGAACACAGCTCAAAAGGGAAGCGGAATACTTCCAATATGATAATCCCACTCCAATTTTTATACTAATAAGTATGAGTGCAATCACACAGTGGGCATTTATCAATCTGCCTTTCTACCATTGGAAGAGTATGAGACTCAGCCCCTCACCTTGACCATGAGCAAATATTACAGCTCTGAAATATCATACAGCAGGAGTCAGGTTGTCATTGCCTGTCCCCCTCTGTGACTAGCCTTGTCTCCAGAAATGCTTTGGTCCGTTCCGCAAGGTGCACTGTTTCCATTACAAAGAGAACAATCTGGGAGCTTCTACATGGAGTCAGGATGGTTCTGCAGCGGTAGGCTCTGCGTGGAGCCAGGATGGTTCTGTGGCTCTTCCTCTATCCACGTGGAAAGAGGAAGATCAACACACCCTGAGAGTCCCTTCAACACACAGATCAAAGGAATGATCTGGACCATTGTTTGGTTTGAGATTGTTTTCTGCAGGATTTGGCTAACCAGCTTCAGTGCTGTTTATATTGTGACAGCTATATCTTTGTAACAGAAAGAGAAGCACATTTTTTCCCTCTCCTGATCACAATGTTAAAGCAATTTTGTTTGCCGTATTATACTGAATATTTTGATGAGAAATGTGTAATCTCCCTTATGTAAACTGTGCCCACAGCAACTAAACAGCAGTAGCCCTGGGCCTGTCAGAGAAAATATGAAGGGATGTAGTCATGGGGGAGGCAGGGAGGGAGTGGGAGGGGTATGCAAGGGAGACAAAGAATTTACAAGAGGTTTAATGAAAACTGTTCAGCAATTGTGCTGTAGGTTGGCCAACCCATAGTATAAAAGATTTATAGTTTCTATAATTCTTCAGAATTTTAAAGGTCTCACCGCTCACTCTTTCCCACATGATCTCACAGGGTACATCTATACTGCAATTAAAAACCTGTGGCTAACCTGTGCCAACTGACTCGGGCTGCAAGACTGTTTAATTGCAGTGTAGACTTTTGGGTTTGGGCTGCAGCCCCAGTTCTGGGACCCACCGACCTTGCAGGGTCCTAGAGCCTAGGCTCCAGCCCAAGCCCAGAAGTGTACCTTGTAGTAAACAGCCCTGCAGCCCAAGCCCCGTGACCCTGAGTCAGCTGACATGGACCAGCCACAGGTTTTTAACTGCAATGTAGATGTACCCTATAGCTCAGCCATTTTTTTTCCTGTACTCTGAAGTGTCAGTGAAGATTTGGACTTGAAAAGTGAATTATAACCTTGTGGAGAGATAAACTGACACAATATTCTATCCCAGTCTTATTTATTTGTATGTAGATATTCTTGAACATGCTCTAGAACAACTTTTATAGCACCAAAAAGTTGGTTATGTGCTCTGTGTTCACTGTCTGTTTTTTCCCTGCACTTCTGTCAAACACTAGTCCAAATGCTCTAAAGATCCCATCCTAAAGCTACTCCTGAGGGAATTTTGCACCACTGTGCACATGCAGAATTCATGACCCTCACAGATTTTTTTTCTCTGCAGAAAATACATTCTGCAAGACAGGCACTGCAGTTATGCCTTTTGCCTACCAGGGACTGCTGTGCTGTCAGAACAGAGGGCAGGCAGCTCAGCCAGACATAGCCAATAGGGAGGAGGAGAGGCTGCGTTCCTCATAGAGCCCTACCCGCAGGGACAGGTGAGAAGGCATAGGATATGTAGGGGGACAGACAGAGTGGGGAGAGGCATGGTGCTGCTGAAGTTAAGGGCTAGTGGTGGGGAAAGGGCCCCATGGGGACAGGCTGGAGAGGGGTGCAGGGCCACATGGGGACACGGAAGGGGGATGCCTGACTAAACGGGAGAAGCTAAGGGTCACCCAGGGAGAGACTCCTCAACTCCCTAACAATTCCCCCAAAAAAGCAAAAAAACAAACACCTGTTCCATACTTCTCCCACCCACACACAGACAACTTTCCAGGTTCACTCCCAGCAATTATTTCACTATCCCTCAGCTCCTCCACTATCCCTGACTCCCCCAAGCCTTTGCACTGCTTCTGAGGGGTGCAGGAAATAAGTTCCTATACTGTAGTTTAAATGAATTACACCGCTACCTTGATATAACGCGACCCGATATAACACGAATTCGGATATAACGCAGTAAAACAGTGCTCCGGGGCGGGCGGGGCTGCGCACTCCAGTGGATCAAAGCAAGTTCAATATAACGCGATTTCACCTATAACGCGGTAAGATTTTTTGGCTCCCGAGGACAGCGTTATATCGAGGTAGACGTGTATTACCTAAAGTTATGTATTTAATATGCCTAGTAAGGAATCTATTTGTCAAAAACATTTCCTGAATCTTTTTTATCTGTATTGTTACAGACATACTTGCTAATGTGTATTTTGAAATAAATTACCAAAATAATTTAAACTGGTGTGATTATATTGTGTTATTTTGACAAATAAAATATGAAGAATTTTAAAATAGTGGGCGCAGAATTTTTAATTTTTTTGGCGCTGAATTCCCTCTGGAGTAAATAGCCAACTGAAGTCAATGGGAGTCTTTTCATTAACTTCAATAGGCTTTGGATCAGACGTTAATTGCAAAATCTCCGAGTCCTGCAGCCATTCTATCACATGCCCTTTGAGGCTTTCCAACACAAAATAAAGATTACATAAATTCAGGAATCAACTATCCTCCCTTTCAATATCTCGGTTCAAGTGCCGGGTGTTAATGAGAACAAGCATGCAGTGTACTTACCTAGGCCCTGCTTCAGTTTAGCATGATTAATTTTAAATATCCAAGTAGTTCCACTTATGTCAATGTGATTATTCACATGCTTAGATTTAAGCATGTTGTCACAGGTTGAAACATCCTGTTAAGGACAGGCCTGGGCCCAGTACGACTGCAACCCCAATAGTTAAAATCATGAGTCAGAACTCCTTAAAAGGGTTATAGTTTGTTTTCTGGTCTGCCTTCTGATTTTTTAACTCCCTATGTATACCCCAGTGTGTGTGACAATTACGGTGTTATCAATGCTCACAAATGTATAGTAAATGTGATTTTAGCCTGTACTGAAGTAGCTCTTGTTACAAGACCCAGCCCAATCAATTTACTCAAATTTGCATAACATGCTGCTGATAGTGCAGGGAACACTCAACTTCTCCCAACACCCAAACAGTCTCATTCATTAATGCATTGCTCCCCTGACCCATATCTGCCCACCTCCCAACCTATCAGTTAATTAGGCACTCCCCAGCCCCACATCAGTTGGGTGTCCCTTCATCAATAACACTGTTCTACAGCCAAAATGCTTCTGAAATAAATGTAGTCAAACTTTACTAATTCTCGGTCACTGAGAATGAAAATGATGCTTAAAATTGTTGATTGGCTCTAGTTTTCAAGATATGCTATTGGGTCAGTATATACGACCCTTGGCTTGGGAATGGCGGAGGATAAGTGAGTTATAAAGGGAAGGGATCTCAATTTAAACCAGAAATGACTAAAATACATCTTTGACTGGATCTATGAATAAATCTATGACTGGGTTTGGACAGTACTTGCTTTTTAGGCAAAACAATGAATGATGCAATCTGAAGCTGGTATTGCGTCATACATGATATGAATTGCATCATGTTATTCCTAGAAGTCATGGATGATGCAATCATAACGAAGCTTACATCACTCTGCTGAACAAATTGCCCTATATCAGCTCTAGAAATCATACAGTGTCGTGCCTTTATTTGTCTCTTATCTGTCTTGTTTGATTTTGCAAAGGGACACATTTCTGTTTAGCCAAAGTGAGCAGAGATGCCTCGTACTTGTGTGAACAGTGCAGATAACTTCTGCTATGTTTGTGGTGAAGTGACTTTTGCATCACAAAAGCGCAGTATAACCACTATGGTTAAGAAAGCCTATCACCTTTATTTTGGCTGCAAAATTGGAGATCAGGACAAGAGGTGGGCCCCACACGTATGCTGCAACACTTGTGCAACAAATCTTCACCAGTGGTTGAACAGGAAAAGGAAATCTATGCCTTTTGCAGTGCCAATGATTTGGAGAGAGCCAACAGATCATACCAGCAATTGTTACTTCTGCATGGTGCCTCCAGTTGGGAAAGGTGTGTCAAAGAAGAAAAAGTGGACTGTGCATTATCCAAACATTCCATCAGCTATACGCCCAGTACCCCACGGAGACAGACTGCCGGTTCCTGATGCACCAGAATCATTCTCACTTGAGTCAGACGAGGAAGAGGAAGAGGATGAAACTTCTGGTCCTGAACCATCAATGTCACAGGACCCACATTTTCTCCCATCCTCCTCCTCTGAACCACACCTCATAACACAAGGTGAACCGAATGACCTTGTCAGGGATTTGGAACTACCCAAGAGTAAGGCAGAGCTGTTGAGCTCCAGACTACAGCAGTGGAATCTCCTGGCAGGTGATGTTAGGGTTTCCATGTTCCGTGACCGTCAAAAGGATCTTGTCCCATTCTTCTTCATGGAAGGTGATCTTGTAGCCTGCAACAACATCGATGGTGTGATGGCAGCCCTCAACATCGTTCACGATCCAGATGAGTGGAGACTGTTCATTGATTCATCGAAGACGAGTCTTAAAGCTGTTTTACTGCATAATGGCAATGTTTTGCCATCAATTCCAGTTGGTCATGCAGTCCATATGAAGGAAACCTATGACAACATGAAACAACTTTTGAGGTGCATAAACTATGACCAACATCAGTGGCAGCTTTGTGGCGATTTGAAGGTTGTTGCTCTCTTGCTTGGTCTGCAGACTGGATACACAAAGTACTGCTGTTTTCTCTGCGAATGGGATAGTCGTACAAGAGATTCCCACTACATCAAGAAAGATTGGCCACTCCGACAGTCATTGGAGCCTGAGAGGAAAAGTGTTCAGCATCCACAACTTGTTGAATCAAGGAAGATTTTGTTACCACCCTTACACATCAAGCTGGGTCTGATGAAGAACTTTGTCAAGGCCATTGACAAAACACAAGCAGCTTTCAAGTACCTCCGTGGAAAATTTCCAAGGTTAAGTGAAGCTAAGATAAAGGAAGGTGTCTTTGTTGGTCCTCAGATTCATGAACTTCTTCGAGATGATGCATTTGACCATGCACTGCGTGGCAAGGAAAAGACGGCATGGAAAGCCTTCCAGTTAGTGGCAATACATTTTCTCGGAAACAACAAGGCAGACAACTACAGGTTGTTGGTGGAAAACCTCCTCAAGGCATACAAAAGCCTTGGTTGCAACATGTCACTAAAGATACATTTTTTGCACTCTCATCTAGATTTTTTTCCACCGAACCGCGGAGCACTGAGCGACGAGCACGGCGAGCGATTTCACCAGGACATTGCAACAATGGAGAAACGCTATCAGGGCAAATGGAGCCCATCAATGCTTGCAGACTATTGCTGGTCAGTGACAAGAGATGCTCCATTTAATGAATACAAGAGACAAGCCAAGAAGCGCCGAGTGGACACTGAATAGGACTAAACTATGTACATAATATTTTTTGCCTTTTGTTTCATAATAAATTTTATTTATAGAACCCTTTTGCTGATTTTTAAAGTGTTACATAAACAGGACAGGTGAAATATTATCATGTAAAGCAACCATAAACACATGAAAAGACCTAGGTTTACAATTTATGATTAAAACTCTACTATCTACACAATATACATAGACATCAAATGTAAAAACTTAAATATCTTAGAAACAGTAGCCAATCAGTTGTTTTAATTGTCATATCTGAATTCAGCACATCAAAATACATAATAAATAGCACATTTTATCTCTGAAGCAGACGACTTCTCAAAAATTGTAGACCAGTGTAAGTTGTCTCCCTCTCTCCCACTAGCCCCAGCCCCACATCAGTGCCGTTCCCCATCCTCACCTGTCTCTTGCCCCCCAGCGCACCGCAACTCCTCCTGCAGCTGTAAAGGTTCTTTACACACACACACACACGGGGGGGGGCAGGTCCAGGGGGTTTTCACCTCTTCACACACTGAAGGACAACTTCAGTAGATCTCTTCTTCTTCCCCTTCCAGGTAGGGTAATGCAGGAGAGCCAGAGGGAGGAACATGGAGGTGCCTCCCATTTTTCATGAGGGAGAAAGGTGGATTGGCAATAGTGGTGCTAGGCAGGAACAGGCTAAACAATTGGTTAGGTCCCCCAGCAGCTCAAGGAGGCCCCCAATTTAGTGTTACTGCCAAAATACCATTCATCTTATTTCACATGGACTTTTTGAACAAGTGTCTCAGTATGTGTTGTGTTGGCGTATTTTTTGGTTTGTGGAAATAAAGCAATTACTATTTTCATCAGGAGGGCGGGGTGGGGTAAAGTTCCCCATAGACATTAATTCTACTAGTTATGACAAAAGTTTCATATCGCTAGCACTGTCTATTTTAAACCTTCTCTCCATCTTAAAAAACCCACAAGCTGTATTTTTAGTTCAAACTTTAAACAGACACATATGCCCACTGGGAGAAGAGTAGGGGATACAACTGAATGCTAGATTATGTTTGATTATTTTCTGTTCCAATATTTTGGTTTCCCCGTAGTTACCAATATTTTCATGACAACAGCCCATCCATTTCTTAGCCTACAGCATAGATTCCAGTCTTCTATAGGCAAAAAGAAGAATTCTGAGGTCCTTATTTTGTATGTATTTGCTTACTATTTGAATACATAATGCATCATTCCCAGACACTAAGGGGAAAGCCCTGTGGAAACATTTGCAGGACTCTATTTTTGAGAGATTTTATGCAATTCATACTGGCATTCAGAAGAGAATAGGTGAACAGCAATCTTCAGCTGTTAGTTTGGTTTTCATTAATACTATGTTTTCCTTTACATTTTTTGGTGTGTTATGTGCTAATGAAAGGTATCCCAGACCTGAAGAAGATCTCAGTGTAGTTTGTCTCTTTTACCAACAGAAGTTGTTCCAATAAAAACTATTACCTCGCCCACCTTCTGCAGTCGATGAAAAGTTTCATCTTAGCCTCAGAGACTGAAATTGCCTGTACAGCCACAGACCAGGTACAGCATAGGGACTGACAGAGCAAGTTTTCCCCACACTGAAAACCAAACACTAGCCAAAGTGTTGTGAATAATCCTGAGAATTCACTGCTCTGGAACACATTTGATATGATACTTGCAGGACACACCACAGGTCTGTGCTGATAGACTGGAAATTTTAGTTCTCAGTAGTATTAGGTGTATTTAATACAAGTCAGACATTGGACCAGAACAACTGGAGATGGTGATAGGATTGGATTTTTCACTAAAGGCAATAAAAGCCATCTTGGTTTATCGCTCCTTTATTACTAGATTTCTATTTTTTTTTAAAGAACTGTTGGTATGGTATGTTAACCTGTAGACACCTTCAAAGCCATGAGCATGGTTCTTATCCCTTGAAGACAACCTGCCTATTAACACTATAATATTCCACAAGCTATCACAATCACTTGTACTATGACTCAAGACAACATCTTTTATCAACCTGTCTCCCACAGTTAACTGTATTTCAAGGAGGCTGGGCTGGTCCACCTGGATAAGGGTCTAATTTTCTTTTATTCAGTTTTTAATTGAATATAGCTCCTAAAGTATACATTTGGTAGTAGTATGGTTACGATTTCTAATTCAAGTTAAATCCAGATGTATTCTATATTATGCAAAACTACAGGCAATCCAAAGAAACAGATCAAATAGCACTGCATATGTTTGAGATTCATAATCCTGGCAGTAAGCTATTTTTATCACTGCACTTCACAGCATGTTGGCTTGAACTGTTACATCTGTTTAGTTTTTCTATTGCATTCACAGGCAGTGGTTAAAGTAGTTCAAATAGGAGGGGCAGCTCATCCTACTACTGCTTATATGTAGTCATGAGTGTTGATGTTGCATCATTGGGTGATCAGACATGGCATAGTGAAGAGAACAGAGACAAGGGAATAAATTTATCTGAAAGGAGTCCATGTCCCCAGAGGCAGCCAAACTTCTCTGTGATTACTTATGCCTGCAAAACGAATGGAACATTCCTTGTTCTGCCAGCCACCACTCTGTTCAGACACTGTGCTAGGAGGAGTGAGGGGAGAGGGACCTTGCAAGGGCTATTCTATTTTCCCCTGGATTCTGGCTAGGAAAGAAAAAGTGAAGTGGAGGGTCTCCTTGTGTAGTGATTGGGAGGGAGAGCTGAAGACAGCAGCCTTTACCACACTGCTCTCCCTTTGGGAGGAAGGGAAACCAGCATAGGGACAGAACTTCCTGCAGAGAAAAGGAGGTAGATAGGTATTTCAGTGGTGGTGAGGATTGTCCCTTTCTCCTCATGACAGGGTGCTAGTTAATCCCTTTAAGCTGAGCCTTTCCAAAGAGGATCTAACTAGGAAAGACTCTTGAAGAGGGTTTTCAGTTTCTTTGACTAAGGCTTCACTGACTTGCAGAGTACTGGAACCAGGGCCTGGCCACAAAGGCAACTGTGCTATTGGATATATTTCCATTCACCCTAAAGTAGTTCTCTAAGCACTTCCTCAACTTCCATGTTAGCTTAATGATGAAAACTTGCTTCACTTCTTCAGTTCCGATGAACAAACTAGTTTGGAAAAGATCCTAAACATCAACCTTCTTCTCAAGCTGAATCCAAATGTTGAAGTATTCAGTCAGTTCAAATAACAACTTTATTAGGGGGTAAGGAGAGGATTTGTTGGTCAGATAAAGGAAGAAGTTCTCACTTCTGATCCTAAGCCTCTCTCTCAAATGTATGACCCTTCCCTCCAGAGCCTACCATGTCTCCTTTTAAGAACATGTTCCTCACAAGTTCAGCAGATCTGTCAATCTCTTTCCTAGTTTGGTTATTCTATTTCAGCCTCAAAAGCTTCAGAGATCTCCCTGTGGTTGGATACACACAGCATACACAGAAACATCTATGACCAGGCATGCCCCAAAATGTGAAGATCTCAACAAAGCAGCTAGCTGGGCTTAGAGATTGCAGCCCCGAGAGTCCCTGATAGGAATATTATCAAAGTTAAGGAAGCCAGTTGTAGATTGGAGAAAAGTGCTCACAGAAGAATAGGGAAACGAGGGCATTGTTGGGCTAGTCATGGAGTGGAAAAGGAGTTTGTGAATTATAGGTATCCACAGTCTTTCTAGCAAGGCTGCTTAGTTATTAACTTTGGTACATGTAAAGTCATACAATAATGTATTAGCAAGCAGAAATCAGACACTTGTTAGGGTATGAATACTTACCCTTCATAGCTGAGTAATCACAGCATTTGGGGTAATTAGGAAAAGTGAGTTATGTGTTTGCCTAACATATTGAATTACCCTCTTTTTTTAATGTGTATCTAAATATTCCCAGCTCTGCCATTTCTTTGCTGTTGGGTAAATTGATAAGCTCCTCGCAGTAAAATTGAGATAACCTTCTAGCCAACTATAGTGTAGAACTTGGAGGTCCTCTGACAAGAAGTTCTCTGTAAACCCAAAAGCATAACTGTTCTGAGTCTAGTTACCCAAAAGAGGCTCAAATAGGAAATGGCACAAACAGCCTAGCAACATACTGTGTAATCCAGGGGTTCTCAAACTGGGGGTGAGGACCCCTCAGGAGGTCACGAGGTTATTACATGGGGGGTCACGAGCTGTCAGCCTCCACCCCAAACCCCACTTTGCATCCAGCATTTATAATGGTGTTAAATATATAAAAAAGTGTTTTTAATTTATAAGGGGGGGATCACACTCAGAGGCTTGCTATGTGAAAGTGGTCACCAGTACAAAAGTTTGAGACTACACCAGTGATTCTAACCATGCTAGACTTCAGAATGTATCTCCTACATGACTATAGCACAAAAGAACATCCTTTACTTTTCCAAGAAAAACAAGAGCCACTGGTTTCAAAAGAAATGTGATTTTTTTTTTAATTTCACTTCCTGCTTCAGAGTCTCCTTTTTCCTGAGGAGCCTTGGGTTGCAACACACATTGCACTTCAAAGAGGTCATAGCATCAAAATGCTTTTCCTGGGCATTCTTTGAGTCTTCTTGGATGTCCAGTAGAACAGTTGACAAAGCAGAATGTTATGTCGCCTTAATGGATGAATGGGCTGAAATAGCCTACATTTCATAGCCTCCTCTTCTCCCAGAATGCTACAACAGTATTGTCACTCTATATGACTAGTCACCATACTACAAATCAATAAGCCTTTCCCCTCACTAGGAAACCAATAGCACTAAGATGATCTCTCCACACTGTATCTAATGATTTTTATTAGAAATATAGCAACTACTCCACTTAGTTAAAAACAATCTGGTTATGAAAACAAGATAAAATTAGAAATACATAAGATTTTTTCATGTGTTCCAACTTAAATATCAGTTTCTTAAATTGATATTACTATCTAGAGACTGATTTAATCATGTTAATTCATTTTAGTTCAATCAGTGAATTGGACAATTGAAATTAATGTCTATAGTACGATAGCAAAGCTAATATTAATTATATTTAATTTATAGAATTTCTATTCAAAAATGCTTAGGCCAAATCAATCACTAGCCTCACAAGCAGTAACAATTCTGGGTCACTACAACGTGGCGTGTATTTAAATCAGTGATCTATTGCTGAATGACTGTATTCTTGTAGAAGAGTGACTCCCCAGTTGATGTATCATCTCATACTTGGACACAGCATTGAAAGACCTTCACCCCAGTTACCTCCTTCTGGCAGCTGTTCAGGTGCTGTTATGATCTGGCTCTTCTAGTGACTCAGACCTCCAGCCAGGTCACCGTAGTCTCACCCCTTCCCTTCTGAGATATTAATGTGTCAAACACAATACTGATCACTACCACATCTTCCATGCCTCCTGGGCACCTCTTCAATCTCACTCTTACTTCAGAGGAGCAGGTTCCCAGGTTCTTCCATGGTTTGCCCCTGCAGAACCTCCCTCCTCCCCAAAAAAACCCCAAACAAAAAACAACTTGTCACTTCTGTCTATTCCAGGCTTGAATTTATAGTCCCTCTGGGTTCCACCCAGTTCCTCTTCCAGAACACTCACCCACAAGGCTACCTGCTTGGGGCCTAGACCCTACCTCAGTGCCCACACAGGGATAGTTCTACTCCTCTGGTGTCCCTATTATTATTTTCCCAGACAGTAGGAACTCTAGACCCCTTTTCTGCTGGGTCTCTTCTCCTTCCTTTATGAAGCCCCAACTCCTCTCCAGCTGAGTCTGATAAGGAATTGAGTCTGACAGCTCTCAAGGTGCACAAAGTTAATTATGCACATTGAACTAATTGAGCTCTAGGGCTCCTGTTAACTCCTTGTCGTGTGGGATTTACATATCCTATTATCAGTCAGCTGAACCATGCAGTCCCCTGTCGGCTTCCTTATGTTTTTGCCTCATACTTTACCTCTTTCTTTTATAGACATATGTTTCACATGTTTGTTCACTGTTGTAACTTGCTAACTTTCTCTCTCACACACACACACACACTTCTCAAATCCTCAAATCAAATCTTCATGCATTTGAGTAAGTTCTCAGTAAGCTCAGGGAGGGAAAGGATATCATTCTGATGGCATTATACCACACCTTCAATGGAAAAGTTCTAAGCTGTGGTAACAAGTACTACATACTGTATTTAGAGGGATAGATAACTCTATAAATGCCATTACACAGTACACCCTGTCAGATTTACATTTGTCTAGTAATACAACATCATAGATCTTAAAATTATTTTGTTGAGTAATTCTATTTTCCCCTGAGGAGGTTAAATTAAGAAGTACATACTCTGAATGTGGGAATCTTGCTTTTAAAACTATCAGAAAAGTATCTCTCATCTCAGGTTATATTGCTAAGTAGTATATATTGGCCAAGATACCCTTGGCTGGCTGAGCTATGCTCAGCATAGGACTGGAGCATGAGCAAAGGTAGCTTTAGTCAAAGCAATCAAAGCAGACCCAAGAATTGAGGTCCATTGTGTCTCTAACCTTAACAATTTTTATGGCTATTCTTTCTTTCTGCATTTGCTATTTATTTTTTCTTCTGTTTCCTCAATATCACTCTAAAGCCTGAAATGATTACATCTCACATCTGTAGACAGCTGTACTGACTCTCATCCCATACACTGAAATCAACAGAGTTGCAAAGGAAGTAAAACAACACAGAATTTGGCCCACGGATGGCTGTGCTAAATTGGATCTTGAAGTTAATGAATGTCAGGGCTGATGCGGCCACACTTGAACTTTCCTTTAGCATTTGTGTACTAAGTATGTAAAATGACTCTTACTTCATATAATATTTTGCTGTTCAACTCCTACATTTTACTTCTGCTGCTAGTGTATTTTGCTACTTACTTTAATACAGTCAGTACCACCTATAAAATCAACTGTTAAAAGAATGCCCAGATTACAGAACAGTAATCTTTCCATGGAACGGAACATAGCCTGTATTTTCCAGTAGTAGTTTTCCGACTCTAAAATATTACAGACATTCATTTTAGTAATTTAACTTTCAAACCACTATGATCTCTGGTTGTTTTAAGAAGGGCACCTTAAAACATGTCACAGATGCTGAACTAGAGCCAACCAGGGAAGTGCAAGATGTTCCCTTCCCTGAAAACATGTCAGTGGAATAAAAATGAACAACAGGCCTTGCAATGTGGTCTGCATTCTTCATTACCACTTGCAACTTCACTCTCTGCATATAAGAAAGGGGGGTAGGGGAGGGAGTCCGTTTTTAAATCTCTTTTTGGAGCCACAAAGTGTTCTTGTTAGACCATATATCTACATTAATCTAATCCCTTCATTATTCAGCCAGATTTTCTTACTGTTTTATTCTTTTTTACTTTGTTTATTTTCGATGGCATGTTTGCGTATGCTTCTGCCAAGCCACAGTAGTGGGTGTCATGATTTATATTGATAAATATAATTTGTGTCTTTTCAAGTTCCTAAAATGCCTCCTACAATATATTTTCCACATCTTAATTCTTCTTTAACCCTTTTCCAGTTTCTCTTGTGTTTTTATTTTTTAAAGGTTTGTGTTTCTTAATGGTATCAGATTAATAGCCCTGTAAACTGAAGTATTCTCTTTTTATCCACAAAAGAGAGATAGCACAGGCAGCAACCAAGTAAGCTTCTCTACACGAACCTGTCAGTTTGCCTCAACATTGATGAGAAGGGGCCTCAATTAAGGGGGAAGAATTCAGTCTTCAAACCCATTCGGTCCTTGACCTCTTTGCTGAGACTGTTAACAAGGGTGCCAGTTATACTATTGCTATGGCCATCTGCCCATCAGGAGCAGGACTTAGACCACCGGTTCACTTCATTCAGGCCACCAAACAGCCTTCAGATTGTAACAGTTTCTAGCAATTGCAAACCTGAGTCAGATATGAACTGGTGACCTGTGGAGAAAATAATGGGCAAAAGAATCTATCCCTTGAATCAAACAGTCGCCGCTATTTGATTTTATTGTTGAATAAATCCATAGTATTGCTTTTTGCAAATGCATGCCCACAGATATTTCAGGTTAAAAATACTTATACTGGTATCTGACTTCAAGGCAGAAATCCCATTCTTGATAATTAAGCACTGCTTTGCAGGTCAAAGTAATAGAAGTCTTCCATAAACTTTGCTTTTACATTTCCTTAGGGCTTTTGTCTGCATCAACACTGTTCAAACTGATTTGCTGTATTTTATGTGATGGCCTCCAAATCTGCTATTTTTTTTTCTTTCCTCTTTCTTTAGAAATAGCATGGCCCTTCATCCATAAAGCCAGTCTGCATAGTCTATCTTGTTTTTTAATGCACCCTTCTGTGTCCCGTGATGATGTAAATTCCATACCATATTATCCTAGTTTAACCAAGTTTGGGTTATCCCAATTACATCTTGTTTCCCTATAAACCCAAATAGTCATGCAAAATTGTTTTGTAATACTGGTTGCAACTGCACAGACAAAACTCTGGAAAAACCTTTTCCGATTTGGCTTATTTTATTTTTCTGGTAATAAAATTTTCTATTTAGTTTTGATCATGACTATACAAAATAGAATCATTGTTGGCTAATCAGATTTCTGAATTGTCAAATTATCTTGATTTCATGTTGTAACTGTGATAACTCAGACTTTGTTAAACCAGGATAACATGGCTTGGCATTTTTAATATCAGAATACAGAAGTACCTCCAAAAAGTGGCCCTGGTGAGATGGCAAGAATTATAGGTTTATGGATGAGAGGGGACACAAAACACTTAATTGGAAATAACCATGTAAAATATAGTAACACAGACTGAACAAATATATACCTACAGAAATGCAAATAAAGTATATTTATCAGGGGGTACAAGTCTTCCCAATACACCAAAATCCACCAGATAAAAAGATTACATCTACAGTCATTTAGTATAAATGGAATGAACCCATCTTCATAAAACACTATCACAGAATCAATGTCTGAAAATAAATCTCTAAGCTTTACTTCAGGACTTGTGTATCCTGTGACTATATACTATTTACCAATATTTCTCTCTTTTAAACTTTTTCTGGATCCTTTTGCTCTGCTGTATCATCTACATCATTTCTAAAACATTTGAGAAAGTTATGTTTCTACATAATGACTCATTGCTCCTTTCCAAATTAAAATGTTTCTCTTAAGGTATACTACCATACATAGTAAGCCCATATCTGCCAAAAATTTGACTCATTGGCCAGTTAGTATGTGTGATCTTGTAACAAAATGCCCCAGGAATGAAAATTCCTAAGTGCAAGGATATAGAACATAGTGTTATCTGGCCTCTTTGTTTAAAATCTGAAACTTTATGTTGCATAAATTAATTCTTTTTTGCATCAAATATATACTGCACATCTTGCCTTGTTATTTTTTCTACACAACCAACCCAATTCCGTCGATCTAAAGGGGTCTTAAAATCGACTTCTGTACTCCTCCCCGACGAGGGGAGTAGTGCCAAAATCGACCTCGCTGGGTCGAATTTGGGGTAGTGCAGACGCTATTTGACGTTATTGGCCTCCGGAAGCTATCCCAGAGTGCTCCAATGTGACCACTCTGGACAGCACTTTCAACTCCGAAGCACTAGCCAGGTACACAGGAAATACCCCAGGAAATTTTGAATTTCATTTCCTGTTTGGTCAACGTGGCGAGCTCAGCAGCACAGGTGACCATGCAGTCCCCCCAGAATCGCAAACGAGCTCTAGCATGGACCAAATGGGAGTCACTGGATCTGATTGCTGTATGGGGAGAAGAATCTGTGCAGGCAGAACTCCGATCAAAAAGAAGAAATGCTAATATATATGCCAAAATCGCACAGGGCATGATGGACAGAGGCTACAACAGGGACATACACCAGTGCCGCGTGAAAGTTAAGGAGCTCAGGCAAGCCTACCAAAAGACAAAGGAGGCAAACGGTCGCTCTGGGTCAGAGCCCTATACATGCCGCTTCTATGATCAGCTGCATGCCATTCTAGGGGGGGACCCTACCAGTACCCCACCACTGTCCGTGGACACCTACAAGGAGGGAGTCTCACGCAACAGGGAGGAGGATTTTGTGGATGAGGAAGAGGAGGAGGAGGAGAATGCGCAGCAGGCAAGCAGTGAATCCATTCTCCCCGGCAGCCAGGACCTTTTCATCACCCTGGAGCCAATACCCTCCCAAGGCGGGATCCCCGACCTTGAAAGCAGAGAAGGCACCTCTGTACCTACAGTACACAGTTTAAAAGCAGTAGTGTTTAATGTTTGATTTGCCCTGAAGACTTGGGATGCATTCACGGCCAGTACAGCTACTGGAAAAGTCTGTTAATGTGTTTGGGGATGGAGTGGGAATCCTCCAGGGACATCTCTATGAAGCTCTCCTGGAGGTACTCTGAAAGCCTTTGCCATGGGAGCAAGGGGTAGGCTGGGTCTCCAAGGATAACTATTGGCATTTCAACATCCCCCACATTAATTTTCTGGTCTGGGAAGTAAGTCCCTTCTTGCAGCTGTTCAAACAGCCCAGAGTTCCTAAAGATGCAAGCGTCATGCACCTTTCCCGGCCATCCCACGCTGATGTCAGTGAAACGTCCCTTGTGATCCACCAGTGCTTGCAGCACCATTGAGAAGTACCCCTTGCGGTTTACATACTGGTTGACAAGGTGGTCCAGTGCCAAGATAGGGATATGCGTTCCGTCTATCGCCCCACCACAGTTAGGGAACCCCATTGCAGCAAAGCCATCCACTATGACCTGCACATTTCACAGAGTCACTACCCTTGATAGCAGAACGTCAGTGATTGCATTGGCTATTGAATCACAGCAGTCCCCACAGTAGATTTGCCCACTCCAAATTGATTCCCGACTGACTGGTAGCAGTCAGGCGTTGCAAGCTTCCACAGGGCTATCGCCACTCACTTCTCAACTGTCAGGGCAGCTCTCATCTCGGTATTCCTGCGCTTCAGGATGGGGGAAAGCAACTCACAGAGTTCCAGGAAAATGGCCTTACGCATGCGAAAGTTTCACAGCCATTTGGAATCATCCCTACCTGCAACACTATGCGGTCCCACCAGTCTCTGCTTGTTGCCGGGCCCAGAATCGGCATTTCACTGTATCAACCAGCCCCACTGCCGCCATGATGTCCAAATTGCCACATCCCGTGCTCTCAGGAACATCTGTGTCCATGTCCTCCTCACGATCATCCTTGTGCTGCGGTCTCTTAGCCAGGTTCTGCACATACTGCAGTATAATGCATGAGGTGTTTACAATGCTCACAACAGCAGCGGTGAGCTGAGTGGGCTTCATGCTTGCCATGGTATGGTGTCTGCATGGGTAACCCAGGAAAAAAGGCTCGAAATGATTGTCTGCAGTTGCTTTCATGGAGGGAAGTGGGAGGGAGGGGAGACTGATGACATGTACCCAAAACCACCCGCGACAATGTTTTTGCCCCATCAGGCATTGGGAGCTTAACCCAGAATTCCAATGGGCAGTGGAGACTGCGGGAACTGTGGGATAGCTGCCCACAGTGCACCGCTCCGAGAGTCGATGCTAGCCACAGTACTGAGGACGCACTCCGCTGACTTAATGCGCTTAGTGGGGACATACACAATCGATTGTATAAAATCGATTTCTAAAGATCAACTTCTATAAAATCGACCTAATTTCGTAGTGTAGACATACCCTTAGTGTCCTGAATAATTGTCATCACCCCCTACAGTGATGCAGAATCTACCAAGTCCTCCTTTAAAACTTGGATAAACCTTAACTTGCTCCAGGGATTTCTTGGTTTTGAGCATCTCCAATTAATTATTTTTGCTTCACTGATTCTGAAGCCATCCAGGATACCGAGTAGATATGCGTGTTAGAATTTGAATTATCTAATGCAAGTACATTTAGAAAATATTCACTTGCTATTTACAGATAACACTTCCTATTGATCTTAAAGAGCTGTTTGTAAACTCTTGAGTTATTATAGTCCAGCCAATATTTGTAACTTGCTTTTAACTATCCTCCATGTAGTACATTCAACTTTTTTAGACGTTCCAGAAATACCTCAGAAACAGGCTCCTTCAGTGTGAAATCCATTTCCAACTTAAAATCTATGAAAATATGAAAAGTGTAGTGACCCTGGCCCTGACACTAGCACCTGCTGCAGCTGTGGGGCACCAGGATAGAATGCTGTCCTGAGGAGAAAGACAGCCAACAAAAGGGCAGCTCGAGCTCGGGAGGGGGCTCAGAATGTGCCTATAGGGGGCAATTGAAAAGTAGATAGAGAAGGAGGAGGTGAAAAGAGACTGCCTGGGGTAAAAAGGGAATTTGTTGAGGAAGCTGGACTGTGAAGGGCAGTGTGCAAGGAGCCCAGCCACAAAGCATAAGACCAGTGGGAGTGACTGTTGGGACACTGACAGAGGGAATGCAGTTTGGGTGCCTGGGAATAGGTGTGGCCCTCCGGGTGAGGAGCTGTCATTCGCAGGTGGACCTGCTGGAAAGGGTTGCCATCACCACAGCATCAAAGCAAAGGAGCATCGCAAGTTGGAGAAAGGTGAAGGTGGGACAGGAAGGGTGAAGCTGGCCTTTGCAGCCTGAGAAAAGAAGAGTTGATTCCGTCTTAGTGTGACACAATATGTTTTTGAAAAGATGTCTTTTATTGTGATGGTAATTTTCAGTTTATTATTTTTCTAAGCCAGTATTTGATGTTTCTTTATATTATTCTATTATTTTTTATTCCTGCCAAATTTCTGGTTTTTTTCCTTTATAAAGTTTAAAATTTAAGGTTATCTTCATTTTATTGGTTTGCCTTTGCCTCGCTTCCCAATAACCATAGTCTAGCTGAGGCCTGGTCACTGCAGTGTTTTAGTTTTCAAAGAAAAAAATTAAAAGTTTTATGTTGGCTGCAGCTTTTAAACAACCTCAAAGCATAAAGCACTCTGGGACTTTTGCAAGGAATATATTTTGATTTGCAGTTTAGTTTTGTTTATACAGTAAAGGCCTGATCCTATTCCTATTGAAACAAGTGAGATCTATTTCACTGACTTCACTTGGTACTGGATCATACCATAAAAGAGTAGGACTCTGTTTATTGAATGGAAGATGGTTCTCAACCTTTTACTTTCCGAGCCCCTCACTCCACCTAACATGCTATAAAAACTCCATGGCCCACCTATGCCACAACTGTTTTTCTGCATATAAAAGCCAGGGCTGGCGTTAGGGGGTAACAAGCAGGGCAACTGCCCAGAGCCCCACCCACAGGGGACCCCATGAAGTTTAGTTACTCAGGCTTTGGCTTTAGCCCTGGATGGCAGGGTTCGGGGCCGCGGGCTTCAGCCCTGTGTGCCAGGGCTTCAGCTTTCTGACCTGGGCTCCAGCAAGTCTAACACCAGCTCTGGTTGGCAGATGCCCTGAAACCTGCTCGAACACACACACCCGAGGGGGCCCCAGATCCCTGGTTGAGGACTGGGGGAATAGAGGACATGGAATTTCTTTAGATAAACAGTGGTTCAAATATTAGAAGACAATCAAGTATAAATCAGAAGTAACTCTACTGAAGTCAGTGGAGTTGCATAAGTTTTACAACAACGTAAGTGTTCTCAGAATCAGGCCTGAGATTTTTATTTAAGTGATACATATACATGATGGACATTACCTAATTCAGATAATATGTTAGCTCTTTTGCTTTGTGTGCTTGTCTTGGATAACAGGGATTTTATTGCATTTGTAAACAACTTCCTGAGTTTAGTTTAGTATTTCTCATGTTCTTCCTTCTTATTTGCATTTTTAAAATCTTTTATTTCAGTTGTGCCATTCCTTTAACTTTGTTTTCTCAGCACCTTCCTTACCTGTGAACCTGATACATTCTTTGCATTAGGAAGTTCCTGGTGGAACTCTTTAAGCTACTATGCATATGAGTGAGAGCATATTTTAACCTTGTCCAATGCATTATCATCAACCACTAACATATGAAGATGGCCTGTTTAATGGAAGTGCTATAGCCTTGAAGGTCTATAAACACTATGGCACCTAGAAATACAGAGTTCCCTGAGAAACCCTAGCAACTTCCACAGAGATCTATAAGCCCTTATTTTTGTGGGCAGGACACAGTGCACTGGAGAAGAGAGCAGTGCCTGCTTCCCACTCCCACTGGTTCTCTGAAGCCTCCGTGGAGGAGTCCAGTGCATCAGCTGAGAATCTTGGACCATTCTGTCTGCCATTATATGACTGGATACTTCAGGCCATCAGTAATGAGCTGTGAAATCATCCAGGCTGCTAGGCTACTTACAGTGCAGGCCAGAGTGAAGTTGTTACATTTGGTGCACATGAAATGAGTATTATCTCACTCCAGTTCCCCATCCCCAAAACCACCACCAAAACTGGCATACTTGTCTCAAATTCCTATGTCACTTCCTTGTCAAGGGTATTAACCCAGTAATGGAGACACAGTTAGGCGATGGTCCCCACTGCAAATGGGACAACTACACTGTAACCATGTTCACTTACTCAATTATGACTTTACTGTAGGCTATGGCTTAAAATTTGACTAATAATCATGATCAGTGAACTCCTGAAGTGGAGTCTGTTAAAGCTTAAAGTACTCTCATATGCATACATGAAAGAGCAGTCGATTTATTCAGAAATCTGGAGTTTTGGGGAAATCATGTTTAAAAATAGGAACATCTGAGCGTTAGCTAACAGGAAAGAAAATGAAGTTGCCAAATCCACAGTTGGGTTATAAGGCTTCCTGTACGTTTTATTGGTGACTAAATTTGACCGGCCTCTGCAAGTGGAAAAAGTGTATTGGCCACCCACTGCACTGCAGAGCAATTCCTCAGGACTATTAAGTAAAAGAGAAAGAAAAGAAAGAAACATTACCTTGTGACTTGAGTTACACTGAGTAAACATATTTGTTCTAACTTTTTCTTTAAATCCCAATACAAAATATCATGACACACTTGATACCTGGGCCAACACAGATGCAATTTGCTCAACATATCTAGCATATTGAGCAGCAGTGAAGCAGATAATAATTTTCACAGAATTCTCAATCCCAGAAAAACTAAGTATTTAAGGCCTGATCTATATACCCCAATGAAGTCAGAGTCATTCCACTGACATCACGGGCTTTGGTTTGAGCCCTTACAGTATAAAGTGTTCCTCATTTTCAAAGCACTATACAATTATGCTCCACAGCACCCCTATTAAAAATATCATTACCCCATTTTGTACATGAGACAATTGAGAAATAGTGCTAAGGCCCTAATGATCTGCTACATCTTAGTATACGTTGCATGTAGTGGAGAGTGGCAGCAGCAAGGAGCTAGTTGTGGCTCCCTGATCCTTGGAAGCCTGGTCCCAGCAAATGCTAGAGCAGCACAGAGTCTGCTGTAATTTGTGTGTGTGTGTGGGGGGGTGTTTTCCTCCACCTATGCTACATTTCTTCCCCTTATGCTGGGATGAGGTGCATCTGGCACAAAGCCCTGGTGTGCCTCTCTGCAACAGGAACTCTCCACCAGCTAGCCCTAGCCACTTAATGCTGTCAGTTGACTGGGGAATGTGGCCCTAAATGATTTGCAAAAGGCCACAAAGGGAGACAGTGTCAGAGTTAGGATTAGAATATGAGATTTCCGATCTTCCACTCCAGGGCTCAGGCCCTCCCATTTCATAAACTTTGTTGACTGAAAATTCTGTGACAGGAAGGTGATCACTGCAGTTTATAAAAGTGATTGTATGCACTGTTTCTAAATCTATTCCTATGAAAGTCTTTCAGACAAAAAACTGGTAACTGGTAATCAACAGAGTTGATTAAATCCCAGTGTCGGCAATTTAATTGCCTGTTGTTTTAAATAACCAAACAAGTGAGTTATTCCTTTCCAGAGGACACTACTCATAAGAATTAAAATGTTATGTCCTACTTTAATGCATCTCTCTGTCTGTGCCACCTATTTTCACATTAAAAAAAAAATTTAGTTCTCAGATATTACTGAACTAAATCCCTTTTCTCCACCCACACACCTAGAGAAAAGATGTTAATGTCAAACAAAACTAACTCACCAGAGAAGAAACAATTAAATTGCTACCCTCACTGATGGACTGTAAAGAAATGAAAAACATTTGTATGGAGGGAGTATGTTATCCTCTTGAGGAATGTACATGCAGAGCCCATTATAATACAGGAATAATGACATTTTTACAGTGCCTTTCATCTTCAAGCATTTCACAAACTCTAAGCTGTGTTGTGACTGTTCTTACATTATGTATGAGAGAAGGCTCAGAGTCCCCTCACTCTCATTGCATACTTATGCATTTGGAGGCAGAATTTAACAAGGGGAGCTTCGTTCCAGCACCTCACTCCTAAATGTATGTTGTCTGGAAAGTGTAAAGTTAATTTTGGCCATATATTTGGTATAAAATTAAACAAATTCCACTTTCTGTAGCTCCACAATGGAAGTCTGGTAAATGGCCAAAAAAACAAAAACAACCCCACCTTGACCCACTTAAATATGTAACTGACTCTGCATAAACAGTATCTTGCCGATACAATTGAGAAACTGACAACACAGTATTGTTCTTGCCAATTGTTCAACTGTTTTGGACATCAAGAAACATAGGCTTACAAATGGGCAATGTTTTGAATATTTACTCTTCTGGCATATGCTGTACCTAAGATCAGGGTTCGTTTTGCAATTCAAAGAAACTAATTGTACATTCTTGGTTTTTAATGAGTTTTTTATTTTATTGTTTATTTTTATTATTTTTTATTTTGCAGATACATAATAAACATAATATCATTTTATGTTGGGGGTGTGGTCTAGTGAATAGAGCAGGGGATTGGGTGTAAAAATTCACTAGGTTCTCTCTTCCCAGCTCTGGAAATGACTTGTTTGCCAAGGCACTTAACATGTGTGCCTCCACTTCAACATCCATAAAATGAGACTGATAATATTTATCTAGCTCTCAGAAGGGATGCAGGGCTCATAAGCTCTTTTTATGGCATGTCAAGTGAAAGGCACCATAGGCTCAATCCTACAATGTACTGAGCATTCTGACCCAATCTAGCAAAGCACCTACGTAGGCCTATTGATTTCACTGGAATTACTTGCATAGTAGTGTAATCATTCAGATTAAGGGTTATCAGAATCTAGCCCAGGAGTAGTCCCCTTGACTTCACTGGGATAGTCATGTAAAATAAGCAGGATTTGGCCCAGAACTTAAATAACAAAGCCTGTACTACTGTCTAGGACACTGGTGCCCAACTTTATTACATAGGAGAGGCACATAAATCTAAGTGTAACCCACATACCTCCAGGGTGTGGTGTTCTGTCCCATCTAGTGGCGCCGAGACCACTTGGAGAGAGAGATAAATGAGTCTGCTCTACAGCCTTAGCTAAAAGCCAGCTGATTTTAGCTCATGCAGTAGAGGCTCATGCACTAAGCTCCAGAGATCCCGGGTTTGATCCTACCCGTCGATGATCAGGGTCTGTCAGTGTTACATAAGCACAACCTTGTGTGGGCCAAACAGATTTAGTCACCTGCATTGATTTATATTTTAAGTTCAGTTTGTTTTGTATGTATTTAGATAGATTGTTTCTATGTACAGTATTGTTTATTTACATACATGTGTAAACTAAAATGATGTAAACATGATGACAAAACACTAATGAATCGGCCATTAGTATATTGTGTTGAAGCAGGCCGCAGGCCTTATGAAATGCTCTGGTGGGCCGTGTATGGCCCATGGGACATAGGTTGGGCACCCTTGGTCTAGGATAAGATGGTGCTAGAAGGAATAATAGCACAAAAGCCTATGTGATTTTTAGCCTTTGTCCTGAATAATGTACTCTTATGAAGGAGACTGTCTCCCTTCAATTTTTTTCCTACCACACTGAGTTTGGCTGTCACAGCCATCTGTTCTCAGTTCTTGTCAGTAATCCACTCTGCAGATAGTAGTCCTGCCAATCTGATTTACAAAAAAAGCTTTATAAGATTTTCTTGTTTCTCACCATCTGTGTATTATCAGAAAGTAGTGGCACAAGATCTTACATCTCTCTATGTTTGGAACAAAAGAGGCATGCCTGATTGCTTTCAGATTGTAATTGGCTCATAGACTTTTAATATCTTAATTATATTCAACCTACAGAGGTGTCTTTAATCACAAACAATACACTGAACTATTCATTGCAACAGAGTTATGACACACGGGAATACTGATAAAGACTGACTTATTACCTGGTCCCAGTCACATGACATGGATCAGTTACAGTAGTTCAGTACAGGTTCCACTGTGACAAACTCCTTTAATTCTCCAAAAATTTTCTCTTGCCAATCATGCCTGTGCCCAGAGGCAGTATTATCTTGTCCTGGAAAGTCCTCAAGGGCATGAAGGGAGGGGTGTTTATAAGGAGACCCCATCCATTCCCCTGCCTTCACAGAGCCCTGCTGTAGACACTGCTGCTTAGTCTCAGCCTCACTGACAAAAGTGCCCAATAAATGCAGATTTCTGAATGTCTCTTTCTGTGGGATTTTTAAGGGGACGTGATCTGATGCTTGGTATTTTAGCTAATAATCATTAGCAGTATTCAACCTTATAAAATGTTTTTTGAATATGTTCCGTATTTATTGCTTCATTCTTCTGTTAGATACAGTTGTACTGAAGAGCTCCATGAATTTGGTGGAGTCAATCTCTAATCAGACTCCACCAAATATGTAATCCTAATAATGACTTGATTCCTTTAAAAAATAATCGGCACTAATGCTGCAAAGTAACATTACTGAAGCTGAATACATCATTTTGTGACTAAGACTACATAAGAGAAAGATAGATTTCTTACACAAAATATAAACTCTTTTCCAGAAAAAAGTCACTAAACATTATAACGTTTGCTTGTGTTAAAAAAATATAATTATCATGGCTCTAACCAATGCAAATGTCATCTATACATAAAATACCCCTTTTCCTTTCCAGTTCAGATAATATTATTTCCCTACCACAAGCTCTTCTAGGATTAGTGATCATGGCAACATCAGCTTATACAAAGGCAGCCTCCAGTGTCAAAATGTTAAGTGTGTGAGGTTTAAAATCCCATACCAAAAGAATATTAAACATACAAAGTGTCACTTTAATCTTAACACAAATTAAAAGATCGCTTTAACTTTACACTTTCTAAATGTTTTCAACCATCTTTTGTTTTAATGGAATACTGGCTGCGTATTTTAAAGTAATTGTTAATATGTTTTATCCATTTTAGAGGCTCAAACATAAAATCTTTCCCTGACACCTTTTGCTCATCCATTTAACAAACAGCATCCTCTATTTTTTCTGTTACCAGTGTTGCAAGAACCAATGCAGCTGCCTTTTGCTTAGTATCTTATAGTCCCAATCCTGCAGTTTTTAAATTTATATTTTTATTTACATTTTCCCCAGAAATAAAGGGAGAAAAAATAACAAAAAACTAAAGGAATAGAAAGGGAAGGAAAGAAAGGAAGGAAGGGGGGCAGAGAGGGAAAAGGAAAGTGACATCTTTGTCTCCACCCACTAGAAATTAATCAAAGATTTCTAAAAAGTCTTCTCAAATTTGTCTGAGGTCCCTTTCCACCAAAAACATTAACCACTCTAACTCCCAGGTCAGCCAAGTCCCTGTGCCAAGTTTCTCTTTCTGGAGGAACTCTGCTCTCCCATGATCTAACCAATGAGCACTGCTTGCCCCAAAGTGCGGCATCAATGTGTGAGAAGGGAGGAATTTAATTTTTTTAGCCAAATTAGCCTATATTTGTCTGGTAGCTAATATTGTAGAAGAAGCAGCTCTGTGTAAGCTCAAAAGCTTGTCTCTTTCACCAATAGAAGTTGGTCCAATAAAAGATATTACCTCACCCACCCTGTCCCACACAATATTAGAGAGACATTTTACAAACAAAACGGTAAGAGGCTGGTGTGGTATTCCTGCCAATGGGAGGGGATGGACCAACTCCCATTCCATCTGCGGCCCGGGACGGGTCTGCTTTGCTATGTCCTGGAGTCACCAGGTTGCCTGGCTAAAGACAAAGTCTATATGATAATGCTGCTAGGTCGGGTCAATCTTGCATTCTGATGTATGTGAACAAACCCTCCAAAGGCTCTCCACAGGGTGGCAGGTGCAGGGGTCGCCTGCGTGTATTGGATCGTGTGCTGCTGCAGCTTCACTACTCCCAGGAACTAAGCTAGCTAAATTTAAAATGAGCTCAGACTGGTTCAGCACAGGCTAGCCCTCTGAGTAATTTCCCAGGGTTCAGGGTGGACTTGTACAACCCCCTCCCCCTGCTGAACAACCCGCTGCTGTGGCTTTACTGCTCCAGGAACATCTAGTCGAGCCACAAACACTCCTTGTAATTGTAGTTTAGACTTACCATTAGGGAAAAGGCAGGGACTTAGCCAAAGTTTCTGTAAGAGGGGGTTATCCATGTGCAGTTTGACCCCCTCTGTTCAAGTAATCAGAATTTGTGTACATTTTGTAAATAAATAACACTAAGAAATTACGTGACATGGCATCACTTATTTCTCTTCCAATTGGAACTGACCTGCAAGGCGCTGGAAGCTTTCTCCATTTGAGAAAAGGGGCAACAAACAGTATGGTTATTATTCCCATTTTAGAGAAGAGAAAACTGAGGCATACAGACTTTAAACGGCCTGATTTTCAAAAGTATTTGGGCACCTAAAGATGCTGATAAATACCTAGTGGGCTTTTTAGAAGTGCCTACATTCCATGGGACTTAGGCACCTAACCTGCTTAGCCACTTTTGAAAATCCCACTAGGTACTTACTACATCATTAGGTGCCAAAATACCTTCGGAAATTTGGCTCTAAAGGACTTGCCCATAGGCAAATCAATAATAGAACCCAGGAGTACTGAGTCTCAGGCCCTTGCTGAAATCACTAGACACACCGCCTCACTTTGTCAAGCTTATGCAGACAGTCTGGAAAGTTTGATTGCATGAAAATGTCTAGCAGAACATGATTAAAAATCTTTGAAAGTTAGAATGTCACATTACCTACCCTATCCTATTTTTCCCCCTTGAAACGCAGTGTGGAATGCAAGGATATGTACTGTAACCATTTTTCCTGGAATAAAATGAAAATATTTTCACTTTAAAACAGTATACATCAGCTTAAAAATTTCAAATGAATTTATTTTTATCCTTTCAGGATGTCTTTTTCCATGGTGGTTTAAATCTTCCTGTGAGTCAGTGTTTACTTCCTTTATTTAAAGAGAGAGAGAGAGAGATTCCCATTTAAATGTTGTGTCCTGTATTTCTGCATCCTCTCCTCCCACAAACCCTGGATGGAAATTTTTACCATGTTGAAAAAAAGGGTGTATACTATTGGGGTAGGAGACCTCACTTAATTTAATTCAGACCTCCTAACAGACCAAAATATTTGTTTACGATTTGCAAGGCTTCCAGTTTTACAGGCAAAAAACAAAACAAAACAAAACAGGTTGCTAAGCAGCATTGCTTTTAAAAGACAGGCATGGGGTCTGATCCTGCAAAGACTTACACGTGTGATTATTTGCAGGATTGGACCCATGAGCCAAACAAACTATAAAGAGAGAGAGAGAGGAGTGGCTATCTAATCTATCTATATAGAGAGAGAGAAAGAGAGAGAGATTCTGTATGTGCGAACTCCCATCCATGTGTGCGCACATAGGTAGACTCGGCCCATAAGTTTGGCTGAAAGCCCAGAGTCTGTCATGCTAACTGAAATGAATAATTACACAATTTGAGACTGTATGAATCAGATCCACTGATCCTTCCTTTAGAACAAACCATCATAAAAAAATTGCATCAGTTTCTTCTAGCATTCTCCCTAGCTTTCTGTCAGACTTCAAATGTAGAAGAGAAAAGCTTTGAATTAAATTTTATAGGGAGACTTTTCATGTATGCGGGTGCCTCAGCCTTTGTGTCTTCATGTGTCTGTCACAACTCTTTACTGTATATTGCTCACTCATTGAAGTTTATGTAAGTGTGTGAATGCATGAATCTGTAATAGGATTTGGAGGTTTGAGTCATTAAAAGATTCAAAATTAGTTGCATGCTGTTTTGCACTTGAATTTGAACATGACAGTCAAAAGTATCCATACTGTTTCCACAAATCATAAAGCAGAATGAAAGCCTTTCAGACAATGAGTACAAATATGTGTGCTAATTTTAGTTATCCAGGTCCTGTGATTATGCAAATCTAAACTGAACCAATGGAAACACCTTTCCCATACAATACCTAGCACTTATAAAGTTTTTAATCTTCAAAGTGCTTTATAAACCTTTACTACTTAATCCTCACAATGCCCTTTTGAGGTAGATTAGTACATGTATGCCCAATTTGCATGTGGGAAGTCATGCAACGCAGTATAGTGACTTTCCTGCAGCCACAGAGTTAGCTCTATGAGAAGAAGTCAGAAGTTCTTGGCTCTCAAAAGGAAGAATAACCTTGGAGTTGAGGCTCTGGACTGTAACTAAGGAAACGGATTAATTTCCCAACTCTGCCACAGACTTCCTGTGTGACCATAGGCAAATCACAATCATTCTGAGTCTCAGCCTCCTCATATGTAAAATGTACCACTTTAATCCATAAATCCATAAATACTTGGAGACACTCAGACAAAATGGTGATGGGGCACCATAAAAGTACATAGCTAGCCATAGGAATTTATGTAGCACATAATTCAGTCAATATTATTAGCCATCAGGGATTCTGACATGTTTAAGTGTAATTTCTGAACATTTAACTACACAAATACAAAAGGACACCATAACATTTAATATCATACCTCTGTTTGAATGTCTTTCACTGTTATTGTTATAACTAACAACACAGATTACTATAATTGAAAGATTAAAGGGGGGGGAATCTCTACAGAATTTAGGTAAATCTGCTTTGTGGCTAATTTGCACTGGTGCATAGGTGCCACAATGTGGGCTAGACTCTGAGCCCAGTAGTTTCAGACCAGAGTAGAGCAAAGATAATACTGATGCTATTCCTTCACTAACTGCACCACTTCCATCACTTTCTCTAACAGGCTCCTTAGTTCAAATTCTGTTTTCAGTTTCACAGCAACTGTGAATTCCATTGAAGTTAACATGCAGTTCGTCTTAGGGGGCCTTTGTGCATTCCCACTTGTGGGATAAGGTGCCCCTGGTATCAAGTTGTGGAACCGTCTTGAAAACCACAGTTTGATGAGCTGTGTATGAGATTTCACACCAGGGTGGTATCATTGCTCTGTTCTTTATAAGAGAGCACACCCCTAACTGCCTCAGTTCCTTCATCACCATTGCAGAGATTGAACAGAAGTTACCTCTTCCACCCTCAAGCTAGATTTTTTTCTTTCTACTAGCTTAGTATTTTCCTGCAAATAGTTTAGAATGGTAAACCTTCTTTTCTTTCAGGATCCTTTGGTTCTTCACTAGGACCATGTCAGACCCTGAGCCCCAAAAGGGTTTCAAGAAGTATGCCATGCGGGGCAGTCCAAGATCCATGGACAATGCCTTCTATGTCTGGGTAAGACTCATTCAGCAGCCCAGTGTATAGTTTGCCATGCCTTTGTTCCCCACAATAGAAAGGAGACACATGAGGTTCCAGGCTCAGCTGGCTTCTCAATTCCTACACTCTGATGCTCCAACAGGTCCATTGAGGGTACTGAGACCAGCCTCCATACCAAGGTACTGTACTCTGACACAGGATTCAAGATGCATTCTACTGTTTAGGCCTCAGTGCTGCATTCTATTATAGCCCAGAGACTGGAATCTCTTCTACCTTATACTGGGAGTGAATTCTTTATCTGGTACCACCAGCACTGGCTAAATCAAAAGAATCTGAAAACAAACCAGCAACACGTATTAAGACCTCAGTGACCATGGCAAAGAACTGGTGGTGCACTGCTTGCTAATCTCCCCTAAGTGGAAATGCACAGAGGCCCTTGAAGAAGAAAGAGGTTACTTATCAGTAACTGTCATTCTTCAAGAGTCACTCCTGTGTATTCACACTACCTGCCCACCTTCCCCTCTGCTTCAGAGCGTCTAGCCTAGACTTCTTTTCCTGAGATTTCTACACCGTTGGTACCATTAGTTCACTTCCACTTGTGTTAGTAATGGAGAGAACATGAAGTAAACCAGCCACCAGTATTTTAACAACTTTGTTGCCTAACTCCACTCAGCATGTTTGTTACAATAACATCACCTGCCAGTCAGAATTAATCCTTCCACCATCACTAGCACCCATAGGAGGTGCACCAGAGGAATATTGTAATGGGAAAAACAAGTCTAGACAAGGCCAGCAGGTCAAATGCAGCCCTGGTGTAACTACTGAAGTCAATGATGTTACACCACCAATAATTTAACCTAGCAGTCTTTAACTTACCTCCAAAATGGTAGAATTCCTAATTAGTGCTATCAAGAACAAACTACAGCTCACCATGCAGGCTTGACAATGAGTCACTTTTAATGCCTCCATTTGGCCAACCCTAATATTTTTTCTTTGTTCAGCAATCAAAGTGTAGGTTTTGGAATTTAAAACAATTTGACACATCCTTCTCAGTCTGGAAAACTCAACTGAGCCAATTGCAGTTTCCTGGGCAAACCTTCTATTTCTGTTTTTCTCTCATTAGTGTTTAACAGGAAAAATACTTTAACTTTCCACTGGCTCTTTTAAAATATATATTTTAAAGAGAGAGAACTTGTGTGCTTGACTCATGAGGCTGGAAAAAGCTGTAATCTTTGTGATGACAATGGGCTATATTTATTCCTGATAAAACTCCATCAAAGTCAATGCAGTTACTTCAGGGATGGATTTGGACCAAGATGTTAATTCTTCAGGAAAGCAATGCAAGCTATGCCATCTAAGTTTTAAAAATATAATAATTCAGCCTGTCTCCAAATAACTTGCTTTGTCATTTCAAAAGAGAACAATAAAGTGAGATGCGGATGGGGTGGCGCTGGTCACTTAGTAATTGGATATGGTGCCTTCCATGTCTAGTTAGGTTCTAAGTTAGTCCTAACAGTTCACTAATAGCAATCATGAAGAAATGACTATGTGAAATGAGTAGGTCCCCCCAGTAGAGCAGTTTCCATATCACAGACCTACACCATGGCAAATTGTTGGTATCTTCATTTGAGAGGTAAAGGACTAAATGGCATTAGAGAGAGAATGCACCTCTCACACTCCTAATAGTGGTTCCTCAGTCAGAGCTGAGGCCCACTGATGAGGCAGTATGACAAAACTTGCACTGCAGTTACCTATCTTGTGGACTTCAGTCTCCAAAGTTCTTGGTATAATGCTTCTCAGGAGCACCAGTAATTTCTGCTCTTTTAAAGAGCTAGAAAAACCAATATATTAATGATAGTCTTTTCCAGGAAACAAAGACCAGTTTATACCTATGGTGCTTCGGATTGTGAAACAGGTGCTTTTCTGAAATTGCAGGGGGAATTGAGTGGCCAGAATGTAAATACCTGAACTAGAATTTAGGCAGGAGACTTTTGGAAAAGAGTGTCACAGAATCTTTAATGACAAGCAGAGATGCTGGTCATTAAAAGCTAATGTGTCTTAGATCCACCAATACTACCACAGAAATCACCTACGTTGTGGACAGTGTGTTCTGTGCATGATGAACTACAAAGTTCAGTACCACCTGCCATCACCAGAGGACTTCTGGGTAACTGAAGTTGCTCCGGGCCCTGGAATCTGGAGTATACCTGGCTACCACTGGAGTCTCTTGACCCTGCAGCGCATAGACTACAGGAGGCAGCAAACAGGGCAGGCAGAGAGCTAAGAATACAGGCTTCTGCAGCTGGGTTTCCAACTGGTCAAGCTACTTCCTCCTCTCCCCTCCTTCCCCCCCGCTCCCCAAATCTGGCTTTCAGATCTTACTTGTCATCATTCATAAGTAGAAAGGACATTACACAGGATTACCAGAAATGTTCAGACATTAACAACTGTGGGTTACTATCTTCACTATCAAAGAAGCTGACAGTTTATTGCCTTGTCAACTGACATAAAAGCAGTCTGTGAGAATTACCATAGAGGCATTTTAGAAAACAGCCTATAAATGACCAAGCAAGAACATTCCCATGAGCATGGAATGAACTAAGGGGAATCTGCGGGAGGCAGAGGGCACAGTGTGGTTCCCTGCCTACTTACCTTGGGTGGATCCCAGTCCCAAGAAGCACCCTCTATAGGGCCCCATGAAAGGAAAAGAAAAATAGTACTGCACAGACTGCTAACCTCCTTTCGTGCAGGGCAGAGGGGTCCCATGGGACAGAGATCCCACCCACTCACAGCTCTCTGGGCATGACCTGGCCCTCTGAGATTTGGACAGTACACCAGGGTTAACAGCAGTACACATGCAAAAGTCTCAAGTGGTCTTTAATGACCAAGGGCTGTCAGAGTCTCTATTTTATTGTAGAAAGAATGGTTTTGTGGCTAAAATGCAAGCTCTGGGAATCAGGAGACTTCGGTTCTACCAGTATTGCCAGCTCTTCCACTGACTTCCTGTGTGATCTTGTGCAAGTCACTTAACCTTTGTACAATTGGGCTACTCCTTTGTAAAACAAACAAAATAGGGATAATACACAGTGCCCTCTAATGTAGGCTGGATCTTTGGTTCAAAACCGATTTTTCTTCTTCTTCAACACCACTAGCACACAACCCGCCAAACCCCAGACTGATTATAGCACCCATCACTACTCTGGGGGAGGGGGAGGGGAGAGCTATACTAATGAAAATTACTTTCCAAAACTTCAAATAACGATACCCTTTTAAAAGACGCTTTGTGAGAAATCCTGCCACCACTGAAGTCAATGGAAGTATCAAAGTTATTTTTCTTAAACATTGTGATGTTTTATAGTAGGATTCACAGCAAGTACATTGTTATAATAAATCTGTGTATGGTGTGTCATACAGAAATAGGAGCTTTTAAGATTTATTAGTTGCCACTGATCAAGAAATAATATATCCTACATGTTTTAGATTTATTTCTACAAAGGGGCATGAATTTTATTTTTCACTGTGCTATAACAGTAGAAGTGGGATGTTTTTACCATCTACAGTCAGGGGAAAGGTTGCTACCCTACCACCTCTGGACACTTTCATCTAACTCATCCCTGTGCATATCTGAAAAAAGCTTGCTAAGAGGCTTTCATATGAAATCTCTAGTTTCCTGTAAGGCTGGAAATACGATGTGAATAGCTTTTCCTTCAGAAGATAGAAAGGATCATCTAATGAATAAGGTACTAGACTGGGAATCAGGAGATCTGGAAGCAATTCTTAGCTCAGCCACAAACTTTCTGTGTGACTTTACGCTAACTCTTCCCTGTGCTTCTGTAAAATAGGGATGATACTTCCTTACCTCACAGTGTGTTGCAAGGATAAAATGCATTAATGACTGTGAGGTGTTGAGATACCAGAGTGATGAGAGCCATATACATACCTAGATACATTTGGCACTTCAGAAGCCAGGAACTGTGCAAAAATGAAGAATAAGTTAGCTAAACAATTTTGAACCCTTGAAAAAAAGGTTAATTCTGTTCTTACTTCATCCACACCTTTTTGCCTGTCCCTTGCTATAAACTTCAGAAATGTAGGCTATGTCTGCACGAGGGTTTCTTGGCAAAATTCTCTCTGTAGCTAAAGGCTTATATACATTGGATTAATTTTCCTGAATGTCCCTAATTAACTACAGTGAATTCCAAATTGAATTAAACTAATCCAAAGTAAAACCACTTTAATTCTGATTAACAGAACCCACACAGATATGTAATGAGGTTTAACCACTCCACTTCAAATTCACATCTTCAGTTAATTTGGATTTTATTTCCTGGATGTCCCTGTGTAGACAAGCCCTCACACATGTATAGGGTTCACTGGTGGTAGTTATGATAGGGGTCTAGTGTAATAAAAATGTTGGCAAACAGGGAATCAATCATGTAGTCTAATTGTGCTCAGAGAATCATGTAGTCCAGGGGTGGGCAAACTTTTTGGCCCGAGGGCCACATCGGGGTTGCGCAACTGTATGGAGGGCCAGGTAGGGAAGGCTGTGCCTCCCCAAACAGCCTGGCCCCCGCCCCCTCCCACTTCCTGCCCCCTGACTGTCCCCCTCAGAACCCCCAACCCATCCAACCCCCTCTGCTCCTTGTCTCCTGACCGCCCCCTCCCGGGACCCCCGCCCCCATCCACCTCTCCTGCTCCCTGTCCCCTGACTGCCCCGACCCCTATCCACATCCCCACCCCCTGACAGCCCCCCCGGGACTCCCACCCCCTATCCAACCGCCCTCTGCTCCTCATCTCCTGACCACCCCATCCCAGGACCCCCCGCCCCTAACTGCCCCCCCGGGATCCCACCCCCTTATCCAATCCCCCCGCTCCCTGTCCCCTGACTGCCCTCCCGACCCCTATCCACATCCCCGCCCCCTGACAGGCCCCCTGGGACTCCCACTCCCAACCCTCCCTGTTCCCCATCCCCTGAACGCCCCCCCAGAACCTCTGCCCCATCCAACCACCCCCTCTTCCCTGACTGCCCTCCAGGACCTCCCGCTCCCTTACTCAACCCCCCCGCTCCCCGCCCCCTTACCAACAGCAGGAGCTCGCAGCCGCGACACCCTGCCAGAGCCAGCCATGCTGCCCAGCGGGAGCGGCGAGCCAGAGTGCGGCCCATGCGGCGGCGTGGCTGCGGGGGAGGGGGCACAGTGGGGGAGGAGCCGGGTACTAGGCTCCCTGGCCGGGAGCTATGGGGCCGGGCAGGACGGTCCCGCGGGCCAGACGTGGCCCGCGGGCTGTAGTTTGCCCACGTCTGATGTAGTCTAATGTAGTGTAATGGGTCCACTCATGGCTAGGGGGGCCTCCTCTTGGCTGCTCTTTCCAGGTCTAATGCCCCCTTCTGCCACCTATTTGCACACCCTGCTGCCTCTCTCTCTCTCTGCAACTCAGGGTGCTCTCTCTTCATGGCTTGGCCTTCCAGTTAGGTCACTATAGTCCTCCCCTTCCAGGGTACCAAAGTCCTACTGTCTAACTGTCCAAGGCAGTCTTCTGCTCCACTGCCAGGTTTATCTACTTCCCTAGTGGCTAGTAGGGGAACCCAGGCCCATCCCCTAGTCCAAGTTCCATTCCAGGGATCCTACAACCAGCAGCCAAGTTCTGCACTGTCCTAAATCTGGTTATTGTTTCTCTGGGCTGCTCCTACGTTGCCTCTATCAGACTCTTTCTCCACTCTCCTCTGGGTACACCCTTCCCTCAGGGCCAGGATCCAGGGTTTCTATTCTCCCCCTGGTTTCCTCCTTTCCCTCTCTAAGGACTCATCTAAACTTAAAATGCTGCAGCAGTACAGTTGTAACATTTCAGTGAAGGCACTACCTACACCGACGAGGGGTTCTCCCATCAGTGTTTGTAATCCACCTCTCTGAGAGGCAGTAGCTAGGTTGATGGGAGAATTATCTGGTCAACCCAGCACCATCTGCGCTGAGGGTTAGGTCAATTTAAGTGCATTGCTCAGGGGTGTGGATTTTTCACACACACACACACACACACACACACACCCTCCCCGAGCCACATAGCTCTACCAACCTAATTTCCTAATGTAGAACAGGTCTAAGGCTTGAGAGTAACTACACACTTCCACACTGCAGCCCCCGCTGGTCTCGGCTTCCTAGCTTTATACCAAAGTGACTATTTGGGACGCCTTCGGAGTGTCACCTGGTGTACTGGGATGCCACTGAGTCAGACTATTCTGCCAGCCTGGGTCCCCTTTACCTGGCCTTGCTGGGTTAGGCTCCCCAGCCTTTTCCAGCCAAGCACACAGGCAAGGCCACACCCAGCTGCACAGAGATCCGCTCTGGGAAGGCTCAGCTTAAGGGGATTGCCAAAGCACCCAGATGTCCACCCCCCCACCCCACCCTGGAGTACAAACCCAAAATTATATGAAATTCGCCTCTTCCCTCAATGTGGAAGAGGGTATGCACAATTTCTCTCCCCGCCCCCAGTTAGAAATCACATAACCTGGATTGTATTATAAACCAGAAATAAATTTATTAACTATAACTATATTGTCTATAGGATTAAATGGTCATCTTTTATAATTATTACCATACTGCTTTTCTAATTTTTAAGCACTTTGTCCTAGATTCTCAAAGGTACAGTATTTAGGTACTTAACTCCCAGTGATGTGAATGGAAATTAGGTGCCTAAATACCTCAAGTGCTCAGATCCTCAGTCCTGTCTTCCCCATCTCTCCTGCTGATCTTAGAGTGAACGTGGTTTTGTAAATGATTTCAGCTTTCATTTTTCTATTTCTATGTAGATTTTCTTTAAAAGATACAAATTGGAAGTTAAAGTTAGAACCATTGTGGGTGTAACATGTAATCACAGTTGAATTGACATAAGAAATAATGCCTGTCTTCTCCAAGTGAGATACTATATATGCACAATCCTGGTTTTAGATAATTTTTTTTTTTACTTTCTGTTGCTCTAGATTTTAGCATTAATTTGCAACAAATCAAAGGGCTCTTGATTCATCCAGAATTTTACAAAGCCTCTTCCTTGCAAAACAGGGCTCCAAAACAGGGCTCCATGCCATTTTGATCTGCTAAAACAATCATTTAGCTATTGTTTGGAACCTTTTGCTGAGCTCAAAATGGTGCAGGATGCTCCACATTTCTCTTATTCCCGCCAGCCAAACAAATCACTAATCCTAATCGACCCAGCACCTAAAACCTTGAAGGGTTTTAATTTTTTTTTTAAGGTTAATCCAACTCTTAGCCGGAGCAGAGAGGTGGTACATTCCTTTTAGCTGTACTAACAGAAACACTAGCCATAAAATCACTTTGCTGTTTTGGCCCTTAATTGATCTCTTGGCTCTTTGCATGCATGCTCTACCTGTTAGGGTAGCACTGTGCCTGCTACCAAAATTGCATGCTAGTGCCATTAGAGCATGGCCACCAACCAAAGATTGGATTAGAGATGTAAAAACCAGCATAATGCTGCAAGTAACATCTTTTAGGCAAGAAGCTGTCTTTCCTGTACCAGTGTCATTATAGGACCTCCCAACCTTTTTTTTTTTGGTGAACAGATATCCTATGGGATTTCTAGTTTCCCCCACCATTGTCCTTATTGACCCTGCACTCAGGCAGCCCTCCTTCTGGTTGAAGGCAGTTTGATGCAACCTCCTCTAGAGATTTCCAGTGCTGCCACACAGCTCTTAATATTTGAGGCTATAGTATGTATCAAGTGGATCCATGAGGTTTATACACACTTGCGTGGCTATGCATGAAAGTTGCATTGTGGTCACAGGAAAAAAACTTTTACATTCAATGAGAGTACAGCCTACAAGCACATTCATAGATTCATGGATTCTAGGACTGGAAGGGACCTCGAGAGGTCATCGAGTCCAGTCCCCTGCCCTCATGGCAGGACCAAATACTGTCTAGACCATCCCTGACAGACATTTATCTAACCTACTCTTAAATATGTCCAGAGATGGAGATTCCACAACCTCCCCAGGCAATTTATTCCAGTGTTTAACCACCCTGACAGTTAGGAACTTTTTCCTAATGTCCAACCTAAACCTCCCTTGCTGCAGTTTAAGCCCATTGCTTCTTGTTCTACCCTTAGAGGCTAAGGTGAACAAGTTTTCTCCCTCCTCCTTATGACACCCTTTTAGATACCTGAAAACTGCTATCATGTCCCCTCGCAGTCTTCTCTTTTCCAAACTAAATAAACCCAATTCTTTCAGCCTTCCATCATAGGTCATGTTCTCAAGACCTTTAATCATTCTTGCTGCTCTTCTCTGGACCCTCTCCAATTTCTCCAAATCTTTCTTGAAATGCGGTGCCCAGAACTGGACACAATACTCCAGTTGAGGCCTAACCAGCGCAGAGTAGAGCGGAAGAATGACTTCTTGTGTCTTGCTCACAACACACTTGTTAATGCATCCCAGAATCATGTTTGCTTTTTTTGCAACAGCATCACACTGTTGACTCATATTTAGCTTGTGGTCCACTATAACCCCTAGACCCCTTTCTGCCATACTCCTTCCTAGACAGTCTCTTCCCATTCTGTATGTGTGAAACTGATTGTTCCTTCCTAAGTGGAGCACTTTGCATTTGTCTTTGTTAAACTTCATCCTGTTTACCTCAGACCATTTCTCCAATTTGTCCAGATCCTTTTGAATTATGACCCTATTCTCCAAAGCAGCTGCAATCCCTCCCAGTTTGGTATCATCTGCAAACTTAATAAGCATACTTTCTATGCCAATATCTAAGTCGTTGATGAAGATATTGAACAGAGCTGGTCCCAAAACAAACCCCTGCGGAACCCCACTTGTTATACCTTTCCAGCAGGATTGGGAACCATTAATAACTACTCTCTGAGTACGGTTATCCAGCCAGTTATGCACCCACCTTATAGTAACCCTATCTAAGTTGTATTTGCCTAGTTTATCGATAAGAATATCATGCGAGACCGTATCAAATGCCTTACTAAGACAGTATCAAATGCCTTACTAGACCGTATCAAATGCCTTACTAGACTACATTCTGTGAATGCAATACTACAATGGCACTGAGGACAAGATGAAGCCCAAATAAGGGTCCAAAGCTCATCCTGAGAAGCTGGCAAGAAGCCTAAGGGTCATAAAGGAAAAGAGATTAAGAGCAGGGTGTTTTATGCCCTTTTATTGTGAAACTTTGCATATGATGATTCTGCCAAAGGAACCAGTTCTCCTTGTCAAACTGGGAAAGGTTAAGAGCATAGGAGACAGATCATCTTGCTTTCAGTCAGCCCTTGGAATAGAGTTTCAAGCATCACCATCCAGAAATGTATATTAATGTTAGCAGAAAGTGTGCAGGCATGGAATATTTCAGTTGACTATGGGAACATTTTCAGTCTGAAACCTTCCTCCTGTGTCAGAATTCCCATTCACCTGCTCAGTTAAGTCACATTAGTAAATCAAGACTGGAAATAATATTCCCTAAATGGACATCAGGGGAGTAGTAGCTTCCTACCCTGTTCTGGGCAGAAAAACAACAACAACAGAATTCCAAGTTCCATAAGAAAGACGTAAATTAGAGAACTTTGGAATCTGACTCACACTCTGGCTCCTGGGAAGTCTGTGAGACTCCACAGCCCAAAGCAAGAAACTGATTATTTCCAAACAAAACAAACTGAAAAATATGTAGCACCAAATTTTGAGTGGGACTTCTTAATATCACCCAGTAAACTTGCAGGGGCGTCTGCTTTTGTGCATGCAAAACATGTATTTGCACATTCATAGTGAACAATGGAAAATGCCTCTTTGTGCATGCAATAACCCATTTTGTGCATGCTTTAAAAACTGTATTGTATATGGGTCTAATGTGATAGGTAAACTCAGAAGAAAAATAACTTGTAAAAAAAAAAAAAAAGAAGTGGCATCTTCATGTACAAAATGGATGCACCCATAGCAACTGACCAGTGAAAATTTGGTTTGAAGGATTTAGAATTTTTCAATATTTTTAAAGTGGGCTCCCACTGCAAGATATACCTCCTGGCGGTGCCGTAACAAGGGCGAGGCGAGTGAGGAACTTGCCTTGGGCGCGCAAAGCGGAGGGGCGCAGCTCTATCGCCCAAGCGGGGCGGAGGGAAAAAAACAAAAACAAAACAAAAAAAAACCCTCTACCGCCGCTGCTTCTTCGGCGGCAGTTAGCGGCGGGTCCCCGAGTCCCTCTCGGAGGGAAGGACCTGCCGCCGAATTGCCGCCGCCACTTCATTCATTCTTTGGCGGCAATAGGGACTGAGGGACCCGCCGCCGAATAATCAATGAAGTGCCGGCGGCAATTCGGCGGCAGGTCCTTCCCTCCAAGAGGGACTCAGGGACCCGCCACCGAAGAGCCTGGAGCCGGCCCTTGCCTCGGGCGCAAAAATTCCTTGTTACGGCTCTGCCTCCTGGTGGGAGCTCTTATGGTGCTCCACCACTAACAACATTTATTTTGAGGTCAAGCCATTGAACTCTCCTGGTTGATACTCAATGCATATGAGGGCTGTACCAAGGAAGGCCTCCCATGACATCAGGTGGAGGTTAGGAGATGGAATCCTTCATCAGCTACCTATGGGCCTGATCCAACTCAATTAAAGTCAAGAGAGAGACCCCTATATATTTAATGGGAATTGGACCAGGCCCTACATGGGACCATAATATTGAAGAAGGTTTTGCTGCCCACAGTGATAAGGATGGCAGCTAAAGGAATTCCCCAATTCAGCCAGTGGGAAGCCCATCAGAGATGCTGGAAGACCATAGAAAGCTCCCTTGCTCCACTGATGAGTGTCTGTATGTGGGGCTTGTCTGTCCAATCTAAAGACACCTGCAGTTGAAGGCGGTGATAGTGGAGGAAGAGCAATGGTGTGCTGAAGCTGAAAGGAATTTCCTCAGACTTCCTCCCCTCTTGAAAAAAATGGATTGTGATTTGATAGAATACTTACTTTTGAAGTGTTAAATACGGAACTGTTAAAATCAGAACAACAGGAAGAAAAGATTCTCCCTAGTTAAGTAAAAAATATGTGTTACTGCATGGAAAGAAGAGGAAAGAAAAGCAATTGTTAAAACAAAATAAAAGAGCAAATGGATTACGAAGTATGAGACTGGATCCTTTTAATGTTCTTTTATATTATGTAAAAAGAACAGGAGTACTTGTGGCACCTTAGAGACTAACAAATTTATTTGAGCATAAGCTTTCGTGGGCTACAGCCCACTTCTTCGGATGCATAGAATGGAACACATATTGAGGAGATATATATACACATACAGAGAGCATGAAAAGGTGGGAGTCGTCTTACCAACTCTGAGAGGCCAATTAAGTAAGAAAAAAAAACTTTTGAAGTGATAATCAAGATAGCCCAGTACAGACAGACAGAGTTTGATAAGAAGTGTGAGAATACTTACATGGGGAGATAGATTCAATGTTTGTAATGGCTCAGCCATTCCCAGTCTCTATTCAAGCCTAAGTTGATTGTATCTAGTTTGCATATCAATTCAAGCTCAGCAGTTTCTCGTTGGAGTCTGTTTTTGAAGCTTTTCTGTTGCAAAATTGCCACCCGCATGCCCCTCTGCCATGTACATTGGCCAAACCGGACAGTCTCTGCGCAAAAGAATTAATGGACACAAATCTGACATCAGGAATCATAACATTCAAAAACCAGTAGGAGAACACTTTAACCTGTCTGGTCACTCAATGACAGACCTGCGGGTGGCAATTTTGCAACAGAAAATCTTCAAAAACAGACTCCAACGAGAAACTGCTGAGCTTGAATTGATATGCAAACTAGATACAATCAACTTAGGCTTGAATAGAGACTGGGAATGGCTGAGCCATTACAAACATTGAATCTATTTCCCCAACTAAGGATCTTGGAGCCCAAGACAACAACAACAAAGTGTTCCACAGAAAATTTTCTGCAACTAAATGTCCAAAGTAACAGCTCTAAAATGTAACAAAGAAAAGCTGTGGAACCAAGCAGCTCTCTCAAAAAGGGTCAGTACACATAGCAGCGATGGGGGAACCTGGTAGTATTTTGAGTTAGATGAAAATTATGTTTTTGAATTGGGTTTCCCTAAACTTCTTCTAGTTTCATAATATGTTTTCTCCATTAATATACCCATTGTGGGGTTTTTAATGGTAATTTAGTTTAAAAACCTTAGGCCAAATAGTCAGCTGGTGATGTCACAAATTGATTTATGTCAATTTACACCAACTGAGGATAGCCCAATGTATTTCTAATTAAATTTAAGCCTGTGCCATATAACCAGTAAAGTTGCCTTCTTGAAACTGGTTCTTGCTCTTGCTTCTGAGACCACCCAGAGAATAACGTTTTTTTTAAATGCAGCAGTCCAGAATGCATATTTTGCTCCAGACAAATGGAACCTGAACAATTGTTGAGTGGTTCTAAATTTAGTAAGATGAATTTTTCCACTCCTGTTAAGTGCCTGACAAAGCCTTAGGGTATGTCCACACTACGAGAGTAGTTCGATTTTAGTTAAATCGAATATGTGCAATCGATATTAGAAAGTCGAACGTGTGTGTCTACACTAAGGACAGTAATTCGACTTTGTCAGTCCACACTACCAGGGAAAGCGTCGACATTGGAAGCAGTGCACTGTGGGCAGCTATCCCACAGTTCCCGCAGTCCCCGCTGCCCATTGGAATTCTGGGTCGAGCCCCCAATGCCTTCTGGGTAAAAAAATGTGGCGAGGGTGCTTTTGGGTAACTGTCGTCATCCGTCAGTCACTACCGCCCTGCCTCCCTCCCTGAAAGCGCCGGCGGGAAATCAGTTCGCGCACTTTTTGATCAGTGACAGCGCGGACGCCACAGCACTGCGATCATGGATCCCGCTGCGACCATCGCTGCAGTTGTGGCCGTTCTCAACGCCTCGCACCTTATCATACACCTTTCCCAGAGGCAGATGCAGAGAAATCAGGCGAGGAGGCTACGGCACCGCCGTGAGGGCCTGAAGTCGGAGAGTAGCACAGAGCTGTCAGAAACCACGAGCCCCAGCGCCCAGGACATCACGGTGGCAATGGGGCATGTGGATTTTGTTGAACGGCGATTCTGGGCCCGGGAAACAAGCACGGACTGGTGGGACCGCATAGTGCTTCAGGTCTGGGATGAATCCCAGTGGCTGCGAAACTTTCGCATGCGGAAGGGGACTTTCCTCGAACTTTGTGAGTTGCTGTCCCCTGCCCTGAAGCGCAATGACACCCGGATGCGAGCAGCCCTGACTGTCCAGAAGCGAGTGGCCATAGCCCTCTGGAAGCTTGCAACACCGGACAGCTACCGGTCAGTCGCGAACCACTTTGGCGTGGGCAAATCTACCGTGGGGGTTGTTGTCATGCAAGTAGCCAAGGCAATCGTCAAGGTACTGCTGTCAAAGGTAGTGACCCTGGGAAACGCGCAGGCCATCATAGATGGCTTCGCTGCGATGGGATTCCCAAACTGCGGTGGGGCTATAGATGGGACTCACATCCCTATCCTGGGACCGGGCCACCAGGCCAGCCAGTACATCAATAGAAAGGGCTACTTTTCAATGGTGCTGCAAGCACTGGTGGACCATCGGGGACGGTTTACAAACATCTACGTCGGATGGCCGGGCAAGGTTCATGACGCTCGCGTGTTCAGGAACTCTGGTCTGTTTAGACGGCTGCAGGAAGGTATTTACTTCCCGGACCACAAGATAACTGTTGGGGATGTGGAGATGCCTACAGTGATCCTCGGGGACCCAGCCTACCCGCTAATGCCCTGGCTCATGAAGCCCTATACTGGCGCCCTGGACACTGCACAAGAACTCTTCAACTACCGGCTGAGCAAGTGCAGAATGGTGGTGGAGTGTGCTTTTGGCCGTCTCAAGGGGAGATGGAGAAGCTTACTCACTCGCTGTGATCTCAGCGAAACCAATATCCCCATCGTTATTGCAGCTTGCTGTGTGCTCCACAATCTGTGTGAGAGCAAGGGGGAGACCTTTATGGCGGGGTGGGAGGTTGAGGCAAATAGCCTGGCTGCTGATTATGCCCAGCCAGACAGCCGGGCGATTAGAAGAGCCCAGCGGGACGCGCTGTGCATCCGGGAGGCTTTGAAAGCCAGTTTCAAGGCTGAGCAGGGTACCCAGTGACTTTTAAGTTTGTGGACACAGAAGCAGAACTTGCCCCCGTTTCTTTACCCAGTTGCCGTCGACTATCCTCTCCAATCACATACCCCCTTCACCCCCTTCCCAAAAAATAAAATCTGTTCTGTTTTGTTAATGGACACCGTTGTCTTTATTACTGTTTTCGCGGGAATGTTTTAAACCTGGGACGCAGACTGTGGCGGGGGGCGGGTTTAGGGTTGTGATGCAAATGATGCTTCTAAACTCCAGGAATGACAGGCTCCGCGGTGGTGGACTGGTTGTTTCAATGGAGCCTGCCAGCCCTCCTGGCCGGGACTGCGTGTATGTGTCGGCTATGTGACTGTCTTGCAGGGGGAGGAGGGTTACAGATCCCCTGCTGCGCGGCTCTGTGATCCAGGGTAAGGACCGCTGCATAAGATCTGTAACTGCCATCCCCCGCCACCAAGTCACAGAGCAACACCACCCCCCCCACCACACAGAACATGAAAACCACCTCCCAGACTGACCAGGATAACTAGTCACTGCACTGTATATGTGCCCTGCTGCTGCACCTGCCCCCTGCTAAAGGTGACTGTCCTGTCCAATGACCAAGCCCCTTCCCCCCCCTTCAGACAGACTCCCCTCCAAAAGAAGAGGATGGAAACAGAAATGAACAGAAACGTATTCTTTATTAACAACCGCACATGGAACGGGGGGGTGAAACTTGGACGGGGTCTTGTGTGAGGCGGGTAGGAAAGGACTTTTCAAATTTTGGGGAATGAGAGCCTTCTAGTGGTAGAGCAGTCCGCAGGGGTGGAGTGAAATTTTTCACGGCCCCTTCCACCCCTCCATGTTTGGACTTTGGGTGAGGGGGGTATGGGACTTGGTGGCGGGGCAGGGCAGTTACAGAGAGACTGCAGCGGGGCTCTCTCCTCCTGCCTCCGGTCCTGCAGAACATCCACAAGGCGGCGGAGCGTGTCCGTTTGCTCCCTCATTAGTCCAAGCAGCGTTTGAGTAGCCTGCCTGTCCTCCTGTCGCCACCTCTCCTCCCGTTCAATGTTTGCCCGGTGCATTTGGGACAAGTTCTCCCTCCACTGTGTCTGCTGGGCTGCCTGTGCTCGGGAGCATCCCATTAGTTCAGCAAACATGTCTTCCCGTGTCCTCTTCTTCCTCCTCCTAATGTGCGCTAGCCTCTGGGCAGATGTGGCTGTGGGAATTGGAAAAAGGGAGTGAATTCCTGAGACAGAGCAATGTATCTGTGAACAGAGAACATAGTCTTTCTCTGTGAACAAGACCATGCAGAGCACCTATCACACGCGCACTGAGGACAAGGTCGAATTTTCGGCCCTCGCCTACAGTGCCTGCGGTCTTGCTGTGGCGAGCTGAGGAGCAGGGCTGGACACCGGACTTTGTCTAGCTGGCAAACATGGTAAGCCGTAGACTTGTGGCCGCTTAAAACTTTAAGAGTGGCACTGGCCTCCTTTCACATAGAAAGCAATGCGAGTCTCTGCTGGCAGCAATCCTGCAAGCATGAACTCTGGCCCTGTCCCACCCCCTCGCGGCTGTAAACCGCGTGGCTGTAAACCGGCGGTTGCAGTTCTGTAAAGGGACGGGCAAGCAGTCCCAATACTAACTTTCCCCTACCTAATTCACAGCAGGGAGTCATGCCAGACATCACCCTCCTGAAGGTCTCGGAGAGCCAGAAGGAGAAGATGCTCCGGGACAGCCTGCAGAAACCGGGGCCATTTGCTGCAATGCTCTGCAAGGCCATGATCCCGGAGTACCTGCTGGCGTTGTGGCAGGGAAACGTGTCCTACCACGGGGGGCCTAATAAGCTCTCCCTGCCCAGGAACCTGCTCATGAGGCTGGAAAAACACCTGCAGGAGACCTATGAGGAGTTCTCCCCGGAAGATGTCGCCTCTATCCCCGGTTACATTGACCAGTTCTTGGCTTAGGTGCCCTTGGAGGGACAAATGACTGCAGGGTTTTGGGCACTATAATCATAAAGCGGACATTGTGAAATTTTTTGAAAATGGTTCGGACTACATATTGAGGCGCCCAAAGACAGACTAATCATGATACACTTTGCACAGATTCCCCTTTTGTTTGACTTTCCTGTTTACATGTTTTGAAGCACTTTACCCACTGTTAATATTTTAAATCTTCCTGTTTTGTTGTAAATAAATGTTTACTTGTTTTAAAGCACTTTAGCTACTGTTAATATTTTAAATATGCCAGTTATGTTGTAAATAAATGTTTAGATATTTAAAACACTTACTGCTTGATCCTTCCCCTGAATCTGTGTCTGGGGTAACGGCGGGGGACGGTTGGTAGGGGATCTCTGTCAGGGTGATGAAGAGCTCCTGGCTGTCGGGGAAATCAGCGGTGCCAGCGCTGTCGACTGCCTCGTCCTCCTCATCTCCTTCTTCATCTTCCCCGTCCGCTAACATGTCGGAGGAACCGGCCGCGGACAATATCCCATCCTCAGAGTCCACGGTCAGGGGTGGGGTAGTGGTGGCGGCCGCACCTAGGATGGAATGCAGTGCCTCGTAGAAAGGGGATGTGTGGGGCTGGGATCCAGAGCGTCCGTTTGCCTCTTTGGTCTTCTGGTAGCCTTGTCTCAGCTCCTTGATTTTCACGCGGCACTGCGTTGCATCCCGGCTGTAGCCTCTCTCTGCCATGGCTTTAGAGATCTTCTCATAGGTCTTTGCATTCCGTCTTTTGGAGCGCAGCTCGGAAAGCACGGACTCATCTCCCCACACAGCGATGAGATCCAAGACTTCCCGATCCGTCCATGCTGGGGCCCTCTTTCTATTGGATTGCACTGCCATCTCTGCTGGAGAGCTCTGCATCGTTGCCACTGCTGCCACTGCTGCTGAGCTCGCCACGGTGTCCAAACAGAAACTGCGCTTCAAACTGCCCAGACAGGAAAAGGAATTCAAATTTTCCTGGGGTGTGGCTGGTCAGAGCATCCGAGCTCGGACTGCTGTCCAGAGCGTCAACAGAGTGGTGCACTGTGGGATAGCTCCCGGAGCTATTAGCGTCGATTTCCATCCACACCTAGCCTAATTCGATATGGCCATTTCGAATTTAGCGCTACTCCTCTCGTTGGGGAGGATTACAGAAATCGATTTAAAGAGAGCTCTATGTCGAACTAAATGGCTTCCTGGTGTGGACGGGTGCAGGGTTAATTCGATATAACGGCGCTAAATTCGACATAAAAGCCTAGTGTAGACCAGGCCTTAGAGAAAGCAGCATTTGTGTCATGCATTGTGACATGAGGTACATCATCAGGCTATTGTGATACCCCATATTTGTAAAATCAACCTCTGTTTAAGGACTAGAAAGGGATTAATCAGGACATCACAGAAGCAGACTAGGATCAAGGGAACAGTGGACAAACTTGTAACTACACACATTATCACTATTGGCCACATAATCATCTCAGAAGCTGACAAACCCAAGGCCAGGGTAAACAGACATTAGAAAAACAAGTAATAGAGTCCCTGATCCCACCCAATGGATCATGGCAGTGAGAACATCTGTTCACACTGGTAAAAAAATCACAAAGAAAAAGTGACAAGAGACGAGTTCTTTCCAGATGTATAGGCAGTAGGGAGAATGAAGGTCACAACAGAATGCTGCATAGAAATGAGAGCTCATAACCACCTAATCATAACCCATTCTTCTCTGCAGCTCAGCAAAGGACCTGAGAACAGCGTCTAACAATCCTTTCTCATTTGCCAGCACAGCCAATGACCTTAGTCTATTATCCTTGCCCCAGCAAAGGGAAACACAGAGTAACACATTAACTGCTCCTCTGAAATTAAAACATGCAGTGGAAGAGTCAAAAAGGGAGTTTGCATATAAATACTGTAGCTCACACCAAGTATTGTTGCATTTGCTATTTGTTAAATAGCAAAATACAAGGAGACATGGGGCCACATTATGATGTTATTTACACTGATTGTATGCAATGTTGTTGTAGCCGGATTGGTCCCAGGATATTAGAGAGACAAGGTGGGTGAGGTAATATATTTTACTGGACCAACTTCTGTTGATGAGGGAGACAAGCTAGTTGACAACATAGTGGACAAGATATAAAGAATTACTAGGCAAAATGGTGAATCAAACTCAAGATTATCATAATCCAGGCCTTTAATTAAACATCATGCCAGGCCTTCATTTTATTAATTTTAAATGATTGTATCTGGTTCTAACTATTTTGTTTGTTGTAATTGTTGCAGTAACATAGAGATGTCAGGCAACAGGTATGTGGAACATCCAGAAACTTCACAACTAGGTTTAACATTTATTTATTTATTTATTTAACTGAAAATGGAAGGCTGTGTGGAATACAGTAGAACCTCAGAATTACGAACACCCGAGTTACAGACTAACCAATCAACCACACACCTCATTTGGAACCGGAAGTACGCAATCAGGAAGCAACAGAGACCCCTCCCTCCCCCCCAAAAAAGGCAAATACAGCACAGTACTGTGTTAAACGTAAACTATTGAAAAAATAAAGGGAAAGCATCATTTTTTTCTGCATAGTAAAGTTTAAAAGCTGCATTAAGTCAATGTTCAGTTGTAAACTTTTGATAGAACAACCATAACGTTTTGTTCAGAGTTACGGACATTTCAGAGTTACGAACAACCTCCATTCCTAAGGTGTTTGTAACTCTGAGGTTCTACTGTAGCTGTCTTTGTGTAAGGATGAGGCTGTGGCTGAAGAGACCACAGATCATTCTCCATATTGGAAGGCAGGCTTCTGGACTGCAGGGGGAGAACTGGCTGTGTCTGACTGAACCTTATGGCAGGGTCCGTGCTATGTAATATTTAAATGAAAATAATTTACTTGTAAAATAGGCACTCATTTTTAAGAACAACACCATAATCAGTACAATATAAGTAAAATACATATTCTATAAGAAATTACTTATCTATAATGGGGAAAAGTTGAACAAAGTTTTATTCTCTCTCTCTCTCTGAAGAGATCTTAGGCACGGAGAAAAGCACAAGATAGAAATTCTCTGTATATTGAGTAGGTACAGGATGAGGAGATGGGCTTGTTAAGGCACATGTTTGGGAGGCAGAAGAGATGGTTTCTTTTAGTGACCCTCCTATGGACTTCCTGTGTGATCTTGGGCAAATCATTTAATCTCCATACCTCAGTTACATTATTTGTAAAATAGGATTATTAATATTACCCTTTAACATATGAGTAATGTAAAACTAAAATCTGGTTCCTCATAGCTGCTTTTTACAAACTTCCCACAAAAACCTTTAAGTGAGAGCTTGAACATTAATCTTGGCCTACATTTTGAGACAAGGACTAGGAAATGGTCCTGGTGCCCAGGGAATAATGGGAGTTTGAACTATTCTCCTACAATCCCCATCTCTGTGAAGGTTTCCGGAAGGCCTTTAGAAATCACCCAGATGCCATAGCTTCAGAGAGCTGTGCTAGGACCTGTGGGATAGGTACCCAGAGGGGAATGCAACTGCAATGGCGTAGCACAGTGCAAGAAAGCATGCTGGATAAAACTACAACCAAAACAGCATAGCTTCTGTAAATACACTGCTCCACTGGTGATTATTCTGGTGCTTTAGATTTTAGCTGAGATGCTTTCTTTGAGCTACAAGACCAGTACTACATAAAAGCATCAGAACAAAACAGTACATTTCTGCAGCAATAAAATGTTTCCAAAACTTACAAAAGTGATAGAAATTGTGTTATAATGACTGACCCTGAGGACATCCCTACATAAACAGTTCAATTTCTATGGTTTATACTCCATTAATTCTTTCAGTACATTGTTTCTTAATCTTTTTCATGTATCAGAAGACCTCACTGAAGAGCTGCTGTTACAACACTTTGTCATCTATTTGTTGACATGCTTCAGTAATCTGTCTGCTCTGGACTGCCAATTCTAGAAACTGTTGGTTTGATAGTTCAGTTAATCATATCATGTAACATTTTTTCCCAAGTGTCTCATTTAGAAGATTGATAGAATGATCTCCCTTGGAAAATTACCTTGCAAGAGGTTCTGCAGGCTGGAACTAACTGGGCAGAATTTGATTGAAGGGGGAGGTTAAGCAGAAATGTCCTCAGTATGGGTAATTTTAATTCTACAAGTGCTCAGTTTTGTATAAAAGAACGAAACAATTAAGAAGTGAGAAAATCAAAACTCATCTTTGTAGAGATTTCCTGTTGTTTCTAGAACAAAAGTAGCATCTGGGAAGAGTGAGCTCATTTCCTACTCACTGTTGTCGTTTGTCAGAGTAGTAACAATTATTTTACATTTATCATATCTTTCATCCTGAAGGATCCTAAAATGCTTGGCAAATTTAAACAAACTGATTTGCAATGATAAGAATCACTTCACCCTCACAAAAATGCAGCCACTTCTCGGTAAAACAGGGCAGTTGTTCAAAGGTGCAAAACAACGCTATGAAGGGGGCATGAAGTGAAGAATCCTTTATCCAATTGAAACTACAGGGGCAATTTAAATACAGTAACTCCTCACTTAACGTAGTTATGTTCCTGAAAAATGCTACCTTAAGCAAAACGATGTTAAGTGAATCCAATTTCCCCATAAGAATTAATGTAAATGGGGGGGTTAGATTCCAGGGAAATTTCTTTTGCCAGACAAAAGACTATATTTTATATATATATATATACACACACACACACACATATATACACAGTATAAATTGTAAACAAACAATGTAATACTGTACACAGCAGTGATGTGAAGCTTGGTTGAGGTGGTGGAGTCAGAGGGTGGGATATGTCCCAGGGAATGCCTTACTGCTAAATGATGAACTAGATCTCGGCTGAGCCCTCAAGGGTTAACACACTCTACAAGGCAGCACGAATGGAGGGAGGGGAGACAACATGGCAGAGAGAGACAGAGACACACACCGTGTGTGTGAGAGAGAGAGCGAGCGAGATGTGCATTGCCCCTTTAAGTACGCTGACCGCACTTTAAGTACATTGCCTTTTTAAGTAGATCAGCAAGTTGAGACAGCAGCTGTTGCCAGCAAGCTCCCTCCATCCTGAGACCTGTCCTGTCTCTCCTGCTCTGTGGAGATGGGGGGCAGGAGCTGGAGGGAGGGGGACACTCTTGACATTAGCACCCCCCCACACAGCAAGCAGGAGGCTCCCGGGAGCAGCTCTAAGGCAGAGGGCAGGAGCAACACAAGGCAGTTGGGGGAGGGACAGGTGAACTGCCAGCAATTGATAGCCTGCTGGGCGGCTGCAGCACAGGGAACTTAGGGAAGCTGATGGGGGGCTGCCAGCCCACCCTGGTTCCAAGTCCCCACCAGCTAGCTCCAACGGGCTACTCTTCCTGCAAGGGGTGGATAAAGCAGGCAGCTGCCAAAAAATGTTATAAGGGAGCATCGCGCAACTTTAAATGAGCACGTTCTCTAATTGATCAGCATCGTAACAACAAAACAACGTTAACCGGGATGACTTTAAGTGAGAAGTTACTGTAAATAACTAGACAAAGTAAGATTTGGCTAGAACGTTGGGGTTAACCATTGTTTGCAAAGCAAGTAAACGTTCTGTTTACAACTGGGATATACTAGAAAACTCAGAAAGCCCAACTCTGGAGCAGCCTTTAAAGTTTGCGCTGTAAGGAAGATGCTATAGCTGCTCTTTGACTTCAATGAAAATGAGCGGTGAACAGATTCCCAGAAAACAATCCACAAACTTGGTGATGCCTACAGACAACTTCTTGGCTAACTAATACAATGGTGGAATAAGGTTTGCACAATACAGAGTTCTCTTTAATCCAGAAACATCCTCAGAAGTGTGTTAACTGATAGCAATGCTCTTCTCTTCACCTGGTCTCCTCTTTTCCCCAACCTTACCTATTCTTTTGTTTGCCTTGGAGACATTTGATTAATATGTTCAATGAGAGTCTTCAGTCAAAAGGAAAGCAAAGAGTAGGTGGGCCGATGTGTAACGTTGCACTCCATATGTTTATGGAAATATGCTGATGAGTATAAATATAATGTAGCTGGAATATGCTTTATGCAAAAGGTCTCTTGTGAGGTATCATTACAAAGCTTATAATCTACTGAGTGTGTTCATCCTATTTGTATGAATGTATCATTCTTGTATCTGAAGCTAGAAATATGAAGTATTACTCTGAAGTCCTATTGTAACTATGCAAAGTGTGGGCCATTAATGGTGGCTTGGAATCTTCATTGCTCCCATTAACTTGGACAATTGGTGGTAAATGGCTCTGTTTACTTGTAAGCCTTCCTGTATACGTGTGTGTGTGCCAGCCAGTGGATAATGAAGTCTCACAGGAGATGTGAACATGTCACATGATACTGGAATCCATCTTAAACCTGGTGCTTTTCCATTTAGAAGGAAGGGTGGGAACCCAGAGAGAGAAAAAGGATTCCCGCCTTGTGCCAAAGATATAAAAGGGGGTGGAACAGAACAAATGGGGCTGCCAGTTATGAGAAATCCCCTAGTTACCACCTGTGCTGGAACTAACAAGAACTGTGCCAGGGAAAAGGATTGGGCCCAGACCAGAAAGGAGTCTAGTCTGTGAAAGAAGCTTACTGGAACATCTCTGAGGGTGAGATTTACCTGTATTCTTAATGTTTCTTAATGTATTAGGCTTAGACTTGCATGTTTGTTTTATTTTGCTTAGTAACTTACTTTGTTCTGTCTGTTATTACTTGGAACCACTTAAATCCTACTTTTTATACTTAATAAAATCACTTTTGTTTATTAATTAACCCAAAGTAAGTGATTAATACCTGGGGGAGCAAACAGCTGTGCATATCTCTCTATCAGTGTTATAGAGGGCAGACAATTTATGAGTTTACCCTGTATAAGCTTTATACAGAGTAAAACAGATTTATTTGGGGTTTGGATCCCATTGGGAGCTGGGTGTCTGGGTGCTGGAGATAGGTGACTTGCTGAGCAGTTTTTGGTTAAAGTCTGCAGCTTTGGGGGCGTGGACCAGACCTGGGTCTGTGTTGCAGCAGACTAGCATGTCTGGCTCAACAAGGCAGGGTTCTGGAGTCCCAAGCTGGCAGTGGAAAATAGGCTCAGAGGTAATTCCAGCACATCAGGTGACAGCTTCAAGGGGGTCTCTGTGATTGAACCCATCACACTTACCTATTCTTTTGTTTGCCTTGGAAACATTTGATTAATATGTTCAATGAGAGTCTTCAGTCAAAAGGAAAGCTAAGAGTAGGTGGCCGACAGAGGAAAGGGAAGTGAAATAGAGGGATTGAGGAGGTGTGGCTAGCAATTTAAAAGCTAAGAAGAGCAGGGCGTGGAATTGAGGCACCCATGTTTGCTGTAGACATAATAATGCAGTGTTCTGAAGAAGGAAGCAATCACAGAGCAGGGGTTTGGTTACTATACAATTATGGAGAAACAGAAGTGTGCAAGCTGGAAATTGAGAAATAAGCATATAACTGTGGGTTAGTAACTCGACTGCACTCTGATTAGCCAAGACAATTCTTTTTCAGTACAGTAAATCACCAATTTAATAAAACACTGTCCTTGTGTGGCCTGATCATGTGTTGCTGGTTACTTTGCAGGATAGAACCACATAATGCTTTTCTACCGGAGAGCTCAACGCATTTTAGACAGATAGGTATTTATTAACCCCATTGTACAGACTGAACAACTGAAGCAAGCACCTGAGTCTACCCTAGCCTTTTGTCCCTAAAATTTCCCACAATTATTATCACCAGTAGAGTTGTACCAGTTATAGCAACAGTGAAAAGCATAGGGGAACAAATAGCTTAGACAAGGCCAGGATGCATTCAGTGAGTTAGTGGCAAAATCAGGAAAAGAAACAAGGAGTCTTGATTCTGTCTCCAAATATTATTTTATTTCTTTTTTGAGTAGTGGTTGCACCTAGGAGCCCCAGTCCTGGACGAGGACCCCATTGTACAAACAAGGAACAAAAAGATGGTACGTCAGGAGCAGGAGTGCCAGAACAGTGGGAGCCAAGGGGCCATGGCTCCTCCACCAGCCATAGGGCGAGTGATGGGGGGGGGAGGGAATGGAGAGAAGTGAGCATGGGGCAGGATCTTGGGGGGGAAGAGGTGGCACAGGAGTGGGGCCTCAGGGGAAGTGGTAGTGTGAGGGCTTGGGGAGAAGGGACGGTGTGGGGGCAGGGCCTCAGAGGAAGAAGTGGCGTGAAGGCAGGGCCTCGGGGAAGGGACAGGGGAAAAGGGCCACGGTTCGGGCACTGATGGCCCCCCACTTTTAGGGACCTTCTGCTGCTCCTACTCAGGAGTCCCTCAGAATCAGCAGTGCCATTTTAAAAATATCTTATTTCTACTCAGAATTGGGATTTATGCAGAGGGATGGGGAAGTTTCTTATTCAGAGTGATAAGCTGTTTTTACTAGATCAGTTCATAGATTTTAAGGTCAAAGAGGGGACCATCATGACTATAGTCTGACCTTCTGCACAATGCAGGCCATAGATTTGTGCAGGTAAATCCTGCATCAAGCCCAATATTTTTTGGCTGAACTGAAGCATATCTTTTAGAAAGACATCCAATCTTGATTTAAAGACGTGAGTGATACATGGGAACCAACATTTAGGGGGAAATTTAGCTAGCATTTTACTGGTTTTGAAAAAAATAATAATAAACTATTAAAGTAATTTGGGTTTGTGGTTCAGGGATTGATCAAGAACAAATAATGGCAAAGCCGAGGGGCAGTTCTTTATTAAAAAAAAATCCTAAGGGCCTAAGAAGACATGCCTATCATCATCCTGACATCTTTGCTTTATGTTGTATCTCTTTATCCCTCCCTTCAGTCTTTTTAGATACATGTTCTGGGATGGGATTGTCTTCCTCTGTGTTTGGATAGTACCTACCATATTTTGAGCACTGCTGCAATCAAAATAAAATAACAGATGGGACCCCTAATAAGGCGAGCTAATTTTTAGAGTTTGCATGTTTGACAATGTCTTTTTAAGTTCAAATATCAAACTTTATGTCCTGATTCTGAAAAATGTTCCATGTGGGGTGACCCTTACTCCCACATGAAGCCCCACTGAATTTAAATATGCATTGTGAAACAGTATCTAATAATGCACAGCTTCCTGAACGCTTTGTGTCAGAAGCATAACTGTGTCATGCATCATTAAGCGGACAGTCTGGATTATATATTTGAGGAATCTAAAAAGATGATGTTGTAAAATATGTTTGTCATTATATTTTTATACATAGCTCAAGACCAATTCTCAGAAATTTTTCTGATATATATATATTTTTTCCTTTTCCTGGTCAACCTCTAAGCATAAGTTGCAGAATTAGGGAGCCAATTGTACAGACTGCACAGCATTGTAGGATTTTCTGTGTAAATACAAGTTATTAAAATCTGCCCTGATACTGCAATCAGATCTGTGCAGATAAACCCCTTGTGTCTCTGTCCACAGAACCCCACTGAAGCTAATAGGGTTGTGTTTGCATCCATCTGGACAGAACTGATTGCAGGATCTAGGCCTTGGACAGTAAACTCTTCAGAATTGGGACACTGCTTTATTTTTTTATTAGGAAAAAATTGCCATACACCTTTATAGTAATATATAGAAATACTTAATGTTTTAGTATAATTATTATCATTTTCACTCTAGATACCTCTTTTCCCTTCAACACACTATTGTTATAAGTGCCAGTTGTCCACCTGGCTACCATCCTCCCCCTCAGAGGATCACTATGCAGGTATTTAGTTGGTGAATTGCTCTGATAATCCTCAGGCTCATAGATGTGTGAGATATTTTCCCCAATCCCAGCTAGGGTGACCAGATGTCCCAATTTTATAGGGACAGTCCTGATTTTTGGGTCTTTTTCTTATATAGGCTCCTATTACCCCCCAACCAGTCCCGATTTTTCACACTTGCTGTCTGGTCACCCTAATCCCAGCTCTAGTACTGACTTGCTGGTTTGCTTTCCAGGATGTAAGGGCTGAACCCCAATAAGAAAGGCCCCATATTCAGCAGAGAGGTGACATAGGGTGTATACTCTACTGGTGTATCAACATGAAAGGCGGGGGAGGGGGAATCATGACATCTCCCTACTAATAAGCCTCAACGTTTAGCTAGCACTCTACCAGGGGTGCTGCTGGAATAATTTGTACAGTGGGGGTGCTCAGAGTCTTTGAAACAAACTGTAAACCCTGTATATGATGGAAACCACTTCAGCATAAGTTCCAGCACCTATGCACGCTACACAATGGGGCATAGTTGTGGTGGCTCCAGGCCCAGTGCAACTGTAATGTACCCAGGGGGCTTCTTTTTGCAATGGAGCGGGAAGGTTATTGCCATTACCTTTGTGATGTTTGCTAACGCTTATACGTGTGGCTCTGTAGTTCTAATGCACGGTGTCACGCTGCAGCAGGAACGGCGGCAGCGCAACAAGTAAGGGTAGGTCACATGCAGCCCACAGCAGGAGGAAACCAGTTCTGGGCGGCGACAGTAGCAGCGAGCGGCAGCGCCCCTTCGCCTCAGCTCAATCACCTTCCACTGCCCTACTTTGCAACACGAGGGAGGGGGAGAACTTAACGCTGAGCTGTCAGACGGGACTCGTTTCTCGGCGGAGTGATTCCAACCCTTACTCGGGTTCCGGAGGCGGAGTGTGTCTGTGAGCGCGGACGGGGCCAGTCGCAGTGTCTGGAGCTGGCTGGTGACGGCCGTTTAGCGCCTTCCCTGCCTGTGCGCGCGCTCACTCCGGTCTGAGTCGCCTCCCGTCCCGATCTCTCTCGCCGCCGCGGACATCCCCGCCGCCGCCACCGCACTGGGCTGGGTCTGCGCCTCCGAACCGACTTCGTCCACAGCCTGGAAGCTCTCAATATGAACGGTGTCGTCTGCGCTGAGAGACACCAGGTACCGGGCTTCAGGGCCGGGGGCTATGGGGCTGGGCTGGCGGGATCTTTCTCAAGCCCCGTAAGGCTGTATGTGTCTGACGGCCGAGCCGCCCGCCCGCGGCGCCATGTTGGAAGCACCGCGTGTCGTAGCGCGGGCTGCACAGTCCTGCCCCGGCTGGCGGAGGGTGCGGCGCTCTGGCGCCCTTCTTCACCTGTAATGTGGCGCGCGCGCGCGCGACCGAATGGCAGATCCCGCCGCCTAGAGTGGGGGCCTAGCGCACGAGCCTCGTCCGCCGCCCTCCCGCCTTGTGGAGTCACTGCCGCTCCCCGGGAGACGGGCACGTAGTTCTGGCGTGGTAGCGGGTCAGTTTCTGGGGTAGGATAGGCACCAGCGGGGAGGAAAGGAGGATAGTGACTATGAGGTTGGGCGACGCCTTCCTCGCCATCCTCCGACCCTTTCCCCAGTTCTCACTGACAAAGAAGACAATGCGGCTAACGCCACACTAGCTGTGGGGGATGCAATGAACGTCGTGTCGCAACCCCCTCTGCTGTGTGACAGAGGGACGTGGATAGTCTCCGTTTCCTTTACTCCCTCCCTCGGCGTTTCTTTTGTTCCCGTCTCCACGTTGCCGGCTCCTTTTGCCAAACCCATGGGATTGAGTGGGCATTTCAGCCAATCCAGAGCTGGATAAATAATGCATGTTAAACAAGGAGACCGGGCTACAGTTCTTTTGTGGGATGGAGGAGGGAGCTGGTGATTTAGATGCCGTGGGCTATCTTCTGGTTTCAGATCTAAAGACTCACACATCTAAAATTCAACTGTTTAAAATGTGATGCCTTCTTGCAACTCTTTCATCCCTTTGTCCCCTTTCTGCAGGGCTTGCTGGGAGAAGTAGAAAGATTTCTTTGAGTACCATCAGTTCTCTAGAATCTTAGGTTTTGCATTTGAAAAAACAACGTAAGATTGCAGTGATACTATTAAAAATCTGAACAGCGCTGTCTTCATGAAACCTTGTCTAAACTAGGTTTTAATTTAATGTGTCTGAAATTTCCCAGAGTTCAGTTCTACTGGTGGTAGCAATTGTTAGAGGTCTAATGTGAACCAATGTGTCAACTGGTGGGTAATGACTTACTGGAGGGTGGCATGTCCAGAGAGACTCACGAGACACTGAAGATCTAATTACAGTGTAAAGCTTTTTTATTAGAGCATTTGTTAGTCTCTAAGGTGCCACAAGTACTCCTGTTCTTTTTGCGGATACAGACTAACACGGCTGCTACTCTGAAAAGTGTAAAGCTTGCTCCCCTACTCCCTGCACATACTTGCCCTTCACGGTCAAGTATTTTGTCAACCTCCCCAAACACACACACCCAAATTAATTATATAGGCTTGATATTTTGACTTGTTTATAGTAAAAATGGGAGAGGGGTTTGAATATTTTTTTACTTCCTATAAGGGGTTGCCAAGCTGGTGTAGAGGATACATTGCTGTATCTTAACCTCCATGTCCTCCCTATGTGCTCTGAGAAGTGGTAGATGACACAGATAAAACAGTGGCCAGTCTGCATTCTTGCTTTCTGCAGTTGCTACCATCAGCAGAGCTACCTCATTAGTAGGAATAGAATGAAACTTTAGAAAAAAACAGGCATATTCACCTATTGTCTGCAAAGTTCCAGTGTCTCAGTTGCCTCTCATAATTTTCCCAAGGTGCAGTAAAGTGAAAACTGATCAGTTTTGTCAATTTCACATAGCATCAATACAAACTTAAAAGAAATAGGTCAATTGTAATTTGATGCAGTGTGGAAAAGCTGAGTGGTAGCAGAGGCAAGCACTGGAGTTATTCACTAGGATGGAGGACCCAGAATGGAGGCTGTGCAATGGTAGATTTGTGGAGACATATCATCACCTCCATAATTGCAGTAGCCAGGAGGCTTGTTGATGGGGGAGATAGTGTGGTGTGAGAAAACAGTTCTTTCCAGCAGCCACCAGTGGGGGTGGGCTTCAGATGTCAGACACCTGCTAGCTGGGAGCTACAAAAGATGAAGCCACCAGACACACAGTATTGTGTTGATTATATTAGCTGTCATAAGTTTAGATATTAAAGCACAATATGCATCCGCCATAGAAGATTATTGCATTGGTGAGCTGCTGCAAGCAAGACAAATTTGACTGCTTCTTTCCCCAACAGTTTGAGGAGGGGTGTGTGGCTTGGCTTTTTATCTGGCCAGTCCTCAGCTTATTAGTGTTCTGGGAAATTTTATATATGAAAAAAGGGAGTGAGTATGAATGAGGGAGCAGGTGTATGTTAAGTCAAGGGAGAGTGATTATTGGAATAAATACATTTTAAAAAGCCAGGATTCTGAGAATTTTTTTGTGAGAGAAGTAGGAGAGGCAGAAAATATAGAAGAGGTGTAGATGACATGGTATCTAATGCGTACTCCTAAGGGCATTCTGTGCCAAAAAACTAAAAATTCTGCACACCGTATTTTAAAATTCTGCAAATTTTATTTGTCAAATAAATGTGGAGGCTCCAGCATGGCATTGGAGAGCACAGGTCACTGGCTGCACGGAGGTGGGAGATCACTGTGCAGCTCTTCTTTTCCCCCCTCCCCTCCCAAATCCTTCCCAGGGACACAGACTCAGTGATGAGGCTGCACCCAACCCTGACACAGTGCATTGACCAGGCCTGCCCCAGAAACACTCCAGGACCCTGCCCCTTCGTGCCAGGTGCACCGGGTATTAGCAGGCAGGCGCAGCAAGGTAGGATCCAAGTGTGGAGGGGCTTAGTGTGGGGGGATCCTGGTGTGAGTTGAAAGGGTTCTGTGTGGGGCAATCCGGGTGTGGGGAGGATCTGGATGCACAGGGGCTTGTTGCAGGATTGGGTGCAACGGTAATGAGACTCTAATGCAGGGGGGTCCAGGTGAATGTAGTTGGGGCTCAGCGGAGGGTGTGTGGGGAGGATAGAGCTTGGCGGGGGGGGGATACAGATGCTGGAGGAGTGGAACTCAATGGAGTGGGGATCCAGGTGCTGCTGGTTGGGGATTGGTAGGATAGGGATCTGGATGCAGGTAGCTCATTGGGGTGCTCCAGGTGCAGGGGGAGTGGGTTTTGTCAGGGGGTTCTGAGTGTGTGGGGGGGTGAGGCTCGGCGGGAGGGTCTGGTTATGAGGGGGTCTGGATACGTGCTGGGGAAGAGAAAGTCCCGTCCTCCCCAGCCCAGCCAGGACTAGCAGCTGAGCCTGGCGCAAGATAGGAGCCACCATCCAGGTCTTCCCCAGTCCCGCCCCCTGTCCCACAGTGATTTACCTTTCTGCCAGCTGCCCTGGGCACCCGAAACATACTGCTGGGGAGGGTTGTATGACCGCTCTTGTAGCTTCCCTTTGCTTCCCCATTAGAAAGTCATTTTTCTGCGGGGAAGCAAAGAAACCTGTGGGGGACATAAATTCTGCACATGCGCAACGGCGCAGAATTCCCCCAGGAGTAAATGTGGAGGGAGAAAAGAGGAAGCATGCTGAAAGCAAGTGCATCAAGAAGGAGGACATGACCTAATCTGGGAAAGAAGAAAAACTGGAATAATTTTAGGAAAGAAAAGGTGAAAGAAAATTAAAAACATATTAAATAGAAGTTTGAGACATATTTTCAGCTAACTAATATGTTATAGTAAACATGTTCAACTCTTACTCTAAATTGCAAGGATTATGGAGGTTGGGGTGAAGCAGCAACATAAGGTGTTCTGTTTTGTTTTTTAATGCTTGTATGTCTGGCAAGCTCTTCAAGCTTGCATTCATAAATACTGGAGGGAACCTTGTACAGTCTCAGTAGGAAATGCTAGGTAGCGTATTTCCTTTACAGAATGAAGTGTATGTGATGATTTTTATCTTGTTAAAATTTCTCTCCCTACAAACCGCTATGTTCATAGTGAAGCCTTTTTTTTTTAGTCATGGGGTAGGGAAAATCGTTTTAAAAAACAAATCACTGACCCATTGTTCATTTGGTACAACAACTAAAGATAATGTGGTTATGTCACCTCGTTATTACATTTTGTTGAAGACATTGTAGTCCTTAATGACCATTCCAAGATCTCTCTCTTTAGTAAGTTGCTCTGCATACATAGGACTATACTCTCTGGTATAGAGTGTGCTGATATATCTTAAATATATTTAGTCCCATTTTTAAAATATCTTTACCTTAAATACAAATCCAGACATACAGAGGTGGCATTTATTGATCATTATTAAAAAAAAAAAAAAAAAGCGTGAGAGTTCAGGATATCTCAAGAAGGAAATCTATTCATGAAGACTTCAGGTTGTATATTCTAGTTTCTAAATAATAAATGGACTACAAGTAGACATAAGTGTGACCTAAATTTCTTGCAAAGTAGAACATGAAAAGCAAGAAAGCCTGCTGCAACTAAAAAGGTTTACTGGGCTAATTAAGTTCCTTTTTATTTGATCATAAAATCAAATGTTTTGATACAGGATTTTATCAAATTTTAAGATTTAAAGTCTTAATCCTACAAACATAAGTATGTGGGCCTGGCACAAAAAACAATGTTATTTTGCTTTCTCCACAATATTAAGGGAATGTGGTGTTTAGGGAAAGATCTGATTGACAATAGTGAAGATTGGAAGAGTTTATTTCAGAAATAAAATTTAAAAAAAACCCAGACAGGCAAAAGCAGTCTAGGTTTATTCATATTACCCTATTGGTGTATCTCATTGCTTTTCTACAGGACAAACTAAGTAATGTCTCTTCACCCATTCAGTCTGTGGCACCTCTACAACTAATGTCATTTATGATGGTGATTTATATGTAGTGAACTCTTTTTCAGTAGAAACTGCATTAAGACTCAAATTTATTTCATGTAAGCCACCAGTTACTATGGAATTGGGCAAGATTTGAACCACAGACCTAGAAGCATAACACTATATTTTATTACTAAAGTAGATTACTAATCTATTAAGACATCTAGTTCTCCAAATTCCTTTCTATGCCCAACAAATGTAATTGTTTAAACTGTTTTAAGAAAAGTATCAAAATAATCTCAGTATAATTTTTTTAAAGCAGTCGAGTGTTTTTTTAAGTTGTCTGATTTTAAAAATTAAATTAAAATGAACTTTTTTGGTTGTGGAAATTCAAAAATCTACCTTTCTAAATGATGCAATGTATGTGAGAATGTTGCCTTGCAAATTTAGACATTTTCTCTTGTATCTGTTAAATTTCAGTTTCATTGTTAAAGGATTCTAAATAAAGAGTTCAGTTTTTTATTTAACTATATAGTTTAAAGGGATATTTTGTAGTTGATTCTTCAGCATTTTTGTCATTGTCAGAAAGTGGCATTTTGTTTAGTTTGTAATGGAACATGTTTTGGACACATAAACGCATCTTTCCAGGTAAAGGGGTTTTTGATTATTTGGTTTCATCTCACTTGTTACTTTGAAGCTTCTTTACAGCCTGTATAGAAAAAAATGCAATATTTTCAGAGCTTTTTCATATCTGATCATTCATTTATGGTTGCCTTTTTGTCCTTTCTCGCAAAATTTTTATTTTTCAGTAATATTTTCTCCTATTAAATATGAGAGTTGAGTGAGGAACTAATGGGGAATATGTAATGTATTGTTCTGGCAAGCCCTTTGTATCTTTCTGTTTAAACAAAAGTAAAGATTTAATTAATGTTGGGAGATAATAGTTTAAATAAGCAGTGATAATTTTGTATGTTTTGCATAAAAGTGGTTCTGCTAAATACAGGCAAATTGATTTATTTGTATGTAGGTCTGAATACACAATTTATCTTGCATTAACCAAACTAATGTATATACTCGATCATAAGCCGGTTCATTTATAAGCCCACCCTCCCCATCCCCTCAAGATGGATAAGTAAAAATGGAAATTTTTTATGACCCGCTCATAAGCTGACCCTATAATTCAGGGGTCAGCAAACTTTGGCTCCCGGGCCATCAGGATAAGCCGCTGGCAGGCCGAGATGGTTTGTTTACCTTGAGCGTCCGCAGGCACGGAGGTAAAACTAAGTAAACAAAGTGTCCCGGCGCACCAGCTGCTTGCCCTGATGGGTCAGGATAGCAACTGGTGGAGAAATTTTTTTTGGGGGGGGGAGGGGGGGAAGAAGCTGGGGCTCAGGGGATGACCCACCACATGACCCCACCCCTAGCCCGGGACCCCCACACTCTCTCCATTCCATCCCATCCCTTCCCACCTTATCTGGGGAGGGCCAGGGGAGGATGTCTCTGGCCTGGCTGGAGCTGCTCGGGCAGACTGGACGCAGCCTGCTCTGGCGGGCCAGACCTGGTGGCGCGGCTGCAGCCTGCCAGCCCCGGATGCAGCTGCTTCAGAGGCTGGGGGGAGAGAGCAGTGTGGTCAGAAGCAGAGAGAGACTGGTCCCGCCTCTTCCCTTCTGGCTCTGCTGGCTGTGCTGCATCTCCTTGCTCCCTCTGTTGGGGGGAGGGGCTGTGTCCCACCTCTTCCTCTTTATACCCGTTCATAAACGCACCCCCTTCTCTGGTGCTTCCCTTTTTTACTAAAAAAAAAATTGGCTTATGAACGAGTATATACAGTACTTCAGGCAAGGATTCTTCCTCAGTCTTCCTATAGATGTAGCAGATAATTAAGCCCTGTATACCGGTGCATGTTCAGGAAATTATCAAATAGTATAGATACCAAGTAGTTCTTATAGTAAAAATATTGATATTACACCACTGTCTTTCAGCTTGGTATCCACGTGGGCACAGATGCATGCATGGATCTAGTTGTAGGGTTAGAGCTTCAATTGTAAATACTTCAGGTTAGCCACCATGTCTTAATATATATAGCTATTAATATAAAATTTACAGATAGACTAGTAGTTGATAACTAAGTACTTATAATATTTTAAACCAATTCTGACAATTGGAAATGCCCCGTGGTTAATACAAGCAAATACCTGGAAATAGACTTCAGAAAATACTATTAGACATACATATACAGAATGTCCAGAATCGAAGTTGTTATAGAAATTGCTTGCAATTCCTTTGTGTGTTAGGTTTCATGCTAGATTCTTTTGGATGCATTTGCTCAACTGGCTTTTGGAGATCATAAGAATACCAGGCAAATTTTAACAATTGGAATACAGTAAAATTCTTTTGAGGTAGCAGAATACAGCAAAAAAATCTGATCAGGGGAATAGACTAGAATAAGAACCAAATGAACACGGACTTGCAAGAGTAGGTGTGTGGAGGGGAATCTCTGAGGTTAGTAATTCATCTTTTAGGTCAGCAAGGATGATGCAGATGTGTAGTCATTAGATTGTTTTTGAAAAAAGTCTCCATATTTTTGAATAAAGAGTTGTTCAAAAGGAGTTGAATCTCTGGAACACTGAGGGATTGTGTTAGACTTCTTGTTTTTTGTTTCAAAGAGAAACAACATCGTTTTTGTTTGGAAATTGCAAATAGTATTTGTGCTGGCAAGGGGAGAAAGTGGGGATTTAAAGATTTCCAGATAAGAGAAGTCTTTTCATGGTGCATAAATCTCTGTTCTTTCACTAAAACATCATAGCCAGATGATGCATTTGTGAACATACAACGAAATGAAGGTGTTTACTTATATCACTAGGGTCATAGGAACAATTAAAGTTGCTTATGTGGCTTCTTGGGAATTTTGGCTAGCTCAGCTCTTATTTTCATGCATTTGGAGGAAGCCATTTTTTGGGAGGCATAAACAGCCAAAAGGAGGCTCAGCATATGTTGAATGAAATCTGTGATTTCATTTGAAAATCGTAACACAGTATACTGATATTAAGGTCCTTGTTTAATTTGTGGTCCCCAAATATCTCTCTAGTAGACATTTTTGGTGCTTTATAACACATATATATCTTATTACTTCCTCCATTCACACACCCATATATGCTTTAGGAGTTAAACATAGTTGAATGTTCATTCTTTCCTGGCTAACTATTGGCTGCTCTTTGCAGCACAGTATTTTCAGGAATAGAAAAAATTGCCATGGTAAAACCAGTTTTTCTAGGTAACTGCTACAGAACATTGCAGGTGCTGTGGGAAAATCAGTATATTGCTCTTGATTTGAATTGATTGAAACTATAGTAAAGAACAGAATTATGACGACACGTAGATGATCGCAATAGGTTGGGAAAGAGTCAACATGGCTTTTGTAAAGGGAAATAATGCCTCATCTATCAATCTTTGAGGGTGTCAACAAGCATGTGGACAAGGGTGATCCATCCAATTGATACAGTAATCATGGACTAAGAATGCCTTTCACAAGGTCCCACACCAAAGGCTCTTAAGCAAAGTAAGCAGTAACCAGGATATTAGAGACATGAGTCTCGAAAACTTGTCTCTCTCTCCAACAGAAGTTGGTCCAATAGAAGATATTACCTCATCTGTCTTGTGGCACATAATTGTTACTCTCTGTGGGCTGTAATGCTTTGGTCTAATTTTGGTTGTTGGGATTAGTGTGTGGGTGCTCGGTGTGGCGGCCTGTGACATCCAGGAGGTCAGATGAGATGCTCTAGTGTGGTCCCTTTTGACCTTAAGCTCTATGACCATTACTTTTTGCCAGCTGAGAATGTATTGAGGTCACCATTAAAGAATGTGTGTGAGTACAAAATTTGTGAGTATAGATTATAGAGAAAAGTTAACTGTACAGTTAAACATTCTAGCCCTGGATTTGAAAGGGATATTAATTGCTAAATCTGAAACATAAAATACTGAAATAATGCTGTTTTATATTTAATTACTAACTTTTGTTTGTTTGTTGCAGATTATGATGCATGATTATCACAGAAGAAATTCATGTCTATAGCTCTTAAGGACTTGATTACATCATTTTCAAGCCTGCTAGTTTTGGAATCGTCATTGCAGCTCACAGGACACGACCCGTCTGCCTGCACTTCAGCAAATTGTCTTCATATAAGAAGATATTGAAAGTGACGTGCTCTGATTTAACACGCCATTACCATTGGATTATTTAAGGTTTCCCAGTTATAAATTTACAGCAATATATTTAGCAGGTGAGATAATGCTATTAATTAAATGTGTATAAGATCAAACATATAATTGTGGTTAGCAAATTTTTGCTCTGTTACTGCAATAGGCAGACATAACATAGTATTTGACTAAATGAAAGTGTATGCAAAGGAAGAAGCTTGTAATTAAGTGAAACTTATCATTTAGTATGTTTATTTGTGGTAATTTACTCTAGTAAACTACTGAGGTAATTGGATTTACATCAGTGATTTACAGGGTATTTTTAATATGGCTTATCTTTCTTAATACTAATCTTTGCTCTAGTTTCCCAGTCTGACCTTAAAATATTAAAAAAATCTTATGCTAATTACATTTCTTTAATTGTAAACTAAACTAAAAATGCAAATTGTTGTGAAATAATAAATTAGAAATAGCATATCTCATGTTCTTTTCCAAAAAGTTGTTTGGGTAACTTTATAGTGTGGGATTTTCAAACAGGTGTCTAACACCTTCAGTTGGCACTTCTGAAGTTACATCCTCATTTTCCTTGTCAATCCTACAGGCCTCTTTAAATTTGAAATCTTGTCAAACTCATCAAATAAGTTGTCGCTTCAAGTACTATTCTGCCTCTGAGTTTCCCTGTCATTTTTTGGCATTCTTGCAATCACACTTTCCTATTTCTAAAAATGGTTCTCATTTACCTATAGCTATGTGAATGCCCACACAAACAGAAGTGACTGATTTGACTGAGCCCGGGGAACCAGTGAAACTGACTACATATAAATTGCTGTCAAATATACAAAGTAAACTTTGAAAAAATAATTGTTTTTTACTCTGTTATAATAATCTTAGGGTTTCTCTACATGATGCTGCAGTGCAAACTAGAGAAGTTTGAACTGTAGAGCACTATTAACTGCTTGTATAGACCCTGCTGCCTCAAACTAAAAGGTACCTGCTGTGCGTTAGTATGACTAGATTAATACGCACTACGCACCTTTTAGTTTGTGTCAGAAGAGTCTACACAGGGCAGTTAGACCTACAATTAATTCACTCCCCTCTAGTTTGCACTGTGGTGCTACATAGATCAGACCATAGGTATTATTTATAAATAGGTAAAACTGCAGGTAGAAAAGACTTTTAACTTGGTAGTGATCCTTTAAATGTATGTTTGCTAATTGTTCAGAGTGTTTCATTCTGCTAATGTTATTACATAAAGCTAAACTGTTTTTTAAGATATTTTTGTACAGTTGAAAAATGTGTATAAACTAGGTCTTAAGAGTCGTTTAAAGAGAAGGTTGAAATCCTGGCACTTTTCAACTATTAATTTGCTTTCTTTGACCTCTGAAATGGTTATATTGTGCAGACCTAGTGAACCATACATGGCATGGAGTCCATAGAACCAGTAGAAATTAGTTCAGATGAACATACAGTGCAAATCTTAAAATCATAGAAATTAGAGATGGAAAAGATCTGTTATTACCTAGTCCATCCCACTGCCAGTGCATTTTGTCCAGTCTAGTTTTAAATGTGTCACTGCTCTTTATTTTATCGACATCGCACAACGTATCTATATATTTGGAAAGGGGGAGCTGGTAATAAGGAAATAGTAGTTTATACACTTCAGTGCTGTGTATGTAAACTTTACAAATTGAAAGACACTTACCTTTTTTTTGACAGCCAAACCTACAGCAAAATGATTCCTAATGGATATTTGATGTTTGAAGATGAAAACTTCATAGAGTCATCTGTTGCCAAGTTAAATGCCTTGCGTAAAAGTGGTCAGTTCTGTGATGTTCGGCTTCAGGTAAGTTATAATGTGTCATCTGGGTGCAACATTTAAACAGTGTTCTTTGTTGTCTGTATACATTGATTCGATGAATCTTAAAGATTTTATAATCTGATTTTCCAAAGGATATAAATTCAGAAAAATATAGTTAAAAACCATATATTGATAGCTGAAAATGTAGCAGTTTAATTCATCTGGTGCAAATTGAAAAAAATTATATTAATAAAGTAATTTCTCTAATATACATTGAGTTTTGATCTCTTATGTTTTGAACAAGACTGCATAATACTTTGCATTTTTGTAATGTACATTCTTAATTTTTTACTGTCCTCATGTATATGTTTTTAAAATAAAGGTATGTGGACATGAGACGTTGGCACATAGAGCAGTCCTAGCTTGCTGCAGTCCCTACCTGTTTGAAATCTTCAACAGTGATAGTGATTCTCATGGAGTTTCTCATGTTAAATTTGATGATCTCAATCCACAAGCTGTTGAAGTCTTATTAAATTATGCCTACACTGCTCAGTGAGTATTACTTCCTGATAAGCAATAAGAGATAAATATTAATATTACTTGTTTTAGAATAACACCTAAATTTCTTTAATAGGTTGAAAGCTGATAAAGAGCTAGTAAAAGATGTATACTCTGCAGCAAAGAAGCTGAAGATGGAGAGAGTCAAGCAGGTATAATTTGCAGCTACTACAGCAGTCCCATTATTAACCTTTGAGGGGCAGAGAAAACGTATATTTAGTGTGAACCGGACACTCAAGTGAGACTACACTGTAGAAAAGTGATTAAAAATGACTACTTGTCACTCAAGAGAGCTATTCTTTGTGTACTCAAAATCACATGTACTGATTTTTAGTGACAGAAAGGTATTTACCACTTCCACACCTGTTAGCACTGTAGAGCCAAGATAATAGAGACGGATTCTGTACTTGTGTTTTATCACTAGAACTGTTGACTTAATTCCAGTCAGTTACACCCGTGCAAGCCCGCTGAAGACACTGGGCTCGCAGAGAAGGCATAATTTGACCTGAAGAACTGTAACTGATATAGGAATGTGAATAATCCACATTGACTCTCAAATCCCTGGTTGCTGTCAGTCTGTTTGTAAACAACACATTCAATAGGGGAGACAGGCTATACATTCATTTAAGAATAAACAATATGTACCTTGATAGGTGCTTAGATAATATGATGTGGAGGCCAGAAGTCCTTAGGTAGATTTTATTTAACAAAACCACTAGATGAAATGTTGCCTTCCTGAAAGAGTTGACCAGAAAATCTGTATCATAACTATACTGTTCTCCCTTTCTGTGGTATCTTTCATATTAAGGTACTAGCCATTACCGTTCTAACGTTATCACTACAATAGTGCATACAGTGATCACACTTAACGTGATTCTACTAGTTTCAGAGAGATTTTCTGCACCCACAGTGTAGAGTACCAGTAGAGCAAGTAAAATCTTTCAAACTGGTAGAAAAGTAAGAGTGTTTGCCATATGTTGGAAAAGAAATGTATGTATAAAAGTGTAATATGCTATTAGTAAATTTGGAATATTACTCTTTTTTTTTTTTTTTTTTTTTTTTTAAGGTTTGTGGTGATTATTTGCTCTCTAAGATGGACGTTCAGAGCTGCATCTCTTATCGGAACTTCGCAAGTTGTATGGGAGACTCACGTTTGTTGAACAAGATTGATGGTTACATTCAGGAACATTTGTTGCAGATTTCAGAACAAGAGGAATTTCTCAAGCTTCCACGGTTAAAGGTTAGCAGCAATTTAAAGCTGTTTCTTTAATCTTGTAACGTAATAAACCTAGGTAATTTAGGTACGAGAGAGAGAACATAAGAATGGCCATACTGGGTCAGACCAAAAGTCCATCTAGCCCAGTATCCTGTCTTCTGACAGTGGCCAATGCCAGGTGCCCCAGAGGGAATGAACAGAACAGGTGATCATTGAGTGATCCATTCCCTGTCGCTCATTCCCAGCTTCTGAGAAACAGGTTTAGGGACACCATCCGTGCACATCTTGGCTAATAGCCATAGTAAGGTAAACAGTAAAAATCACTGGTTTCTTTTTCAATGGTGGAAAAATTTCACACATGCTGAGTTTGCAGAGTAGTTTTCAAATTGTTTAACACAGTATGCTAGCATTTTATATAACTTTTTTTTCTGTTAGAAGTCTACATTAGATTATATTCATTGGTACCATGAAACTTGGCTGTGCATGATACATGCTGTCTTCCATCCTGAGACGACTTTAGATATTAAGTCAAAATTGAAGGATGCAAAATCATCATTTCTGTTGCCAGGGTGTAGGAAAACAGCCAGGGGCTGATCTTCATTGCTGTAATAGTAGAGTAGTATACTCATTCATTTTCAGTATGCAGAGCTAGAAAATTCTGTCCTGTTTTAATTTCTTTAGGAATAATTAACTTCAGTAAAATACTGACATGCTGTAAATGTATAACTTTTATGCAGTAGTGTAAGCTGGATGCTAACTTACTCTTATTTTTAACTCAAGCTTGAAGTAATGCTTGAAGACAACGTTGGCTTGCCTAGCAATGGCAAATTATACACAAAGGTAATCAACTGGGTGCAGCGCAGCATCTGGGAAAATGGAGACAGTCTGGAAGATCTAATGGAAGAGGTTAGTCTTTAAGAAAATGAGATTAAATAGTTTTTAAAAAAAATTAAACTTCTGTGATATGAAGGATGATCCCTTTTTTTCTTTTATTTTTAACCATGACCCTGAAGAATTTAAATTTTACTATAGGTACCCATAAGCTGAGAAACGGGGGGGGTGTCCAGGTGAGCTGAATGAACTGTTCAGTCTGGTCTTTTGCTTTCCTTTTTTGTTTTTGTTTTCTCACTGTGTGCTGTTTAACAACTTCAAAGTGCATTTAACTTTGCTTTGGAAATGGGGAGGTGGCACTGAAACTTGCTGTAGATTCTTAAATGTTTTCTTCCACAGGTTTTTGCTTGTTAACGAGAAGTAGGTAAAAGCTTCTAATGGTTGTTCCTCCCCATTGATTATCTCCCCATAGGTTTATTAACAAAACTAGGATACCAAGGCTGAAGAACCAAGAAGAAACCTCAAGTGTATTGACACGTAATGAAGCAGCAGTCCTGCCCCAGTTCTCCTAAGAAAATCCGCTGTGGGCAGAGAACGATGATGATGATTTAATGGTGTTTACTTACTCCTTTACAGGATATCTTATTTTTAATGTTTTGTGTGTTGTTTAATGGCTTTACTCATGAATACAACTACTACACTTAGACTGTGGGCAATTTTTTAAATATCTACATTTGATGGAATATCTACATAGTGGAATTCTAAATTTTTAACTTGCTTGGAAAATGGAGTTCACAAAACCTGTTGCTCATCATAAAATCTTCCCAGTTTGTTATTACAGGCAACGTAGATAATCAGAACACTTTTGTATAGGCAAAAGTACATGTTTATACTGTCAAATATATTCTCACATGTATGTTTCCCCTTTCAATAGTTATTTTTAAAATGCTCTGATTTTCCCAGTTGCAACTCAGATGCACTTGATTAATGCATTGCATTTGGTACAAGTCATGGGCAACATTTCCTCCATAACTTACATTTTTGCTCCCCTCTTTCAATTCCTTTCCTTTTTAGAATCCAATCTTTGGCTTCACCCCCTCCCCCCTCCCTTTTTTTTTTTTTTTTTTTTTGCCCACAGAAAGCATTGTATTTGCAATTCAGAAAACTTGTTTGCAGGGAATAACGAGTGCTTGCATGAGATTGTGGATTGTATAATTTGTTCTGCAAGATAATGTACATTGTACTTGTGATATATATTAGTTACTATACTGGGAAATAATAGAAGTCCTTGAAAAATGAAGATTTCTTTCAAGCTGAGAAATCAAGGATCCTTCAGCTGATATTTGAAGACTTACACCGTGACGTCTGCTTCCTTTTAATTTTGTCATTACTAGATTGAGATGAGATGACATGACAAGAGCTATGCTGGAGAGGACCTTCAGGAGTTTGTGTAAATCTGCCTGTAGTTAAGTAGCTATGGAGACAGCAGCCACATGGGTATTCTGTTCCTGTTTTGCAGGTTCAAACGTTGTACTACTCAGCTGATCACAAGCTGCTTGATGGAAATCTACTAGATGGACAGGCTGAGGTGTATGGCAGTGATGATGACCACATTCAGTTTGTGCAGGTACAAATTGCACATGGTCTGAGGTTACATCAGGTAAAAATTTGGTTAGAGCAATTTATAGCACACCTAAAATCTTGTGTACTGTAGTAAAGGGAAGAAGCGGTATCTTAATGATTAATGCAGATGGGAAAACATTTTGCAGAAACAGCTTCTGTGTTGGTATTGGCGATTCACTTGCTTCATCTTGTTATTAACAGTACTAATTTGAGTGCTAAATGTGAGTTTTTTAAAAGCAAAACCCAGGTTATCAAAGAACTGAAAAGATACAGAAGAGGGTGGCTAGTACAAGGGAGTCTATAATAGAAATATTAGAAAAATCAAATTTAATATAAATAGTTTGAGAAGGGTGTGGGAGTGTCTAGTTTACACAGTTCAGATGGATTAGAAAATGTGGATGACATGACTGAAAAAGTAATTGGCATAAAAACAAGAGGGTGCAGACTGAATGTAAGAAGAGCCAGGCATTAAAGGAATTATAGAGAAATTTCTCTGCAAAATCTAGCATGGAGTTGCAAAGGAGGCAATAAATTCTTTTGATTGTAGGGTCAGATGGGTTGGCGGGGGGGGATCCTGATGTGTATATATATTCAACTTTTATCTGGTTTTAAATTTGGGCATAAGTCACAAGTTAAATTGAATTTGGTGATTTAATTCTAGTTCTTTCTTGTTCACGTCCTTGAAAAAATAGACAACTTTGCACAATTATTAGTTTGAGCAAGAAGCAGAAGTATGGAATAGTTAGAGGTTAAAAGTCAGAGCAGAGATACATTGGCAAAGTTGTGCAGGAAAGTGTGTTCATTTGTCTTCAGCTATTGCGGTCAGTCCTTGATTTTATAAATGCCAAGTTCATGAATCTTCTCACTTCTATCTTCTCACCCTCCAAACTTTTTATCTAGTTCAAGAAAGGAACTTAAAAAGAAATGGATGGGTTGATGGACCCAAATGAGAGTTACTGTGTCTAAATTTGAATTGCTATTGAGTTTAAATGCAGTTTTACTTTGATTTCTGAAGTCATAGCAATGAGAATTGCAGACAGAAGCAGTCTGGTTTTGGTAGAGGGTTTTTTTAGTAAACTTTAAAAATACCTTTATAGTTGCATAGAGCATGGATTTTAAAAATGAAAATAAATCTGTAAAGAGAATAGTTGAGTAAATAAACCCTGTTTGCCTCAGTGGTATTTAATGAGTCCATTGGATTAATTTTGTTCCGACTCAGTAGATCAAATATTTATTGGCAGTTCTCATACTTGGAAGCCAAGGACCAAAGTAAACTTCACTCAGATTTTTTTTCTTCATATTTGCAGAAACTAGAGCAAAAATGTTTAAATTGTATACATCAATAATTTTTTTTTTAGATACACTATCTTGGAGAATTTAATTCAATCTTTAAAAATTCTCAAATAATTTAAGGAACATCCATGTATACAAAAAGCTATAAAAATGCTTGGGTGGGATTTAATACTTAAAACTGAAATAGTTTCACCATGGTGAGGGTGGGGGGAAAGAAGACACACCAGTTTTAGTTGAGATACAAAAATAAACACATTGGTCTCCTCAGAAACATATAACTTGTTGGGTAGTTGGTCTGTTAAGACGTAAAATAATTTTGGCAGACGACAGAGCCTTGCTATGTGATATATATGGTTCAGTGCAGAGTATGGGAAATTCTTGGTGGAAAAACTGATGGATAAGCTTAGATTGGGAGTTAGTATTTTACAAATCTGGCTACCTTTTCTGTAATATGAAAAACGATACAGTTCAAGGGTCCACACAGGTGTTGTAAATTTCAGCTGCAGGGTTTTAGAACATTGTTATACTGAATTAATAGAATTGATAAATGTTGGACTTTTGCTCTTGACCTGGCTTTTACTCCAAACATTGTCAATGATGTGATCTGAAATAAGTTTTTTTCCCCTTGTATCTGTTAAGTCTGCACAATAAATAGTTTATAAAGTGAAATACTGAATAAACTATACTAGGGATGAGACTCAGGAAAATAACCCTTCCATGCAAAGTATGAGCATAAGAAAAGTAAGATCAGAGAAATAACTAAACAGGATCACAAAGACAACTTGAAGCCAAATCACCAAGACTTGTTTTAGATGAGAACACAAGAATGGCCATATTGGGTCAGACCAATGGTCCACCTGGTCCAGTATCCTGTCTTCCAACAGTGGCCAATGCCAGATGCTTCAGAGGGAATGAACAGAACAAGCCAGTTATTGAGCAATCCATCCCTGTCGTCCAGTCCCAGCATCTAGCAGTCAATGGCTTATGGCCATCCAGAGCATGGGATTGTGTCCCTGACCATCTTGGCTAATAACCATTGATGAACCTGTCCTCCATTAGCTTATCTAATTCTTTTTTGAACCTCATTATAGTTTTGGCTATCACAACCTCCCCAGGCAATGAGTTCCACAGGTTGATTGTGTTGCGTGAAAGGGCCTCTAATCTGAGGAATAGGAATCTATTAAAAAACAATCAGAAATGGGCATTGTGGGCTTAGCCCAAATTCCGAGAGAGTTTGAAAATGCATACTTCCATTTTATTAAGTCTGGCAAAGAATGGTTTTTTTGTTTTTTTGTTTTTTAATTTTTAATAAATCTGGAAGATACAGGAAGTTTGAAAACCCTTTGTCCAGTGAAAGTGCATGCTTGACTTCTAAAAAGGAGTTCAGAGCCGTATGATTTCTAAGGCTGAGTCTATGATAGAGGCTCAGGTAGTGGTATGAGATGAAATAAGTACTAAGATGGGAGTAAATCGACTTAAGTGTTTTAATTATGTAAGCAATTCTGTTTAAAATTTAGGTGTGCTATAAATGATGCTTTGCAGAGGTCGAAAAGATCAAGCATTTTCCTCAATTGTGTGGATTAGTTGAGAGAAGTAAAGGTAGATCAAGGTGTGGTCTCTGGCTAGGGTTCTGTAGCTGCCTTTTGATTTTGCAGAAAAAGCAACCACGTGAGAACGATCACAAGCAGATAAGTAGCAGTTCCTCTGGAAGCCTTTCTTCTCCAAATGCTACTGTACAGAGTCCTAAACATGAATGGAAAATCGTTGCTTCTGAAAAGACTTCAAGTAAGTGTCTAGGCTTCTTTTGTTTAGGGTTTTCCCTGTTGCTTGTAAGCATAGCATCTGAGCACCTCACATACATTAATGAATTTCCTTCAATACCCCTATGGGATAGAGAACCAGGTAAAGTGAATTGCCCACGGTTACTCAGGCCTGTAGCACAGTTGAGATCAAAACCCAGATATTTTGAGGCCGAGGATGGAAAATTTTGGTGAATTGTGAGGAAGGTGGACAAGTGCATTATTTGAGTGAACCATGGAAGTTATTTTGTGCATGGGGGGGGACTTCCTCCTAAAAGGTTTTCAGATTGATTTATGGGTTGTTTTTTATGTAGAATCTTAATTGAGTCATCCAATATAGTGTTTCTGTATAACTGGAGTGAAGTTTGGAGTCTGTAAATCTCAACAGTATTAGTATTAAGGAATCTCCAGACCTGTAAGGGTTAAGTATAGGCTTAAACTTGGAAGCCACTAGTTAGTATTTTAAATATAGAAAAGTTTTTTAAAATTGTTTTTCAGGTAATACCTACCTGTGTCTTGCTGTTTTGGATGGTGTGTTCTGTGTGATTTTTCTTCATGGACGTAACAGCCCTCAGAGCTCTCCAACTAGTACTCCACGACTCCTGAAGAGCAGGAGTTTTGAGATTCAACCAGATGACCTTATAGAAAAGCCCCTGTCTCCAATGCAGTATGCTCGATCTGGGTTGGGAACAGCAGAACTTAATGGCAAGCTAATAGCTGCAGGTAAAAATACCAATAAAATAATTAAAGCAAAAACTTGTTTGGATTGAACCATGTCTAATATACAGTACCTTCCATAAGTAAGTGATCTGAACGAGGTTCATAGATTCTATGCTAACTTTAATGAAGCTAGTAAACAATGTTTAAGACTTATTTTGATTCCTAATAAACTCCTTGCATGTGATTTCTTTTGGCTTACTGTTAGGTGGCTATAACAGAGAGGAATGTCTGCGCACAGTAGAGTGCTATGATCCACGAAAGGACCGTTGGACTTTCATTGCACCTATGAGAACACCAAGAGCCAGATTCCAGATGGCAGTTCTAATGGTATGTGCTGTGTAAAGAGCAGATTAAAAAAGCACTTTCTTGTGATGTATAAATGCCTTAGTAGATTATTTCGATTGTGTGAGAGAAAGTAAGGATGGGACAAACAGATTTAGATCTAAAATATGCACAAATCCACTCTAAGGTATTCAGAATTTCTAGGATAATGTTTCAAAAAGAAATATTGCAGTTACACAGAGGCTATTATGATTTCATGCCCCATCTGCCAAGTGGGACAGTTAGTGTCTCAGTATTCACAAGCAGCCAATTCTATAGGTTTGCCAGGAGGGATTTTATTTGATTGTATGGGAATTAGTGAAGAAAGCACAGTATTGTCTAACACTTTCTCAGTTTGACTAATAATTAAATAGAGGGGACTTAATCTGTGTCCATTCAAACATGCTGTGCTGAAAAGAGCTGACCATAGAGACTTCTGGAAACAGTTCTGTCAAGCATTCACATTTTTCTTCATTTGCAGTGTCCTCCTTGGTGGCTCCAGCCTTTGAGGAGGTTGTTCAGCAGTGATAAAGATATCCTTCAATTACAGATGCAGAGATCCCTGACAATATAGAAAGACCATTTTTCTTAAAATATAACTTAAGTTTCAGTAATAAATGCTGATATATCAGTGTTTGATATTTGGTTACATCTCTGGGATTGTGTCTTGAAAAAACCGGATTTGTCAGTCCTTAAAAGAAACATACAGGGTCACAGTAAACTACATGATATTTAACTAATAACTTAATTGTTCTTGTATATCGGGATTTTCCCTTGCAAGCAGTTGAGTAATTGTAATTAATACCAGTGAACTGCTCTGGAACAGAATTAATTTCAATTCACATGTGAAACAGTGGTTGTTTTTTCTTCCACTTAGGGACAGCTGTATGTTGTAGGGGGGTCAAATGGTCACTCCGATGACTTGAGTTGTGGGGAAATGTATGATCCAGAAATAGATGACTGGACTCCTGTTCCAGAACTGAGAACCAGTCGTTGCAATGCAGGTAATGGCTGTTTTGTGACTGTGGCTGTTTAGTTCCTTACACATTTATTAGATGATAAATCACTTTTATTTATATACAAACAGGAGTATGTGCTTTGAATGGTAAGCTGTACGTTGTTGGTGGCTCAGATCCTTATGGCCGGAAGGGACTGAAAAATTGTGATGTGTTTGATCCTATAACAAAATCTTGGACAAGCTGTGCTCCACTTAACATTCGTAAGTTTGTTGCGCTGTTTTTAAAGCAGATTTTTAATGTTGCTGCCTATGTGCATATTTTATTTCTAATAAAAAAGGCAGCTGCCATGCACCAGCAAGTCTGTATTGCTAAAATCTTAAGGAGTGATAGGTTTGGTTTTTGGGGGGGGGGGTCTCAATATAACTTCTCAAAATGGCTTCTGATTTGTAGGTAGACATCAGTCTGCAGTATGTGAGCTAAGTGGATATTTGTATATAATTGGAGGAGCAGAATCCTGGAATTGTCTGAACAGTGTAGAACGTTACAATTCAGAGAATGACACCTGGACTCTAATTGCACCTATGAATGTGGCTAGGCGTGGAGCTGGAGTGGCTGTTCATGATGGTAAGTTTCTAGTCTTTCAGCCAGTTAAGCAAAGGATTGGCAGAGAAAAAAAAAATTCCAGATACTTCCTGGGCTTGACTTTCATAAAGGACTTCAGACAATGGAAGTTTTATCTAGTGAAATATCATACATTATCTAGATAAACAGCATTCGAACACTAATTGGAAATTGTTATGGAAGTAATTCTGAAATAAGTACAGAAAACAGTTTTGGTAACCAAGAGAGCACAAGTAGTTTGATGGTATTGGGAATACACAAATCCCTTTTCCTAGATTTCAACCTCCCTTCATGTTGAGTTAGTTTAATAATTTCTTCACAAATGTGCACACGTAGTTCATGAAGTAGAGGCTTATGGAATGTAAGCAGTTAAACTTTTATCATTTCCTTTTAAATAGGAAAACTCTTTGTTGGTGGAGGCTTTGATGGTTCTCGTGCTGTCAGTTGTGTGGAGATGTATGACCCTGCTAAAAATGAATGGAAGATGATGGGAAACATGACTACTCCAAGAAGCAATGCTGGTATTGCAGCTGTGGCAAACACCATTTATGCAGTTGGAGGATTTGATGGCAATGAATTCCTGAATACAGTTGAAATCTACAACCCAGAGTCAAATGAATGGAGCCCATATACAAAAACTTACAAATTTTAACCACTTTAAGTGCCCCAGGCAAACTAACAGGCTTAGTGATGTAATTGTGTTTTAGTAGAGGTATGTGTGAGGGTTGGGAGGGTATAGAAGTTGCCAACAGCAACACAAAGCTTTTGCATATTGCATACTATTAATGTGCTGTATATACTTTTTTTTTTGGAAAGATGAAGGGTGTTTTGTGTATTTTTGGATTTTGTTACTTAGATTTTGGAAATTGATAATATTGCAAGAGAAACTAAGAACTGATTGGGCATATCATTTCAAGAGCTTCCCCCCAATGTTTGTTTTGCCAATTTGCACATTTTTTCCCCCTTAGAATGTGTGTTTGGGGCAGGAAGAATAGGGTTTTTGGTTATAGGCAGTTGGTTTTTCAGGCTCCCCTCCCTCTCCCGTGCCCCAGTAACTGGAACACTCTGTAACAAGAAGCCTTATTTAACACATAATGCTTTTTTTTTTATTAAAGTTGACATGCCTGCCAATACTTAACCTTTTATGATTGCCTTTTTATAACTTTTTATATACTCAGCAGAATATTACCTGTTGAAGTGAAAGTGGCAGATAGTAGTTATTGAGGCAGAGACAGTCTTGGTGTTCATAGAGATGGAGTGGGATATTTAATTTACCACTGTACATGAGCGTCTAAGCTTTTTGCCTCTGCTACACTATTGTACTTTAGTATGCAACACTGATCATTAAATTTGAATGGAGTTTCTGAACATAACTGATTTTTTTTATTTAAAATCATTTTAGCTCCAACTATTTTGACACCTGTCGAAGGTGCTTTCTGTACAGCAGTTTTGTTACCAAGGTTGAGCTAATATTTGTAAAACCTGAAGTGTTCATGTTTTTAGGATATTACCAATAGGTGATGAAAACATTTCTTAAAATGGTATTTATTTTTCTAATAGTGCAAGCTGACAAATGTGCTAGAATATGACTTGTACTTAATTTGTTCCATAAGTGCTTGGTATTATGTTTTGATTCATTTTCTCTATTCATATGTAAAAATGTTGGCTGGGATGACTTGGTGTCTAATGTGTAGTGCTGCACATCTAACTTTCTTGGTGCCAAACTTAGCACTTAATGCTTGCTGCTGATGCAAACACATTAAAAGGTACCTTACAGGAAATCCTTGCACCACAGGATTACTATCAAAGTTGTAGTTGTGGCTTTGTTCACAGGTCACTAAGACAGTCTTTATTTAAAAGATAAATGATCCTGCAACACAAATGGAAGTGAATCTGCCCACTAAAAGCAAAATTTTAGGATTTATTAGAGCAGTGATACTCAGACCTCAGCAGCCAAATTAGTAATCAACAGTACCCAAAAGAGCCACAGTAATGAGTTCATTGTTTCATTTACTATTTTTCTAACAGCAAAGTGACTGACCAGGTTTTCTACAATTGGTTAATACTGAATTTAATGTGGCTCATTTAGCACTATTCTAAAGCATAGCACTTTCAAATTAAGTAAAATGTAGTTAGAAAAACTTCGGTTAAAGTTCTGATCTATATAGCTAAAACTGGTCTAGGCTTAGGTCTACTGTTCTCACAGTGAGCACCACCAGCTTTTGTCAGTCTCTTACTCCTTTCCAACTCTATACAGCAATGATAGGGCTTGCTACATTTCATCTCAACTACAGAACTCTGGAATTAACTAAGCTGGAGTATTTGAGAGGTGGACCCAGAAGTCATAATGCCCATGAGCTGAATGTTTAGCTAAGGACAGACATTAAGCCATATAAAATTAGTTTTAGTAACTGGTCAGAAAATTACAGATAGCTCTTAGTAACTTTTAGTAGATCTGGAAAAAAGGCATGTGTTTTACATACATATACTGTGATGCATTCCTGACAAGTCACCAAGTTTTACTGCTGCCTTGAAGAATGAAATTGTCAGTGTTTGAGGACAACAGCATTGACAGTATGTTATGAACAATCCTGTTTGGTTTTTTTTTACCCCAAGCATACTAGGTACATATTAGAACAATCAGAATGGGGCAGCAAGGTATTTTTAAAAACCATTATTTTTCTGCAATTGAGAGCCTGTACTGTAGCAGCTTCTGAGACATTTGTGAATTCAGTACATAGAATGGTATACAGGAACACGAACAAAAGAAATATTCCCCCCCGAGTTTGCTTGAAGTGAGTTGACACATTTGCATCTATATAGTAAAGATAGGCCTGTTCAAAATAGCGCAATTTATTAAGGAATTAAACTTCAATTAGTTACACTTCCAATAAAGCTTTTACAAAGTCAAAAATATATTAAAAAAAAATCAGTGATACAGTTTTACAAGTATGTCTGGTCTCTGTACAAGCAAATAGATACGGTTAAAGGCCAGAAGTATTGTAAATAGCTGTAGACAAATTAAATAGCTGTGAACTCAGTTTCAGGAAACAAGTTATAATTACATTCCAACAGCAGCAAGGGAAATCATTTGACGGTGCCCTGCAGTAGAAAAGAAGTTCCTTTATAGATAAAGGTAGGTTGAAAAGGTAGGTGTATTTTGGTTTTGGGTTTTTTTAGATGACTTTAGGTAAAAGCCACCCAAATTTCTACTGTAAGGGACAGGACAAATAGAATTACTAATCACTGATGTGTAAATAAAACCAGTTAATTTAGACAGGAAGCAATTTTTAGGCAGTTTTACTTGTTAGTACCTGTTTAACTCACATACCTTTTAAGAAACACTAAGATCTCACCTGCACCACCTTTGCTTAAGTTAAGGATTGGTACTGAGAATTTCCTATCAGACCAGTACATACAGGAAAGGGTTAACCTGATCATTGAACTGGAGGAGGGCAGAACTTTTAAACTATTTTTTACCTGTCATCTTTTAGGCAGACCAAAAAAAAATTCTTTCCTCTAGCTTGGACTTAAAGGTGTTTGAAAACAATAGCTTTTATAGATAGTCTTGAATCTCTTAAATTTTACACCACACTTTGTTTTCTTGCTTTTTGGTTGTCATAGAAGGGAAGTGTTTACAGGGTGGTCTTCTATACAAAAACACTGGCTATTTATTTTTTGCACTTTAAAAGTGGTCCAAACAGATGTATGCTAAGTATCCTAGTGGCAACATCTACGATTGTGTTCATCTCTGGAAGACGAGATTTAACGCAAATGCCAACAATTAATGCTGCTGGTGGACTCCTGTTGCTAGCTGAATGGGGGAAAAAATTCAGGAAGTAGATTCAAGTGTAAGTTAAACAACCAGCACTGAGAAATACTGGACTAGATTTTGGTTGCTCTCCTGACAAAGTTCCCCATTTTAATAAAAAAAAAAAGTACAATTTAAGGAGGGGGAAGCTCAAGGGGGGAGAACAGTGTAGATCAAAACCTGAAGTTGATTGTAGTATCATAACCAGCCCCTATTTTTGGCCTCCATATGGACAGATGCATTGCATTGTGTAATAGTGTATTCCAGCTGTGCCAGTTGGCAACATCCAACTGTTAACCTCTCTCTAGAAGGAAAAGAAAAGATGTATATTAAACCAACCTGTCAGCAGACAATAACTTTTTAATATGAAAAATAGACATTTTATAAGGTTTTAATTTTTAGATGTAACATGGTATTTTCAGAGGGTGTGCACCCAATCTTTCTGAACAGTGGGAGTGGAGGACACCTGACATCTGCCAAAAGTATCATCCTTATTACTACTTGAAAGATTAAGACAATATGTAGATAATTAGTGAGTTTCAAACTAAGCCAACTATTCCCATCCCCAGCTGCATGCTGCAAGAACAAAAATCAGTATCAGCATATTTATAGAATTAATGTTTACCTAGACAGTCATGTACATGGAATAAAGTCGCCAAATGTATACAATTGAAACTACAGATTTTATTTTAAAAGCTCTTTTCCACTGAAGCGGTTTTTGAATGAAAACAAATTTGTGTAAATTCCACAAGTCACCTTTTCCTTTAGAGTCTGTCTTTTCCCAATTTTTCCTAAGATTGCCTCATAACAGCCCCATTTCCACAAGGAATTTAAAATTAAGGGCTTAAGTATGTGAGCAATCTCAGACTGCAGGGAGACTACTTGTATGCATGAAGTTAGGCCCAGTACCTCGCTGAATTAGAGCCTATTTTCTGTTTTCCCACAGTAAACATCTTAGGTAACCTCAGCTGAGATCATTGGAAAGTTGATCATTGTATGGCCCTGATGCTCTGCTGCAGCAAAAGAGCATACAGTGTAGGGTTACCATTCGTCCGGATTCCCCCGGACATATCCGGATTTTAGAGCTAAAAATAGCGTCCGGGGGGAATTTCTAAATGTCCGGACTTCCCCCCCATGCAGAGCATGCGCGGCTAACAGGGAGGCCGGCAGGATGGTGCCACTTACATGGGGCTCCGACAGCCAGAGAGCCCCTCTCCCGCTTCCCCTCTCCTCTCCCCTGCAGCAGAGATCGCTCCCTCCCTGCATTTGCAGATCACCAGCCGGCCATTCGCACCAGCAGTCTGGAGCTCCTCCCCCTGCTCCTTCTCCCC
>NW_020664561.1:16150266-16163329 GCF_002925995.2 Terrapene triunguis | reverse complement strand
GGGGGGGGGGCTGTCTGAGGGTTGGGCAGTTTTGGTACAGGTTTTGGGCAGTCAGGGTACAGGTAGGGGGTAGGATCCTAGGGGGGCAGTTAGGGTGGTGGGGTCTCAGGAGGGGGCAGTTAGGGGACAAGGAACAGGGAGGCTTAGGTAGGGGGTGGGGTTCTGGAGGGCAGTTAGGAGCAGGGGTCCCAGGAGGGGGCAGTCAGGGGACAGGGAGCAGAGGGGTTTAGATGGGTCGGGAGTTCTGGGGGAGGGCTGTCAGGGGGGTGGGGAGTGGTTGGATGGGGCGTGGGAGTCCCTGGTGTCTGTCTGGGGGTGGGGGTATGGATAAGGGTTGGGGCAGTCAGGGGACAGGTAGGGGGTAGGATCCTAGGGGGCCAGTTAGGATGGGGGGAAGGTCTCAGGAGGGGGCAGTCAGGGGACAAGGAGCAGGGAGGCTTAGGTAGGGGGTGGAGTCCTGGGGGGCAGTTAGGTAGGGTTACCATATGTCCGGTTTTTCCCGGACATGTCCGGCTTTTTGGTCCTCAAATCCCCGTCCGGGGGGAATTGCCAAAAAGCCGAACATGTCCGGGAAAATAGCTTTGCCGGCATCCCTGCCCCAGTCCCCTGCTTACCTTGCGGCTCCCGCAGGCTGCGAGCTGCAGGCGGATTCCCCCGCGGCAGCTGCTGCTGCTCCCCCCAGACACCTCAGCTCTGTGTAGCTGAAGAGCTGAGCTGCCTGAGCGCTACTGGCTTCACGGTTTGCCGGGCAGCCCCCAGACCTCCAGACCCTGCGTCCCCGGCCGGGCGCTTCCCCTCCCGGGCTCTGGCTGCGCTGGGGAAGCGCCCGGCCGGGGGCAGGGTCTGGAGGTCTGGGGGCTGCCCGGCAAACCGTGAAGCCGGTAGCGCTCGGGCAGCTGTTTCGCGGCTGGGAGGGAGGAGGGGGAATGCGGGGCGCTCAGGAGAGGGGGCGGAGACTTTGGGGACGGGGCGGAGAAGGGGCCAGGGCCCCATGGAGTGTCCTCTTTTTTTAATGAGGAAATATGGTAACCCTAATGAATGGGATATAAAGGCAGAGGTGGGATGTAGAGCTACGTGAGCAGGGGAAGCTACCAGTCATCCTGTGCAGGTGCAGCACAGGTGTTGGATAACTTAAAGTAGCTGATGGATCTGAGTAGTCCTGCTGGCTTTTGCAGCTGTAAGTAAGACAGCTTTTCTTGTAGCTCATCATAACCTCTTTCTTATTTAAACTGTGAGACAGTTTAATGTTGTCCTATTTACTCTTTAGAAAAAAATTGTCCTTTTTACTCTAGGGTAGGGACATGTCACATGCACACCTAGCAGAATGGGGTCTCAATCCCTGATTATCACCTCTAGGTGCTCCCACAATAAGGATACTACAACATACGAGATGCTACAGTAGTGAGAGACGGAAAGATGTGGCTGTTTAGTTACAGGGAGTACCTCTCTCTTCCGCCAAAATGGTTAAACACTTCAGGAACAAATTTCAAAATGGAACCATTTTAAAATAACATTTTCTCTTCAAAAGTTGACAAATATTTGTCACAAAAAATATAGAAAGTTCAATTACCTTCTGAGGTGTTAATCTGGACACTAAATTAATCAAAGACAAAGATTCCCACTTCAACTACAAGTCTCAACACCTTGGCTATTCAGTCTCTACCAACATCCACATAATCCACCTGCCTTAAAAATAAAGGATTCTTTTTCCCTCTCCTTTGGCTTATTGTGCTTCCATTTTATAAAGAGGGCTTTCAGACCAGCATTTATTATTTTTATTTCATTGGACAGGATCATGTTTTATTTAATTTCTGTACTACAAAATAACTTCACTGCTGTAATAAAAGAGGAAGTGCAATTAAAGATAGAAGTTGGAAACATTACTTGTAACTTGAATTTGTAGATGTAAGATCTACTATTTGGCAACTATCTAACTGGTTTGCTTGAAATGTTCCCAAAGGAGGATACGGGTATGCAACATAAGCATCACCTAGGGGCAATGTGAAGACATGCAGCTCATTATAGAAAAAGTTCTGATACAGAGCAGCCCGCTCAACAAGCTTCTCAATGGTTTACCCTAATCAAATAGCTGTGACCTAGTGTCAAGAAGCCAGAACTAGCAGAATTCCAGAAAGGGTCTGTTTAATTTTTGGGATCCTCCAGAAAATGAAGAATTTTGGAGCTTGTTGAGGCAAGTTTTAAATACTGAGAAATTCCTCAGGTTATAATTATCTTCACACTGTACTAACACAGTACAGGAGGCTGTACTGTGGGTTTTATTCCAAAGTTAGTTATTTAAATGCCAACAATTGGCTCCATAATTGCTGCTGAAAACTGCATGAGTAGTTGGTGCCACCGAAAGCCAATGGATCATCCAAAATATTCCATCTCTATTGAACTCCAAGTTGAACCCCCCTCCCCAACACTGCAAAATATTTTCTCTAACACTAGAGTCAGCTTGTTAAGTTGATAGGACAGTCATAAAAATTTAGTACATCCTGAATCACTAATCACCATACACATGTAGACAGACTAAGGGTTTGGAAAGATTTTAGCTGAGCAGGACAATGTATTGCAAACATGTTATGCATTTTTGGTGGAAGCCATCTTATTTTTATTAGTGTTAATTGCCTCTAGTTCCAGTTTATAATGGAAGCATCCAAGAAATCCCTATCAGCCTTTTACAACCTTAAAAGTTGGAATGTATTTTCAATTATGGTATTTAAAATAAAATCAAAAGCTCTGCATCACAGGCCTTTTAATTAATGTTTTTGTAGAAAAAAAGTGATTGTTTTAGTTTGAGCCAGCAAATAGTAGTAGTTACCCTTTTTTGACAGCTTTAATAACACTCCCCCCACCCCCAGCCACCCACCCACACAATAGCTAAACATTTCCAGTTACTCAGATCCAAATGCAAATAAACACTCTGAGAAAGACTGCAAATTAAGTCATTTGAGGCAATATCTCCATTTGGTTTAAGATCAAGAATACTTTAACAAACAAGCCTCCTTAAGTAAGTTATTTCTGCCTGTGATAGGCCACCCCATTGCTCTATTTGTGACAGTTAGAACTATGTCCCCAATTCAGCAACGCATTTAATCATGTATTTACATCCCACTGACATCAATTTAAAACACATGCTTAAGTCCTTTGCTGAATCAGGGCCTAAGTTCATAAATGGCTGTAAGACAATGATTCTCAACATGGCTGTGGACAGGGTTTTGTTTTACCAAGTATGCTCCCCAAAATAATGTGCATATTATCTTAGCTGTGTGCACAAACACAAAGCATGGTAGACTCCTTATTCTCACCTATGTTGGCAGGGTGTTGAGCTTTGTTGGCCCTGTCCACACCAGCAGGACGAAGTGTGAAACTAGCAAGTGTAGGGGAGAGCAGTGTTTGATGTCCATGCCAAATGCAGCTCAAAATCCTAGTGTAGGCAAAGCTTTAGACACCAGTGACCCTTATCCCCAAATGTTTGTACAATTCAACCTCTTTTTTCAATTAAATTTTAAAAAACAAACAAACAAACAAGCAAGCTTCTATACTAAGTGTGTTCACTTCTAAGAACCTACTTCTTTGGATTGAGTTTATTCCAGATTTAGGGCTTGGCTACATGTGCATTAGTCTGTGCTAAAATATGTGAAATTCTAGTGTGCAATAACATGTCATGCACTAACTGGCCTATATGGACCCTGATGGCACACTCAAAGTCACTTAGTGTACTGTAGTGTCCAGTTTCCAGGGCCTACTAGGAGACATTTAGAGTGTGCCAGTGGTGTCCATACGGGCCAGTTAGTGCCTGGCACACTAGCGCAAACTGGAATACACACTCTCTCTAGTGCAGGCTAATGCACCACGTAGACAAACCCTTAAGAAAACTCAAACACAGTGGATCGAAAACAGTAAGTTGGAAGCAAATAACAGACCAGCTCCCTCAATAAATCTTAAGAACTACTTTGTATAGTAAGGGAATAATGGAGATTTTTCTAAGAGAAAATAACCAAGTACCATAAAGTAAAGCTTAACAAAATGTAGTGCTACAACTGTTTCAGGAAATCCAGTAGATGTAATCAATAACTGACTTACCTATACACTTCCTGTGAAACACACTCATAGAGTTCCTCAGCAGTAAATTTTATGCTGGCATTTATCTAAGATGAAAGAGAAAGAGTTACTTAGGATCACATACTTATTAAAATCACATGGCTGACATAACATACATTGGACCTAATGTTTACACACTTAACTGGAAGGATCTCAAGTCTAGACAATGGGAAAAGAATTGAAGCCAGACTATATAGTACGGATCAAGTACTCCCTATTCAGAATGATAGGGCAAAACAATCTAGAGCTAACAGTGCAAGTATCATCTTGGTTTTATTTAATAGCATTTTTATAGCAGCTTCCAGATAACTCTAGTACAGAAAGAATCATCCCCACAATTCCATAGCAAAAGATTTATAGAATTCTGAGCTCTGAAATCCATAATCAAGTATACTAAGCATACACAATGGACATGAAAATAATGCATCCTGTAACAAAAATGCCTATATTCTGTATATGGAATACATATTTTTTGAATGCCCATACTGATATGGAGCCATTTATTTCAAGTTCAAGTGTCCTATAGTGTCCTTGATCTGTTATCAACAGAACAATAATTTTCTATTTTACAGATGTAGCAGGTTAGGAGAGACACTGTTGTCTGCTTTGTAACAGGATTTTTAAGGATGTTGAAGTGGCTCCTAGAGGCAGATTTTTTTAAAAATAAAATAAAAATGACCAATATAAACACAGTTCTGAATTTCAGGTTTCATGTAAATATTCCAAACACTACAATGCCACATGGTTGTTTTTCTGTTTGGGTCCTTAGGTTGTTGTTTTGGGTCCAAACTTTTAAAGGGAAAAAAATTCAAATAATGGATAGGAGCGATCTTGTTACAATAGGGACAGTTGACGTTTAGGGGTCATCTTTCTGTAACTGCTGACCCATGTGGTTGTGGTGAGGATTATTATTTATATTCTAGTAGGTCTTAGAGGTTCCAATCAAGACTGGAGCCCAATTGTGCTAAGAACTGTACAAAACATACAGACAGGGCAGTAGCCCTGAAGAGCTTACAAATGTACCTATAGCATCACCCATTGTATAACCCTGGAAAACTAGCTGCAAAACAGCTAATGTACACTGATTCCTTAAACTTAGTTGCCAATTGGGTGCTGTTATGACAAGTTTAGTCTTTAAAAACAAACAAACTCATTTTATCCTGAACGTTGGCTCTATTAGAATGAGCCATACAACCAAAAGTAAGATAACTGGTGATTCCAATGCTAGAATTGAATGTCATCCCCCTAGAGTTAAGTTTTTCAAAGTAACTAATTTCATTACAAATCTTATATAAATTATTTGTACTGTGTGTGAAATTATATTTCTAAGTTTTGATATTTCCACATGTGATGTACCCAATTTCAAAATAAGGAGTTAAAAGTTATCTAAAATCAACAATCTAGAAGTTAGGAACCTAGACAACAACAAACAAGTAACACATGCAATACATTACCAGGAAAGTGACTGAAACAAAGAACATAGGAGGGGACTATCATTTTACTAATGGGGAAAATGAGCACGCATGTTGAGCCTCACTCAAGGTCACACAGCCCATTTCTATGGAAGAGTCAGGAATAGAACTCAGATCTCCCAATTCTGCATCCTCAGCTGTAGTCACAACATCCTTTCCTATTTTATATGGGCATGTTTTCTGGATTGTCAATTTGTTTCTGAAATATTTTATTCCTTGCATAGTGTAGATATTCATACATATTCTAAGAAGATATAGTTTGATTTCATAGCGTGTTGTGTTAATGCTGTTTTTAGGAATACTGTCGTTTATGTTAACTAGTGCCAGCTAGCCATCACTCATGTGGACGTGGCTATCAATCCAGGCACTCACTTTCAAACATATTTTATCTAAAGTCCTACAAATACAACTGGTGATCTCAGATGACCTTAATTTCTCTAAATTGAAGGCCTCAGGCCCCATATGACTGCCTAATGGATTAAGTTAGTATTATTTTTGTAAATTATTAGACTGGTGAGGACTGTTAATTTTAAAGACTTCTCTGTAGTGAGTTTATAATAAACCAGTGTCCTAAATTTCAAGGCTGCAGCTTAAACAGGGTACCTGAATGGTTGGAGTTCCATTAGAAAGTCCAATGACCTCTGATCGAAAGAAGCAAGTTCATATTTTTTCCCCTTACACTTTATGACCAATAATGGCCAAGAGTACCGAATTTCACAATTCTAGCTCAATTGGAACATGAATGGTAGCTCTACCAGTTAGGCTACTCACTACATTTGCCTGTAGTTTGACATTTGGGGATTTTTAAGAGCAGGTTAGACAAACACCTGTCAGGGATGGTCTAGAAAGATAATACTTAGTCTTACCTTGAGTGCAGGGAGCTGGACTAGATGACCTCTCGAGGTCCCTTCCAGTTCTATGATTCGTCCTTATTATACATTTCCATTAAAGATTTTCAAAAAGATAAATTTCATACCTCATTACTGATTAGGAAGTTATAGAGCATCCAAATGTCTTGAAAACTACTGTTGGGGGTCAAAACTCTAAAAAGAAAAAGAAAAAAGTTTAAAAGATGGTTTGTAGAAGAGCAAAAATACCCTGGAATGATATACATCTAAATTAGTAAGATACAGAAAAGCCTCACTGTGTAAAAATTCTAATTAGTTCCAGAACAAAACAAAAACAAACACTCACAATCATTTCTGATTGCTGATATTTTCCCCCCCCCCCCTCAATTAAAAGAACTAAAGGAGTTTATTCTCTTAGTGGGAAAGTTTTATAGAAGGTTTTTCCCAATTAAAAATTCTAATGCAGTTTTCACATCGGCCACTTCACTACATAGAAAGGGGGAAAAAACAGCATATAACTAAAAGCCTTTTGTTTTTCACTAGCAAAGCCTCTCTTGTGTCAAGAGAGGGCAATAGAAAATTGACATACAATGCAAAACTTTCCCACACTTCAAAACAAAAAACAAAACAAAAAAAGGAAAGGACTAGGTACAGTTTGAATTTTTCCTGCATACTTCCCATTTATGGATGCAGAATTGGGTATTTTAGTTTAGGGGATTTTGGGGGGGAGAGAAGAGGAGAAATGGGACTGGTGAACAGACTGACATGCCAAGTTACTGTTTCTTTTATTCATCCACAGAACACATACAGTAGTGTCAACAGCACTTCAAGTTTTTCCATAGTGCCTACTCATGTATTTTACACCACCTGTGGGAGCGAGATGGTAGTTCAGTCTATCCATACCCATTCAGTCCTTGGCCCTTCTGCGGAGATTGCCAACAAAGGTACTTTATCAGTTCTAAGGGCTGATCTACACTACACAGTCAGATCAACGTAAGGCAGCTTACGTTGACCTTATGTCAGTGTCTATACTATACAGCCTTCCTCCCACTGATGTAAGGCCTGGTCTACACTACGAGTTTAGGTCGACTTTAGCCGCGTTAAATCGACTTAAGCCTGGACACGTTTACACTACGAAGCCCTTTCTGTCGACTTAAAGGGCCCTTTAAACCGGTTTCCTAACACCACCTCGACAAGGGGATTAGCGATAAAATCGGCCTTAGGGGGTCGGAATTGGGTTAGTGTGGACGGAATTCGACATTACTGGCCTCCGGGAGCTATCCCACAGTGCTTCATTGTGACCGCTCTGGACAGCACTCTCATCTCAGATGCACTGGCCAGGTAGACAGGAAAAGCCCCGCGAACGTTTGAATTTCATTTCCTGTTTGCTCAGCGTGGAGAGCACAGGTGACCATGCAGAGCCCATCAGCACAGGTAACCATGATGGAGTCCCAGTCCCAGTCCCAGGATCGCAGAAGAGCTCCAGCCTGGACCGAACGGGAGGTACAGGATCTGATCGCCATCTGGGGAGATGAAGCAGTGCTCGCCGAACTCCGAAACAGTAAAAGAAACGGCAAAACATTAGAAAAGATCTCCAAGGCCATGAAGGACAGAGGCCATAACAGGGACGCGCGGCAGTGCCGCGTGAAAATTAAGGAGCTAAGGCAAGCCTACCACAAAGTCAGAGACGCAAACGGAAGGTCCGGGGCAGAGCCGCAAACATGCCGCTACTACGCGGAGCTGCATGCCATTCTAGGGCGTGCAGCCACCACTAGCCCAAGCGTGTTCTATGAGTCCCTCTCTGCAAACGGGGAAGCGGGTTCGGCGGACGAGGAAGATGAGGATGGAGAGAACATAGATAGCTCACAGCAGCAAGGAAGCGGAGAAACCAGTTACCCCAACAGCCAGGATATGTTTATCACCCTGGACCTGGAAACAGTAACCCCCGAACTGACCCAAGACCCTGAGGGCACACAGGGGACCTCTGGTGAGTGTACCTTTGCAAAAATTACACATGGTTTAAAAACAAGCGTGTTTAATGATTAATGATTAATTTGCCCTGGCAATCGCGGCCAGTACAGCTACTGGAAAAGTCTGTTAACGTGTATGGGGATGGAGCGGAAATCCTCCAGGGACATCTCCAGAAAGCTCTCCTTCATGTAATCCCAAAGCCTTTGCAAAAGGTTTCTGGGGAGGGCTGCCTTATCCCGTCCGCCATGGTAGGACACTTTACCACGCCAGGCCAGTAGCACGTAGTCTGGAATCATTGCATAACAAAGCATGGCAGCGTATGGTCCCGGTGTTTGCTGGCATGCAGACAACATCCATTCCTTATCGCTCTTTGTTATCCTCAGGAGAGTGATATCATTCACGGTCACCTGGTTGAAATGGGGCAATTTTATTAAGGGGACATTCAGAGGTGCCCCTTCCTGGTCTGCTGAACAGAAATATTCCCCGCTGTTAACCACGCGGTGGGGGGGAGGGGTGAAGTGACCATCCCAGAGAATTGGGTGTGAGGGGGAGGGGAGTTAGTTGGGTTTGTGCTGCATGTTAAACCTGAAATCGCAGCCCCTCCTTTTACATTGCAAACCCATTTTAAATGGCACGGGTGCTTGGTATGGGAAATGAGGGCAGAACTGTTTGAAACCATCCCCACATGTTAAGAAGGTTAAAAAAGCCCAAAGACTATATGTCTTACCATGGCTGCCTGCAAGCTGAAATCTGTGTCCTGGCACTGCGTGAGTGATCTCTCACACCAAACCAGGAGACTCTCAATATAAGAGGAAAAATGCGACCTTGTAACGAAAGCACATGTGCTGTGTGATGTTGTGAACAGCAAAATCTAACGTGAAAGAGTCTACCCATTGTTCTCTAAAATGTATCTTTTTTAACAACCTCTCCCTTCTCCACCAGCTGCAAATCTTACTCCTTCGCAGAGGCTAGTGAATATTCGAAGAAGGAAGCGAAGGACACATGACGAAATGTTTACTGAACTTCAGACTGCCTCCCACGCTGACAGAGCACAGCTGAATGCGTGGAGGCAGTCAATGACTGATTTTAAAAAAGCCCAATATGAGCGAGAGGAGAGGTGGCGTGCTGAATCGCGGGCTGAAGAGGAGAAGTTGCGTGCTGAAACGCGGGCTGAAGAGGAGAGGTGGCGTCAACTTGTAATCAGAAAGCAAGAGTCGATGCTCCGGCTGCTGGAGCATCAAAGTGATATGCTCCTGCGTATGGTTGAGCTGCAGGAAAGGCAGCAGGAGCAGAGAACGCCGCTACAGCCCCTCTGTAACCAGCAGCCCTCCCCAAGTCCCATTGCCTCCTCACCCAGACGCCCAAGAACACGGTGGGGGGGCCTTCGGCCACCCACTCACTCCACCCTAGATGATTTCCAGTGCAATAAGTTTTAAAGTTTTAAATTGGAGTGTGTCCTGTTCCTTCCCTCCTCCCCCACCCATCCCGGGCTACCTTTCCAATTATCCCCCTAGTTGTGTGCTGAAGTAATAAAGAATGCATGAATGTGAAGCAACAATGACTTTATTGCCTCTGCAAGTGGTGCTCGAAGGGGGGAGGGTAGTAGGGGAGGGTGGGGTGGTTGGTTTGCAGGGAAGTAGAGTTAACAGGGTGGTGGGGGAGGGTCAGAGGGTTCATCAAGGAGCAACAAACAGAAGTTTCACTCCGTAGCCTGGCCAGTCACAAAACTGGTTTTCAACGCTTCTCTGATGCGCACCGCGCCCTGCTGTGCTCCTCTAACCGCCCTGGTGTCTGGCTGCGCGTAATCAGCGGCCAGGCGATTTGCCTCAACCTCCCACCCCGCCATAAATGTCTCCCCCTTACTTTCACATATATTGTGGAGCGCACAGCAAGCGGCAATAACAATGGGGAGATTCTTTTCGCTAAGGTCTGAGCGAGTCAGTAAGCTGCGCCAGCGCGCTTTTAAACGGCCAAATGCACATTCCACCACCATTCGGCACTTGCTCAGCCTGTAGTTGAACAGGTCCTGACTACTGTCCAGGCTGCCTGTGTACGGCTTCATGAGCCATGGCATTAAGGGGTAGGCTGGGTCCCCAAGGATCACGATAGGCATTTCAACATCCCCAATGGTTATTTTCTGGTCCGGGAAGAAAGTCCCTTCCTCCAGCTTTCGAAACAGAAGAGACTGCCTGAAGACGCGAGCATCACGTACCCTTCCCGGCCAGCCCACGTTGATGTCGGTGAAACGTCCCTTGTGATCCACCAGGGCTTGCAGCAGCATTGAAAAGTACCCCTTGCGGTTTATGTAGTCGGCGGCTTGGTGCGCCGGTGCCAAGATAGGGATATGGGTTCCGTCTATGGCCCCACCACAGTTTGGGAATCCCATTGCAGCAAAGCCATCCACTATGGTCTGCACGTTTCCCAGAGTCACTACCCTTGATATCACCAGGTCTCTCATTGCCCTGGCAACTTGGATCACAGCAGCCCCCACAGTAGATTTGCCCACTCCAAATTGATTCCCGACTGACCGGTAGCTGTCTGGCGTTGCAAGCTTCCACAGGGCTATCGCCACTCGCTTCTCCACTGTGAGGGCTGCTCTCATCCTGGTATTCTGGCGCTTCAGGGCAGGGGAAAGCAAGTCACAAAGTTCCATGAAAGTGCCCTTACGCATGCGAAAGTTTCGCAGCCACTGGGCATCGTCCCAGACCTGCAACACGATGCGGTCCCACCACTCTGTGCTTGTTTCCCGGGCCCAGAATCGGCGGTCCACGGCATGAACCTGCCCCAGTAACACCAAGATTTCCACATTGCTGGGGCCTGTGCCTTGTGAGAGGTCCATGTCAATTTCCTCATCACTATCGTCGCCGCGCTGCAATCGCCTCCTCCTCAGCTGGTCCTGGTTTGGCTTTGGCATGTCCAGGAGGCTCTGCATGTTTTCCAGGACAATGCGCGTGGTGTTCATAGTGCTCAGAATTGCCGCGGTGATCTGAGCGGGCTCCATGATCCCAGTGCTGGCTATGGCGTCTGGTCTGAAAAAAGGCGCGAAAGTAGTATCTGACGGACCAGGGGAAGAAGGGAGGGAGGGAGAGAGGGAGGGAGGGGCGAGTGACACCACGTACAGGTACAGGGAATTAAAATCAAGAAAGGTGGCTTTGCATCAGGGAGAAACACAAACAACTGGCACACAGAATGCCCCCCCCCCCCAAGATTGAACTCAAAAGCCTGGGTTTAGCAGGAGGGAGGGGGGAAGCAAATGAATGGAGAATAAATCTATTTTTTACATCTTAAGACGACGGTGCAGCATGACTGATAGCCCTTGGCATTTTCTGGGTGCTTGGCAGCAAATACTGGGCGCTTGGCAGTAAGCCTTCAGGTCTATTGCACGATCTGATTCCCACTGCAATATGACAATGATGGGTACCAATCGTAATATGCTATCTACTGCCCAAAAGGCAAGGGGTTGCTGCTGTGTAGCAATCTAGCCCCACGTCTGCCAGCCCCATGTCTGCCAGCACCCAGATCGCCATCGGCCTCTTCTGGGTGCTTAGCAGACAATACTGGGCACTTGGCAGAAAATAGCATGCTACGACTCTGCTAACATGCAATGATCCAACAGGGCGCCTGGCAGAAAATAGCATACTACGACTGATAACCATCATTGTCTGCCCGGGTGCCCATGATCGACAGCCACTGCAGTACGACGACGACGGATACCAGTCGTAATAAACCATCTTCTACCAAAAGGCAAGGGGCTGGTGCAATGCAGCACCACGGCTGCCAGCCCCACAGCTGCCTGCACCCAGATCGCCAATGAAGGCTACCAGTCATGCTGCACCGTCTACCGCCAAAAGGCAGTAAGCTGCTGCTGCTGTTTAGCAATGCAGTCCCACGTTTGCCAGCACCCGGAAGAGATATGGTGACGGTAAGCTGAGCTGAGCGGGCTCAATGCTTGGCGTGGTATGTTGTCTGCACAGGTAACCCAGGTAAAAAGGCGCGAATCTATTGTCTGCCGTTGCTGTGACGGCGGGGGAGGGGCCTGACGCAATGTACCCAGAACCCCTCGCGGCACTGCTTTGCATCATCCGGGCATTGCGATCTCAACCCATAATTCCAATGGGCGCCGGAGGCTCCGGGAACTGTGGGATAGGTACCATAGTGCAATGCGCCGGAAGTCGACGCTAGCCTCGGTACTGTGGACGCGGTCCGCCGACTTCATGCACTTAGAGCATTTTAGGTGGGGACACACACAATCGGCTGCATACAACCGGTTTCTATAAAACCGGCTTCTATAAATCCGACCTAATTCTGTAGTGTAGACATAGCCTAAGAGCCTTACTACACCAGAATAATAACTCCAGCTCCATGAGAAGCGTAAGGCTTATGTGGGTGTAGTTAGGGTGACGTAGTGGCTGTGTAAACACTGCAGTTCCTTACATCGTCTGTTGACTGTCTTGTCAGTTTCATGGCAGGAGCGGTGAAGTTAACAAGAAAACTGGACAGTTAGAGACCAGCAGCCCAGGGCCGGTGCAACCATTTAGGCGACCTAGGCAGTCGCCTAGGGCACTAGGATTTGGGGGGCGCCATTTTCTTCAGCAGCGACTGCGGCGGCCGGATCTTCGGCCGCCCCGGTCACCGCTGGCATTTGGGCAGAGGGAGCTGGGGCAG
>NW_020664561.1:16105680-16150166 GCF_002925995.2 Terrapene triunguis | reverse complement strand
CAAGCCTGGGAGGCGGGAGAAGTGAAGCAGCGACGGCGTGCTCGGGGAGGAGGCAGGGCAGGGGTGAGCTGGGTCGGGGGGGGGGGAGCTGCCGCGGGGAGGGGCGCCTCAGGGCGGGGGCTCGGGGACGGGGTGGGCGCAAGGTTGAAGTTTCGCCTAGGGCACGAAACATCCTTCCACCGGCCCTGCAGCTGCCCCTCACTCTCCTGGAGAATGCCTCCCCCGCTTTCCTGGCCAGGAGCCATGGCGAGAAGCCCAGGCGATGCCACTCACTCCCTGCTGGGAGCTGGGAAGCTATGTCAATTTATGATTGGTATATGAAAATGATGGAACGGATGGGACACACTGAAGAGGAGGGAGGGAAAGAAGAAAGGATGGATAGGAGCAAGGAAGGCAGGAGGAATTAAGCTACAAGCAAAGGGACTGTAGGGGGAAGATGGGAGGGGAAGTCAGAACTAAACAGCCAGAGAGCAAAGAAAGAACATCCATACAGTAGCTCAAACTGAAAGCAGAGTCTGGGGTCCCGCTTGAAATGTGGACTAGTTCCTTGCTCTGCCTGGGTAGGGCTGTAGGACTGACTGCATCCAGGAGTGCTGTTCATCCTTCCTCAGCCCATGTGGCTGGGGGAGGGGGTCATGGGGACTGTTTCACATCTGTTGCCCCCAGAGGAAGGGGAAATCATGCTGGGCCTAACCCTGCCCCACTGATATTCTGCTGACAAAGTTTCTGCCAAATGAATGTCCTGTGTATATTATTACAAGAACTATACTGGGATCTGCGCTATGAGATCTGCCTATAAATCAACACTTAAGTGCTGTTTTGACACATATCTGGAAACGAACTGCTGGCTAGATAAGTGGTATAAGATAAAGGGTTTGGTTTTATGAAACACTGGCCTTTTTTATGGAGAGAAGGGGCTATACCAGGGTTTCTCAAAGGGGTATGTGGACCCCTGTGGGGTCCACAAGGGTACTCCAGGGGGGGCAGCGAGTCATGTCCAGGGCCACTGACACCGCTGATCAACAGCGGAATAGCTGTTCAGTGGCATGCAGGAGGCGCTGGGAGAGAGGGGGAGGAGCAGGGAAGGGGCACGCTTGGGTGAGGGGGTGGAGTGGGGGCAGGGCCTGTGGCTGAGCACCAGGTTGGGGATCCGTGAAAATTTTAAAATCAAAATGGGGGTCCTCGGGTTGCTAATGTTTGAGAATCGCTGGGCTATACAATTTGGAGGACCTCCATCTCAGCAGAAGGGGGACCTATTTTCTAGGTGATAGGCTGGTTAGACTACTTAGGGGGGCATTAAAATAACAAAAAGAAAGAGTGAAAAGGGGGAACAAATGAACACATTTAGTACAAAATCAAGCCATTGAGAACAAAATTAATCAAGGGATCTGAAGAGAAGTTCTTTAGTTGCTTATACATGAACGCCAGGAGCCTGGGTAATAAAAGGAATTGAAATTGGTCATTTATGAGCTTAAATTTCACCAAGTTGGTATTATTGAAACCTGGTAGGAAAATTGATATGATTGGAGTGTTAAAAATCAGTGGTTATAAGCTATTTAGGGGGGATTGAGTGGGCAAGAGGGGAAAGGGAGTAGCACTCTATGTCAAAAATTACCTTACCTTTTTTCTGAGTCACTGACCACTCAGAAATAAGTGATCTTGGGTGCTTATGGATCAAGGTCTTAACAAATAAAGCACAAAATGGGGGTACTAATTAGTGTCTGCCATAAACCACACACACAAAAAAAAAAAAACCATCCCAAACCTGGATAAGGTTAAGTAGGAGAAAAAAACTGCACTATCATAGGGGACTGCAATCTGAGTGACATTCTGGAGGTCTCATGCTGCCAGCACTAAAAAACATTCAGAATTCCTAAATGTTACAGATGACAATTCCTAACTCCAATCCAATATGAGGAAAGAGTGTGTGTGTGTGTGTGTGTGTGTGTGTGTGTGTGTGTGTGTGTGTGTGTGTGTGAGAGAGAGATATTATACACACACACACACACACACACACACACACACACACACACACACCTGACGTTTTAAAAGGGCCAGTTTCACAAAGCTGAAAATAATTATGAGCCAAATCAGCTGGGAGAAAGAATTTGAAAAGGAAAATACACCTCTACCTCCATATAACGCTGTCCTTGGGAGCCAAAAAATTCTTACTGCGTTATAGGTGAAACCGTGTTATATCGAACTTGCTTTGATCCGCCAGAGTGCGCAGCCCCGCCCCCCTGGAGCACTGCTTTACCGTGTTATATCTGAATTCATGTTATATCGGGTAGCGTTATATCGAGGTAGAGATGTATGAATAATAATTGGGAACTATTAGATTTTACTAAATGCACAAAAAGCCATGATCTCACTGTCAAGAGAGAAGGCTACACTGCTTAAAAAAACAAGTTGGATAAGGGGGGGATGGGGGGAAAGTAAAAGTAGCTATATATTTAACAAAAAGGGGGGGGGGTTTAAATCAAGATTGGATGTTTTCCAACAGACATACTGCAGTTTAAACAGGAATTGATTTGAGGAAGCTCTATGGCCTGTGTTATGCAGGAAGTCAGACTAGATGATCACAACGGTCCCTTCTGGCCTTAATCTAGGAATATGACTATAAAACGGTCAGCGTGAATAAACTGCTCAAGACAGTACAGTATTTTCAAGTTAAAGCAACTGGTTGTACTCAATGAAGAAACATTACACGAACTTAAAAAAAACTGAGGGAGAAAGAAGTTATGCTAGAGACGTATTTACAATAATTTCTCCCACATGAATTCTTTAGAAGTCAGTCTTCTTCCTAAATGTGCTTATTATTGTTTCCAACTAAAATTTAAAAAAGGGTCTTGGACTAGAATTCTTGCAAAAAAAATTCTAAATGCGTTTCTAGGACCGGGCAGTCATTTTAAAAAAAGGCAATTAAAAGATCATCATCAACTATCTACTGTTTTTTTTAAAATGCCCCATTTCTTCCCTGCCCTGCAACCACTTTTGTTCTTTAAAACTACATTTTCTGTTTTAGTAGGAGATGTACATGAATCAAACTCCTAGATCCAAAAGCCATCTGAAACCTGGAATATTTGGATTCAGATCAATCCTAGTTAAATTCTTATATCAAAATCACTTTAGTCTCTCAATTTCATAGGTCAGGCTCATCTCTATTTTCAGTGGAAATGTGTAGTTCTCCTCAGCCATGGAAAGGTATCTAAAAGCAACCTCCAACAATCCCATAAGACATTGAGTGAATGACTTCTTCTATTTAAAATTCTTATTGTGAACTAGAACCATTAGTTTTGTGACCAACTGTAATATTAAATTACTTTATCTTTATTCCCAACATTAGATGATAAGCACAAAAAAAAGTGAAGTGTGGAAAACCATTGTGTCAACTGTAAACTTAGCTATCCTGAAACATAAGGGTTACGTCAAACCAAATAATAAATGGGTACATGCTGCACAATTTAGATCCAGCTCCAAACTTCCCAAAATTCAGACTGGGAAAGTATGGGAAAGGAAGTTGAAGGTGGGAATGCTGGTTGAACTGGAAGCTTTCTTGCCTTTCAGAGATTATTTTGTTAGGATTTGCACTTGAACAACCTTTAACTGTTAACTAACTTTTTCACAGTGGGAATATAACAATACTGACATACAACCTGTTCTGGGGTGAAATAGAAACCTTAACAGCACATAGCAATGCTACACCTTCAAGAGTCGAGTACAAGTGAAGATCATCATACCAAACAGAACTGAGAATTTTTGGCAGATAATATTATGCACAGATTGAAATCTGGCCAACGCACTGGGTTTAACAGCACTGCAAAAAGAGCATCACAGGATTTTTTAAAAAACCGACCACAAGTGGCCAGGGCCTCCAGTTTTACGTCCCATGAAATACAGAAACTCTACAGCACAATGTGCTGAACTACCACTGTGCTGAGGCACTGATTACGTAAGTGTAATTTAAGAACCACAACATTTTCCTATACCACCTGGATTTTCTTTGGAGGTTTTTCATCCAACCATTGTTCTGGCCAGACCCTGCTTAGTTTGAGAGAATTTTCACTGAAATAATTATAACTACGCACTTGTGTGCCAATCGATAAAAAATACAGCCTTCAAAACACCACTGGTGTGTGTACAGTAGAACCTCAGAGTTACGAACACCAGAGTTACAAACTGACCAGTCAACCACACACCTCATTTGGAACGGGAAGTACGCAATCAGGCAGCAGCAGAGACACACACAAAAAGTAAATACAGTACAGTACCGTGTCCAACAAAAACTACTAAAAAAAAAATAAAGGGAAAGTTTAAAAAAAGATTTAACAAGGTAAGGAAACTGTTTCTGTGCCTCTTTCATTTAAATGAAGATGGTTAAAAGCAGCATTTTTCTTCTGCATAATAAAGTTTCAAAGCTGTATTAAGTCAATGTTGAGCTGTAAACTCAAATCACCATAACATTTTGTTCAAAGTTATGAACATTTCAGCGTTATGAACAACCTCCATTCCCAAGGTATTCGTAACTGAGGTTCTACTGTACTTATGCCACGCATCTTGTGTTCTGCACAAAATCCCTACTTTCAGTTTCCATGTCAATTACTAGCTTTCAGTGACAGCCAAAGGCCTTTGTACAAAAAGTTTAACAATGCTGTTTATAGTTCATTGTATTCAAAATATAAATCTCTGTCTTCCTGTCTTGTGTGATTCCTGCTGCAGGTTGTCTTCTAAAGTAAAATATATACCATATATAGATACACATCCCTATACAGTAACTCCTCACTTAAAGTCATCCCAGTGAACGTTGTTTCCTTGCTGATCAATTAGGGAACATGGTCGTTTAAAGTTGTGCAATGCTCCCTTCTAACATCCTTTGGCAGCCGCCTGCTTTGTCTACTGCTTGCAGGAAGAGCAGCCCCTTGCAGCTAGCTGGTGGGGGCTTGGAACCAGGGTGGACCAGCAGCCCCCTATCAGCTCCCCGCTTCACTAAGTTCCCTGTGCAGCAGCTGCCTGCAGTTCAGCTGTGTCCCTCCCCCCACTGCCATGTGCTGCTCCTGCCCTCTGCCTTGGAGCTGCTCCCCTGAGACTCCTGCTGCTTGCTGTGCAGGGGGGAGGGAAGGAAGAGGGGGGCTAATGTCAGGGTGTCCCCCTCCCCCTGCACCCCGCTTACCCCATCTTCCATAGAGCAGGGGGGACAGACCAGGACTCAGGAGCTTGCAGCAACTGCGTCTCAGGGTATGTCTACACTACGAAATTAGGTCGAATTTATAGAAGCCGGTTTTCTGGAAATCGGTTGTATACAGCCGATTGTGTGTGTCCCCACATAAAATGCTCTAAGTGCATTAGTTCGGCGGACCGCGTCCACAGTACCGAGGCTAGCGTCTACTTTCGGCGCATTGCACTATGGGTAGCTATCCCACAGTTCCCGCAGTCTCCGCCGCCCATTGGAATTCTGGGTTGAGATCCCAATGCCCGGATGATGCAAAACAGTGCCGCGGGGGGTTCTGGGTACATGTCTCAGGCCCCTCCCCCTCCGTCACAGCAACGGCAGACAATAGATTCGCGCCTTTTTACCTGGGTTACCTGTGCAGACAACATACCACGGCAAGCATGGAGTCCGCTCAGCTCACCGTCACCATATGTCATCTAGGTGCCGGCAGACGTGGGACTGCATTGCTACACAGCAGCAGCAGCTAACTGCCTTTTGGCGGTAGATGGTGCAGCATGACTGGTAGCCTTCATTGGCGATCTGGGTGCCGGCAGCTGTGGGGCTGGCAGCCGTGTGGCTGCATTGCACCAGCCCCTTGCCTTTTGGTAGAAGATGTTATATTACGATTGGTATCCGTCGTCATCGTACTGCAGTGGCTGTCGATCATGGGCACCTGGGCAGACAATGATGGTTATCAGTCGTAGTATGCCATTTTCTGCCATGCGCCCTGTTGGCTCATCGCACGTTAGCTGAGTCGTAGTATGCTATTTTCTGCCAAGTGCCCAGTATTTTCTGTTAAGCACCCAGAAGAGGCCGAGGGCGATCTGGGTGCTGTCAGACATGGGGCTGGCAGACGTGGGGCTAGATTGCTACACAGCAGCAACCCCTTGCCTTTTGGGCAGTAGATAGTATATTACGACTGGTATCCATCGTTGTCATACTGCAGTGGGTATCAGATCGTGCAATAGACCTGAAGGCTAACTGCCAAGCGCCCAGTATTTGCTGCCAAGCACCCAGAAAATGCCGAGGGCTATCAGTCATGCTGCACCGTCGTCTTAAGATGTAAAATATAGATTTATTCTGTATTCATTTGCTTCCCCCCTCCCTCCTGCTAAACCCAGGCTTTTGAGTTCAATCTTTGGAGGGGGGGGGGCATTCTGTGTGACAGTTGTTTGTGTTTCTCCCTGATGCAAAGCCACCTTTCTTGATTTTAATCCCCTGTACCTGTACGCCATGTCGTTACTCGCCCCTCCCTCCCTCCCCTGGTCCGTCAGATACTACTTTTGCGCCTTTTTTCAGACCAGACGCCATAGCTAGCACGGGGATCATGGAGCCCGATCAGATCACCGCGGCAATTCTGAGCACTATGAACACCACGCGCATTGTCCTGGAGTATATGCAGAGCCAGGACATGCCAAAGCAAAACCAGGACCAGGCGAGGAGGAGGCGATTGCAGCGCGGCGACGAGAGTGATGAGGAAATGGACATGGACCTAGACCTCTCACAAGGCACAGGCCCCAGCAACGTGGAAATCATGGTGTTAATGGGGCAGGTTCATGCCGTGGAACGCCGATTTTGGGCCCGGGAAACAAGCACAGACTGGTGGGACCGCATCGTGCTGCAGGTGTGGGACGATTCCCAGTGGCTGCGAAACTTTCGCATGCGTAAGGGCACTTTCATGGAACTTTGTGACTTGCTTTCCCCTGCCCTGAAGCGCCAGAATACCAGGATGAGAGCAGCCCTCACAGTTGAGAAGCGAGTGGCGATAGCCCTGCGGAAGCTTGCAACGCCAGACAGCTACCGGTCAGTCGGGAATCAATTTGGAGTGGGCAAATCTACTGTGGGGGCTGCTGTGATCCAAGTTGCCAGGGCAATGAGAGACCTGGTGATATCAAGGGTAGTGACTCTGGGAAACGTGCAGGCCATAGTGGATGGCTTTGCTGCAATGGGATTCCCAAACTGTGGTGGGGCGATAGACGGAACCCATATCCCTATCTTGGCACCGGAGCACCAAGCCACCGAGTACATAAACCGCAAGGGGTACTTTTCAATGCTGCTGCAAGCCCTGGTGGATCACAAGGGACGTTTCACTAACATCAACGTGGGCTGGCCGGGAAGGGTACATGATGCTCGCGCCTTCAGGCACTCTGTTCTGTTTCGAAAGCTGGAGGAAGGGACTTTCTTCCCGGACCAGAAAATAACCGTTGGGGATGTTGAAATGCCTATCGTGATCCTTGGGGACCCAGCCTACCCCTTAATGCCATGGCTCATGAAGCCGTACACAGGCAGCCTGGACAGGAGTCAGGACCTGTTCAACTACAGGCTGAGCAAGTGCCGAATGGTGGTGGAATGTGCATTTGGGCATTTAAAAGCGCGCTGGCGCAGCTTACTGACTCGCTCAGACCTTAGCGAAAAGAATATCCCCATTGTTATTGCTGCTTGCTGTGCGCTCCACAATATCTGTGAGAGTAAGGGGGAGACATTTATGGCAGGGTGGGAGGTTGAGGCAAATCGCCTGGCCGCTGATTACGCGCAGCCAGACACCAGGGCGGTTAGAGGAGCACAGCAGGGCGCGGTGCGCATCAGAGAAGCTTTGAAAACGAGTTTTGTGACTGGCCAGGCTATGGAGTGAAACTTCTGTTTGTTTCTCCTTGATGAACCCTCCGCCCCTACACCCCCCCACCCGGTTAACTCTACTTCCCTGTAAATCAACCACCCCACCCTCCCCTACTACCCTCCCCCCTTCGAGCACCACTTGCAGAGGCAATAAAGTCATTGTTACTTCACATTCATGCATTCTTTATTAATTCATCACACAACTAGGGGGATAATTGCAAAGGTAGCCCGGGATGGGTGGGGGAGGAGGAAAGGAAAAGGACACACTGCAGTTTAAAACTTTAAAACTTTAACACTCAGGAAATCATCTGGGCTGGAGTGACTGGGTGGCCGGAGGCCCCCCCACCGTGTTCTTGGGCGTCTGGGTGAGGAGGCAATGGGACTTGGGGAGGAGGGCTGTTGGTTACACAGGAGCTGTAGCGGCGGTCTGTGCTCCTGCTGCCTTTCCTGCAGCTCAACCATACGCTGGAGCATATCAGTTTGATGCTCCAGCAGACGGAGCATGGACTCTTGCCTTGTGTGTGCAAGCTGACGCCACCTCTCATCTTCAGCCCGCAACTTGCTCTGTTCCTCCCGCGCTTCAGCACGCAACCTCTCCTCCTCAGCCCGCGATTCAGCCCGCCACCTCTCCTCTCGTTCATATTGGGCTTTTCGATAATCAGTCATTGACTGCCTCCACGCATTCTGCTGTGCTCTGTCAGCGTGGGAGGCAGTCTGTAGTTCTGTAAACATTTCATCACGCGTCCTTCGCTTCCGTTTTCGAATATTCACTAGCCTCTGTGAAGGAGAACGATTTGCAGCTGGTGGATGAGAAGGGAGAGATGGTTAAAAAAAGATACATTTTAGAGAACAATGGGTACACTCTTTCACGTTACATTTTGCTGTTCACATTACACAGCAGATGTGCTTTCGTTACAAGGTCGCATTTTTCCTCTTATATTGAGGGCCTGCCGGTTTGGTGTGAGAGATCACTCACGCAGTGCCAGGCCACAGATTTCAGCTTGCAGGCAGCCATGGTAAGACACAGTCTTTTGGCTTTTTTAACCTTCTTAACATGTGGGGATGGTTTCAAAGAGTACTGCTCTCATTAACCATACCAAGCACCCGTTGGGTTGGCCATTTAAAATGGGTTTGCAATGTAAAAGGAGGGGCTGCGGTTTCAGGGTTAACGTGCAGCACAAACCCAACTAATAACCCTCCCCCACACACCCAATTCTCTGGGATGATCACTTCACCCCTCCCCCCACCGTGTGGCTAACAGCGGGGAATCTTTCTGTTCAGCAGAGCAGGAAGGGGCACCTCTGAATGTCCCCTTAATAAAATTGCCCCATTTCAACCAGGTGACCGTGAATGATATCACTCTCCTGAGGATAACAAAGAGCGATAAGGAATGGATGTTGTCTGCATGCCAGCAAACACCGGGACCATACGCTGCCATGCTTTGTTATGCAATGATTCCAGACTACGTGCTACTGGCCTGGCGTGGTAAAGTGTCCTACCATGGCGGACGGGATAAGGCAGCCCTCCCCAGAAACCTTTTGCAAAGGCTTTGGGAGTACATGAAGGAGAGCTTTCTGGAGATGTCCCTGGAGGATTTCCGCTCCATCCCCATACACGTTAACAGACTTTTCCAGTAGCTGTACTGGCCGCGATTGCCAGGGCAAATTAATCATTAATCATTAAACACGCTTGCTTTTAAACCATGTGTAATATTTACAAAGGTACACTCACCAGAGGTCCCCTGTGTGCCCACAGGGTCTTGGGTGAGTTCGGGGGTTACTGGTTCCAGGTCCAGGGTGATAAACATATCCTGGCTGTTGGGGAAACCGGTTTCTCCGCTTCCTTGCTGCTGTGAGCTATTTACATTATCTTCATCCTCATCTTCCTCGTCCCCAAAACCCGCTTCCCTGTGTGTTTCTCCAGTGAGGGACTCATAGCACACGGTTGGGGTAGTGGTGGCTGCACCCCCTAGAATGCCATGCAGCTCCACGTAGAAGCGGCATGTTTGCGGCTCAGCCCCGGACCTTCCGTTTGCCTCTCTGGCAGGCTTGCCTTAGCTCCTTAATTTTCACGCGGCACTGCTGTGCGTCCCTGTTATGGCCTCTGTCCTTCATGGCCCTGGAGACCTTTTCTAATATTTTGCCATTTCGTTTACTGCTTCGGAGTTCGGCCAGCACTGATTCATCTCCCCATATGGCGAGCAGATCCCGAACCTCCCGTTCTGTCCATGCTGGAGCTCTTTTGCGATCCTGGGACTCCATCACGGTTACCTGTGCTGATGAGCTCTGCGGGGTCACCTGTGCTCTCCACGCTCAGCAAACAGGAAATGAAATTCAAACGTTCGCGGGGCTTTTCCTGTCTACCTGGCCAGTGCATCTGAGTAGAGAGTGCTGTCCAGAGCGGTCACAATGAAGCACTGTGGGATAGCTCCCGGAGGCCAATAACGTCGAATTCCATCCACACTAACCCAATTCCGACCCCCTAAGGCCGATTTTATCGCTAATCCCCTCGTCGGAGGTGGAGTAAAGAAACCGGTTTAAAGGGCCCTTTAAGTCGAAAGAAAGGGCTTCGTCGTGTGAACGTGTCCAGGCTTAATTCGATTTAACGCGGCTAAAGTCGACCTAAACTCGTAGTGTAGACCAGGCCTCAGCAAGCTGATCTAATTAACAAGGCAGCATACTTAAGGGAAATGCGCATATCTCCCTCCATTCCTGCTGCCTTGTGTAGAGAGAGAGTTAACCCTTGAGGGCTCAGCCAACTGCTAGTTCATCATTTAGCATTTACCACCCTCTGACTCCTCCACCTCAACCAAGCTTCACACTCATCATCACTGTGTACCAGTATTAATTTGTTTGTTTAAAACTTATACTGTATGTGTGTGTGTTTATATTATATATATTTGTCTGGTGAAAAAAATTTCCCTGGAGCCTAACCCCCTCATTTACATTAATTCTTATGAGGAAATTGGATTCGCTTAACATTGTTTCGCTTAAAGTCGCATTTTTCAGGAACATAACTACAACGTTAAGGGTACGTCTTCACTACCCGCCAGATCGGCGGGTAGTAATCGATCTATCGGGGATCGATTTATCGTGTTTCGTCTAGATGCGATAAATTGATTCCCGAACGCGCTCCCCATCAACTACGGAACTCCACGAGAGCGACAGGCAGAAGCGGAGTCGACGGGGGAGCCGCAGCCGTCGATCCCACGCCGTGAGGACGCGAGGTAAATCGATCTAAGATACGTCGACTTCAGCTACGCTATTCTCGTAGCTGAAGTTGCATATCTTAGATCGATCCCCCCCCAGTGTAGACCAGCCCAAAGTGAGGAGTTACTGTACATGAAACATGTTTACACCACTTTTGAAGCATTAAATACTGTTTCTTGCATTTTTTAAATAACAGTTATAAAATGCTATAGAAAGCTGATTGAGGCTGGAATAACTAAAAATACGCATAAACACATCTTTCAAAGTACATACTAGAATATACATCAAATAAATGCAAAAGACTTCTTTAGAGCTATTCTAGTACATTGTGTAAATCGGCATACTGGTCACGTATTAAATCCCAAACACTTCCTTTCAGGACACCAAATTTATTTCTCCTTTATGCTAGGGTACTTTCTTCCATCATAGTTTCTGGTATCCATATTTGAAAAAGGATGTTAAAAACTGGAGGGGGGGGGGGAGAAAAGAGCCGCAAAACACCTCCAATGATGGGGATTCCACAACCTCCCTTAGAAAACCAGTTCAGTGCTTAACTATCTTTATAGTTAGGTTAGATATTGGGAAAACCTTTCTAACTAGTCCTTGCTGCAGATTAAGATTACTACTTCTTGTCCTATCTTCAATGGATATGGAGACCAATTGATCCCCATCCTCTTTATAAACAGCCCTTAACATATTTGAAGACTGCTGACTACAGCTGTCCTGTCCATAGGGCAGACCGGGGCAATCGCCTCAGGCCCTGTGCTTTGGGGGCCCCCGCGCTTCAGGAGGACACAGGGAGGCCCAGGAGGCTAGCATGGGGCCTGGTGCCGACAGCAGGGGTCGGACCTGCGCCCCGCACTCACCAGCCAAGGCATTTATTTCTTTTTCTTGTCTGCCACCCCCACCCCCGGGCTCGGGTTTGGGCAGTGTCTGCAGCAGCGGCACCAAGCAATCCAGCCCCAGCCCGCTCCGATCTGCCAGCTCCCGGCATCCCCTGCCACTGCAGGGTCCTAGCACCCCCCAATCACTAGTGCCAAGGCCGGCTGACCCAGGCTGACCTTGACCCTGCCCTTCTGCCTCGGACGGACCCTTCCCTTTTCAGGCAGGACCCTCCACCAACACAGGGGGCCCCCTCGCCCCTAGCACAGGTGAGTGCCAGCCAGTAGTCTCCATTGTCTCTCGCCCATCGCCCAGTACTGGTGTCCTCCCACTGCCCCACATCTCTCCCTTCCACTGCCCTTTCTCCCCTCTGCCAGCACTGCGTGGGGTCCTCCAATGCCACCTCCAGGCCAGGGCCAGCCCTTATCACCCCCCCTGCCTCAGGGTCCTCCTTGCCTTTCAGCTCTCCAGCCTTGGGGTCCATCTCCCTGCAGTACCAGGCCCTGGGGTTCCACAACCCTGCCCTCTCCACCACCCATTAGGACTGGGGTCCGCCATCCATCTGTTTTTCCACCTCCCAGCCCCCAGAGAAAACAGATCTTAGAGCCCCTCCTCCATGCTGGAGATAGGACACTGAATTACTACAGAGAATTCTTTCCCAGGTATCTGCATGGTGGGTCTTGCCCACATTCCCAGGGTCTAACTGATTCCTTCCCAACCCCAAATATGGCAATTTCCCCTTGGGTCAGATTGGCAGAGACCCTGGGTTTTTTTTGCCTTCCTCTGCAGCCTGGGGCACGGGTCACTTGCAGTTTTAAACTAATGTAAACAGTGAATTCTCTGTAACCTGAAGTCTTTAAACCATGATTTGAGGACTTTAGTAACTCAGCCGGAGCTTAGGGGTCTATTTCATGAGTGGGTGATGTTCTGTGGTCTGCAATGTGCAGGCGATCAGACTAGATGATCACAATGGTCCCTTCTGACCTTAAAGTCTGAGTCTATGAGGTCAAGGAATCTAAGATTGCTGTAGATTTCCTTGGCGGGAAGAGTGGCAACAAGACTTCCAGAGTTAGCCTCTATTTCCCCCAAAAGTGTCTATTCAAGTCAAGTCAGGGAAGGGTTTTATTACAAACAGGACAATAGTCAGAGTTTTTTCCCCCCAGCACAAGACTATGGAAGATGGACCAATGAACATATTAACTAAGTACCCTCACAAAGGAGAAATCACAGCCCATAAAATTCACTCCGAATTTACAAACTGGGAATATAAAAATCTTTACATGTATTGAAAGTTAAAAAACAAAAGTCATTTGGTTGGCTCCATCTGGCCTGGCAACTGGTTTTAAGAGAGTCTCTATGCAGAAGTGAGATGTGCCTGGCACAATCCAGTTCCTACCTCACCAGTGACTTGGTTTTCCCAGACTCCCATAACACACTCACCCATTCAGCTGCTGAGTGCAAAGGCACATAAGGCAACCAGTACAGAGGGCACAATAAGGTAACTGGATAGAGAAACAGGGGGAAAAAAAAAATCTGATCTAGTTCCTTGCCTGCATGTACAACGGAACCACACCTGGGCTAAAAACAAACAAAGGCTGAGCAGAGAGGTGGGCTAACTGGGCACAGAGCAGGTTAACAGTCAGCAGCTCATTACCAGAGCTATAAGGGGTTTATGCTTCCAAGAATTTGGCTTGCCACTGCCAGAGTCCTAGACAAAGACATCGGCTGCCTGAGGCCAAAACTGGGATCCATTCTTTATGGCGTGGCATCTATTACAGATTGATTTATCTGGTCTTTTAATTCTAATATTAAATAGAACCTATGTGTTTTGAAGCATTAACCTATTCACTACATCCATGAGATTAATCACCAATAACTTTGAACATTAATTATTTAAGAACCCTACTTGACCAGAGGTAACAAAACCAGTTCTACCCATCTGGGGCTTAAGATCTGGGTGGCTGAGCTGACTTCCGTGACTTCTGTGAATTTTGCAGTGCTGGTGCGGCTGACCCCAGGACCACTCCAGAAGCTGGGGAAGTCCAGGGGCCAGCCACACCAGCCACTGCTCTGGCAGCCAGCAGGGCCGCCCACAGGATTCAGGGGGCCTGGAGCAAAGCGGGGGAGCTGCGGAGCTTGTACTCACCCGGCGGTGGTCCGGGTCTTCGGCAGCATATCGGCGGCGGGGGGCCCTTCAGTCGCTCCGCGTCTTCGGCAGCACTGAAGGGCCCCCCACTGCCGAAATGCTGCCGAAGACCCGGACCACCGCCGGGCCAGGGCTCGCGGGGCATTTCGGCGGCGGGGAGCCCTTCAGTCACTCCACGTCTTCGGCAGCACTGAAGGGGCCCCCGACGCCGAAGATCCAGACCGCCACCGGGCCAGGGCTCGCGGGGCCCCTGCAGGGCCTGGGGCCAATTGCCCCCCCCTCTGGGCGGCCCTGGCAGCCGGTCCCCGGTGCTGCCCTGGAGCAGCAGTCTGGGATCAACGTTGGCGTTGCCCCGGGCCGCCCCCCTCCCTGCAGCAGCAGCATTGCCTTGGGCCGCCCCCCTCCCTGCAGCAGTAATCTTCAGGAGTGCCCCCTTGCAGCAGGTAAGATTTAGTCATAGGTATTTTTAGTAAAAGTCTTGGACCGGTTACGGGGCCGAGACTTCTTGTTTATTGCCCATGACCAGTCCATTACTTTTACTAAAGTTACCCATGACTAAACCATAGCCTTAACTATGAACAAATTTGATATTACATAAATATTTATTTTTATTACGGTTCTTTCCTTGAACAGCTGATTGCTAACTGAAATCAACAAGCAGAAAGTCGAACCAATTTTTGTACATCTGCAAAAGCCCCCCAAAAATTTTCAATTGAGTTAATTCCTCAGCATTCAACTTGATAGTCATTACTAGTGGAGTAACATGTACATGTGTAGTAACATGTACATGTGTATTAACAATGCATTTTGGAGGGGATAAGGTTTACCCTCCATCTAAATTCTTTGCATTGATTTGGCAGATTGGTCAAACACTTATCTTTTCCTCTCACATATACACGTTGGTTTTACTCAGAAAATATTGCCCAAGGTTCAGTAAAATCAACGTACTTCCTAGTCTGATTTTAAGTCACTCCATTCCCAACTAGGTTTAGATAAAAATCATAGTTAGTGTCCAAACTGTTGCAGAACACAACTGCTTCATGATAGTGATCGTACTCAATATCCCAGGTTTTTCATAATGAGTTTGTTAATACCAGATTATCCTCAGCCCCTATGTTTTAAATAAATGTTTCTATGATAGGGTTTTTTGTCTATTACAAATGGACCTTTTATATGCATCTGGTGAAGTTAAAGTCATAGCTACTATAGACGGTCTTTCAGAAACAACATGTCAATGTCTAGTGCGGGGGTCGGCAACGTTCGGCACGCGGCTCGCCAGGGTAAGCACCCTGGCGGGCCGGGCCAGTTTTATTTACCTGCTGACGCGGCAGGTTCGGCCGATCGCGGCCCCCACTGGCCGCGGTTCGCCGTCCCGGGCCAATGGGGGCGGCGAGAAGCGGCGTGGGCGAGCGATGTGCTGGCTGTGGCTTCTCGCCACCCCCATTGGCCCGGGACAGCGAACCGCGGCCAGTGGGGGCCGCGATCGGCCGAACCTGCCGCGTCAGCAGGTAAATAAAACTGGCCCGTCCCGTCAGGGTGCTTACCCTGGCGAGCCGTGTGCCGAACATTGCCGACCCCTGGTCTAGCATCTTGCAAGATACTAAACAACTGAAGGTCATTTGTGATTTTAAAGCCCCAAAGACCAGAAGAATCCTGTTTATGTCAGACCTGCAAATCCTGGCTAAAGAAATGCATAGTGCTGCTAAGATGTTTCTAACAAGACTGAAACTATCAAAAGTTTAAATGCTGCAACCTGTGCAAGTCGTATCTCACTCACTCAAAGTGCGGGCATTTGGAACAATAACCACTTTATAGTCAAAACATATACACTGGAGTTTAAATGGGTTATTGTTGGGTACAGAAGAAATAGCTATATAACAAACAGACACAGCCTGAACATATGAAGCCATTCTTAATGCTGTTCCATAGCTTTCAAGGGGTTTCGCTGCAATACATTCTCAAAAACAACTTCTCAACAGTTCTCTTTTGGTATCCTAAAGCAGGGAGAGTCTCTGGCAGCTTGGGTCATGCTGAGTTTTAGTTTTGTTTTTTTAAATAGTCGAATTAGTTTCCTACCATCCACATGTTGCAGTGGGGAAAGCACAGAGGACAAGAAAAGGACAAGAACCTCACCCCAGCTGCCCTCAGTCACCTGTTAAAACATGCATGCAGGAAACTTCACCAGCTCCACGCTGCAAACTGAGGACCAAAAAATAATAATAATAATAAATAAATCTATCTTCCCCTTAACCCTCAGTTAATTAAAAAAAGCTTCCATGCAATCAAGGCTAGCTCTCTAGTGAACTTGCATGTGCTGGTGGGTTAAGCAATCACTTGAAATGCACTACGGCCTGAGGTCTATCCACACCCAATGCAAGAAATGAAAAAGGTAGGTAAGAGACAGGCAGCAAGACCTACTCCTTTTGGGGAATTATGCGCCTGTGCAGAATTCATGTCCCCAGCAGATTTCTTTGCTTCCCTGATGAAAAATGACTTTCTGACAGGGAAGCTGCAAGAGCAGTCATGCACCACTCCCTAGCAGCACAGGTACATCGTTTCAGGCACCCGGAGCAGCTGATGGAGAGGTAAATCACCACAGGGCTGGGGACTCCCCAACCAGTGGCTCCTACCCTGAGCCGGGATCAGTTGCTAGTCCCAGCTGGGCTGGAGGCAGAAGAGGATGGGACTTCCTCTTCCCCTGCAAGGAATGGCTGAGGCTGTGCTAGACCCACCCACAGAAACCTCCCCCAGCTGCAGGAAGTTCAGCATCCTACCCTGCTTCCTTCCCCCCATCACTGCTCAGCTTCAGGGGGAGCTGCACCCCATCCACCCATCCCCCATGCATCCAGACCTCCCATACCAGACACCCCCACCAAGCCTCACCTGTACATCCAGAACCCCCCTAGCACTCCAAATCCAAACCCCACCGAACCTCAACTCCTGCATCTGAAGCCCTCTGCACCCAGACCACCTCCCAGAGCTCCCTGCACTCAAACCCCCACCCTGACAAGCCCCGCCCTCGTGCACCACCCTGAGCACCCACATCCAGACTCCCACACCACTGACCCCCCAACTAGTTGCACCCAGACCCCCACCCCACCAAGCCCCACTCCCCCAGCACCCAGACTCCCACTGAGCCCCCCACACCGACCCCCTCCACTGAGCCCCAACCACCTTCACCTGGAAACACCTGCAGAGTCTCATTGCCCCTGCACCTGGAACCCCCCTCCCCCCAAAACAAGCTTCTGTGCATCCAGATCCCCGCACACCTAGACCCCCCACTGATCTGCCTGCACCCAGATTGTTCCACACAGAACCCTCTCACCCCACACTTGAATCCCCCCCCCCCACTGAGCCCCTTCACACTGCCTGGTTGAGCCTGCCTGCCCCACACCTGGTGCACCTGGCACAGAGGGGCAGGGCCCCAGGGTATTTCTGGGCCAGGCCCAGGCCTTCGGCTGTGTCAGGGTCAGGTGCAGCCTCACCACGGAGTCCGTTTCCCAGGGGTGGGGGTATTGCAGGGTGATCTCCCACCTTTGTGCAGCCAGTGGCCTGTGCTCCCCACTGCCAGGCTGGAGCCTCTGCATTTATTTATTGACAAATAAAACTTGCAGAATTTTGAAATATTGTGCGCAAAATTTTTAATTTTTTGGCGCAGAATGCCCTCAGGAGTAAAGACCACTTTAAAGCGAGGAACCGACCAGGAATAATCAATGGCCAGTATTAATGTATATCCAGGATTCCTGTTTAAGAACTAGAAACCATCCCAAACTTTTATACACCAGTTACCCAAACTAAATAAGCTATATTAGCAACAGCACTTTTTGCCAGTATAAACTGCCCACACTAGGAGGGTTTGCTGGTATATCTTTATTGGCAAACTCTGGAAGTGTAGACAAGCCTAATTCACTGGTTCTCAGTTGGAGCTGCTTTCTAGTTCTTAATTTCTCAGTCTAGTGGAGGAAAGGGTGGATCCAATGTTCCAGTTTGGACCATTTTTAAATAAAACCCATTAGATACTAAATTAGGTCTATGTTAGCCACCATAATCATACTTATTAACACCACATTGATACAAATGGTGTGGACTTAAACTTGACATGTGTCTATGCACAAGAACACACATTACATAAAATAGACACACCCACACCCACACCCACCATTGGGGGGGGGGGGAGGGGAAAAAAAACTTTTGCAGAAGCTTACTTCCACCTCCTCTCTGTGACCTCCATGTATTGAACTGACAAATTTCTAAAACAAGCAAACAAGTTATCTCCAGAAAGAAGCAGAATATACTAGTACTGAACTTTGATACCACAGCAAAGGAAACTGAGAGCAACTGTCTTCTAAAAGGTATGAAGAAACCTTGGTTGCAAGATAACTCAAGAAAGGACATAGTGCTAAGAACAGCGCTCTCCAAAATTGTATTTACTCTGTATCTGCTAGTGAGAAACTTTTTGTACCAGCCAACTTAGTTGTTTTTCTTCCATTAAGGCATTAAAATAAAGTTAAGAACCACTGTGTATTTTTTAACACTATGTGCCTGATTTTCAGATAAGTTCCCACAGTTCCAGTTGAAGTCAATGGAAATTCTAGGTGCTCAACACTCTGAAAAATCAGGTGCCATGTGTTTAAGAAATGAAATTACAATCCTAGACTTCAATTTATTTTAATATTTCCATCTCTAGATCTGCACTTTTTAGATACAACTCAAAAGCATTAAAAATAACAAAGACAGCACTTTTCCATTAGATGCTACTAGCATACTGAGAACAAGTTAAGGAAGTCAAGTCATTTAATGCAACCAGACATGCTCTATTACGTTCCACAAATGCACTGTCTAGGATTAGATGTTCAATACATGACAATGTGAATTTTTTTCCCATTATAATGCACTATGATCAGTTAACAGATTCACTGTGAAAGCCTTGTTCGAAATAGTGAACTACTTCACAATTGGCACAGGAACAAAAAGAGCCCATTTTTCTTAGAAGTGTACTGAGGGAAAAGGAAATTTTAAATAAAAACAAAACAAAACATGGCTATACTCATTAAAGGCAAGTTTTAATTATTTAAAAAAAAATCAATTTGAGAGAGAGAGAATATTGTTCTGAAAACATGCAAGCAATAATAGTTTCTCACATAAAAATTCTCAAGGGCCCAGACTATGCATAAAAACATTTTTTTCTTTTAAAAACTAGCTATACTTGCCAGATGAAGCTGCTGGCTTGCATAAACCCCTCTAGGAACCTTAAATGCTTCTCTGGTTTAAGCTTTTTAAAGAATGGCCGATCTATTCATTTTTAGTGCTCCCATCAGCATGGTAACTGGAAGACAAAAAGCAGCTAACAAAATAATAATAAAAAAAAAACTTATTGGATTAAGTTGGTATGGACCAACTATAGTTTTTATTACTACTGATATTAATATTTGGCACTTATATAGTGTCTCTCACCATAGCATCTCAAAATGTTTATTACAACTTTTGACTAAATTCACTGCTGATGTAAGTAGATGCAACTCCAGTAAATGATCTTGGACCATTAAATCTAACACTCTTAACATTTACAGTGAGGTAAATAAGATAGGGAGAGTTAGTGGTTTCCCCATGATCATGCAGCAAATCAGTGTCAGAGCTGAAAACAAAAGTCATGACTCCTGATGTCCTATTCCAGCATTTCTCAAAGTGGGGTCCCTGGACCCCTGGGAGTCACCGAGGGCACTCCAGGGGGTCCACAGGCCCTGCTGAGAAATTTCTCCCCCTCCCTCCCAGCACGCCAGAGAACAGGCTTCCTACTTGCCCTGGCTCCGTGCTGCTCCCAGAAACATCCAGCACGTCCCTGCATCCCCTGTGGGGGGAAGGAGGGGGGTGTCCTTCACGTGCGGCCTCCGCCTCCAAGCGCCAATTCCGCAGTTCCCATTGGCCGGGAACTGCGGCCAATGGGAACTGTGGGGGTGGTACACAGAGATCCCCTGCCTCTGCCCCCACCCCCCCGCCTAGGAGCCACTGTCAGAGGGATGTGCCGGTTGCTTTCGGGAGCCGCCCCAGGTAAGTGCTGCACCCCTCACCCCCTCCCACACCCAAACTCCCCCCCCCAAAGCCCACACCCCCTCCCGCACCCAAACTCCTACCCCCCCGCCTGAGCCCACACCCCATCCTGCAGCCCAAACCCCTGCCCCAGCCTAGTGAAAGTGAGTGAGGATGAGGGACCTCAGAGAAGAGGCAAGGCAAGGCTGAGCGGGGCAGCTCGGGGGTCCCCCCAAAAAATTTAAATAAAAAAGGGGGGTCGTCGGGTTGCTAAAGTTTGAGAACCGCTGTCCTATTCTAATGCAAGACACACACTAAAATATACAAATAATTTAGTTATCTTGTGCTGGATTAAAATATAGTCTTACTGTGTGGAGTTACTGAAAGACAAACACTTCCTAGCTGTAGAAAATATCTAGAGGTAAGTGCTAATGTAACTTTACTTCCAATTCAAGCATATTGTTTCTCATAAGTCCAAATCCTGCAAGGTATGCAGCATCTTATGAGATCAGATCATAGAGATGATTTATTTCTTTGTTATAAAGCACAATACTTAAACTTTTCTTCTCCCGAAAAATCACAAACAGCCCAATCTTACTCCAAGTGAAACCGAAGGCAGTCTTTCTATGGACTTCAGTGAGGCACAATCCTGAAAAACATTTATTGTATGAATATGTCCACTGACTTCAGTAGGACTATTTGAAGTCTGAGAAAAGATTTACAAGATCAGGCCCTACGTTAGTACATCCAAGTATTTGACTCTAAAATAAACCCTAATACATGCAAAACTCTAAACCAACCCTGAAAATTTAACAAATATCATCTGTGAAATAACCCTTTAGCATGCATTTTAAAATGGTATAAAATTGGCTTTAGAATATGCTTAGGAGAGAGGCTATTAGATTTCCACAGAACAATCAGCCCTGCTCCTCCTCCTCAGTCACTGGAATTTTCTCAGCACCTGAACAACTGTAGAGATGTCCTTGAATTTAAAATATCTTTCATAACCTTCAGCATAAGGAACAGATGAAGTGTTGAATGCTGGCAAAAAAGAAAGTTTAAGTATGTTTGCTTGGGTTTACAATCTGGCTGAGAGTATTAATTTAAGGAGTTTCAAACCTTCTAGAAGATAAACATAGTAAAATGTTTTCTTTTGTTAATTTAAAATATGGATAGATAGAACAGTCCCTGTGAAAAAAAGCTATTCCATTCTCATTCTTTGGCATGAGCAATTTTCATGTATTTATGGATACAGAACTGGCCTTTTGCATTGGGATATATTTGATAGTGGTTGATTTTACCGAACTGTTCTGCCTTGGAACAGTCCATGCCTTTGAGTGGCACAAGTTTCCCTTAGCAACTATCTCTGTTTAACATGGAAATGGAAACAGCACTGGTTCCAATTCATTTTCATTAAAATAGTGATTTTGTGATGTATATGTTTAGAAATTAACAAAAAGTAATGATGCCACCATGCATTTCCCGCAGGCCACTGAACTAAAGAAGTAATGGACTTTCATTTTCAGTTTTTGAGTTTGAATGTGGCCCAGATTAGTAAGGGATGAAAGGTTTCATATCCCACAGCCAGTCAGTCCTGAGTGCGCTAAGGGACAGATTTCCAAAAGAGTGCAGCTACCATTTTTACACCAAAGTAAGAAGCAAGATTTTCAAGAGTGGCAAGCACCCACAACTCCAACTGAAGTCAATGGGAGTTAAAGGTGTTCAATATTTCTAAAATTCAAGCACTATAGGGCAGATTTGCAAGTGCTCAGTATCAACAAATGGGCCAGAGTGCTTGGCACCCAGCAGCTCCCATTGTGACACTCAGTGTGCTGAGTTCTTTTGATACCCTGGCCATTTGTTTTTGGCATGTAGGTGAAGTGTTGAGCACTTCTGAAAAAAATCAAAGTTTTACATGACTAAATCTTTAAGATTGATTGTTATAATGTAAATAAATGAATCATTTACATATATGACTGGCATATCATCTTTTCCTCTTAACTGAAGTTTAAGATGGTTTTCCCAAAAAAAGGAAAACCTAAAATTTTAAATCAATAATAAACTGAAATTCTTAACCAGTAGAACTCTAAAACACAAGAAAAGTTATATGTTCTAACCCCATATGACAATGACTTTTAACATAAAAAAACCACTAAGTCCCTCACTCCTCCCAGTCGTGTGTGTGTTTGTTTTGAAATGCAGACCTGGAGGTAATTCTAATGCTTTACTTAACTGCTGCCAAGAAAACAGAAGAAACACTAATATAATGCATAATATCTCCATAATCAAACTATATATTCTATATTTTTAGAGTCACGATATAGCAAACATGTCTTAAGGGACATAATGCTTACTAGCGAGAAAAGTTGCAGGTAACTAGCCAAGGAGCAAGGCACATAGAAATGTTTCCAGTATTTGGTCTTCGATTTCCCTCTCTCATTTGTGTGTACATATGTGTGAGGTCACATTTACTTCAGAAATTCTTGCTGGGAAATGAAGAGATTTCTCTCTTCATATGTATTATTACACAAGCTTTCATTACATGATCACATATATAATTGCAAGTTCCATCTTTTCCCCCTCCCCAACTTTTTGTTAAGTGAACTTTGTAATTAAAGAAAAATCTATGCATGTGTCACATAAGTAAACATGGTTTTAGTAATCAAGTATTTAATTAACTTTTGGATGGCTACAGTAATCCCACCCGATATCTGTTTATCGAGAGCTGAAATTACACCTTCACCCATTTCTCCATAGGAATGGGCTGCTTGATTTTTGGTCTGAAGTTTAGAAGCCAGTTGAGTTTTCAATTTAACTTACTAATAGACATCTATGTCTCTTTTTCACAGGATCTAATTTGGGAATTTTCTGTTGCAAATCTCAACGAACAGGCACAGAAAGGTTATTTTACCCTGAGACAGCTTACCGCAAACATTATGAAGATTTAATTCCAGTTTTAATAACTGTCTTTCCCCAGATGTTCTCCTTCCTGTAAGCATGTAATTATTTTACCTACTAATTCAAAATGTAACAAGTTTGAACCTACCTTTTAAAAAAATATAAAGGACTAAAGAAAATAAGGTTAATTTAATCTATTTTATTTAAATTCACATACATAGCATAGCAACCACATACCAAGTGGTATGGATTTTTCCCCCACCCCAAGTTCAGGCTTTTTGTTTTGATGTTCAATATTGTGATCACTTGAAGTTGATGAGGACTGATTTAAATACCTGTAATCAAGGTTAAAAACAGAACAAGCCCTACATTTACAGGGTATAATTTAATTCTGGTCTGCAACTTTCTATGTCCCTGAATTCTTTTCTCCACAATGCCCCTGTCAAGGCTGTATCCCCACTTTGAACTTTAGGATACAAATGTGGGGGCCTGCATGAAGACTTCTAAGCTTAACTACCAGCTTAGATCTGGTCCACTGCCACCATTCCCAAAGCTAATTCCCTCCCCTGGGAAGCCTTGAGAAACCTTTCACCAATTCCCTGGTGAATACAGATCCAAATCCCTTGGATCTTAAGACAAGGAGAAATTGATCATCCCCCCTCCTTCCTCTCACCAACTCCTGGTGAATACAGATCCAACCCCCTTGGATCTAAAAACAAGGAAAAAATCAATCAGGTTCTTAAAAAGAAGGCTTTTAATTAAAGAAAAAGGTAAAAATCATCTCTGTAAAATCAGTATGGAAAATAACTTTAAAGGGTAATCAAACTTAAAGAGCTCAGAGGACCCCCCTCTAGTCTTAGGTTCAAAGTACAGCAAACAAAGATAAACACTCTAGTAAAAGGTACATTTACAAGTTGAGAAAACAAAGGAAAACTAACACGCCTTGCCTGGCTATTTACTTACAAGTTTGAAATATGAGAGACTTGGTTAGAAAGATGTGGAGAACCTGGATTGATGTCTGGTCCCTCTCAGTCCCAAGAGCGAACAACCACCAAAACAAAGAGCACAAACAAAAGCCTTCCCCCCCCCCAAGATTTGAAAGTATCTTGTCCCCTTATTGGTCCTTTGGGTCAGGTGTCAGCCAGGTTACCCGAGCTTCTTAACCCTTTACAGGTAAAAGGATTTTGGAGTCTCTGGCCAGGAGGGATTTTATAGTACTGTACACAGGAGAGCTGTTACCCTTCCCTTTATAGTTATGACAGCCCCCTACCGCAAGTTTGCAAATAATCATCACAAAGGCTGGTCATTTCTAAATAGAACCTTTTATCTGTTAATCTGCTTCCTGAAGCTTCTTAGAGGTATGAATATACTTATCACACACTACTAAAAAATTTCCTCTTTTACACATGTGAAATTTTTTTTTTTTTAAACCTCTATAAAAGAGCCACCCCCTAAAGACTATTTCATCCAGAAGTAACCATTTGGAAAACATCTATACATTTTAATATAAAAACAGTAACCCTTTTTTGTCATCTTTTAAAAATCTTACTATATAATTTATTGGAGAATTTGATTGTTGCTTTAGATTTAAAAAACTTGGAAAATAATCCTCTAACACAGATTTTTACAGTAATTTCTATATAACCCTATTCAATTTCACCCCTATTCTTTTCTAAAGGGCCATCCCATAAAGGGGAGACTGAGATAGCTATTTAAAATGGAAAATAAAAAGCAAGTCTGGAATTCAGCCTAAACACTAACACCCACCCCCCCACCACACACACCTTTTGGCCTTTTTCTTAGTATACAAATAACCGTGTCATTCCTTAAATGGTCTTATTCTTGTTAAGGATATAGTTTTCAATGAACACTAAACAGAAACTACTAGCTCTCTGACAACCATGAAACTGCAAAAGAGAAATAAAACCGGTACAGTGGTCTGAGAATAAAACTAAATTACATTTTCTTGAATTTACTATTCCTGGATGAGTCCAATCTCAGCTATGGGCACTAAACCCCCTCCCCCCCACCACACCCACCCCCTAACAATATGTCCACATATATTACAGAAATCATCATCAAAAACAGGAGTTGGCCAAAAATCAAACCCCTTTGCTCTAAGTTTTATTTCTATATGCACTTTTATTTATTGACCATCTTTTGAGCAGTTTTCCTTTAAAAAAAATTCTATTGTTACAATATTATCACATCTATTAAATTTCCTGTACAAAAATCATCATCATTTCATATTACTTAGTTTGTTACAAACATGTCTGGTCAGAGACTCTCTTTTTGTTGTGGCTGTACACTGCTTAGCACAATTGCGTCCTGATTTCTGGCCCGGGGTTTACTACTACTAACATTTTTATTGTAATAAACAAACATTCTATTCAATTAAACTCCTTAATTAAAAAAGTCAGACAATGAGTATGCCTTGCCCTGCAACTTGTCCACCTCAGAGTTTAAAGGGCAGAAAGGACCAGCAGATCATCTAGTCTGACCTCCTACATATAGGACCCTACCAAATTCACTGCCATGAAAAACACGTCACGGACCGTGAAATCTGGTCTTCCCCCTCCCCCCCCGTGAAATCTGGTCTTTTGTGTGCTTTTACCCTATACTATACAGATTTCAAGGGGGAGACCAGTGTTTCTCAAATTGGGGGTCCTGACCCAAAAGGGAATTGGGGGAGGGGTCGCAAGGTTATTTTAAGGGGGATCACGGTATTGCCACCCTTATTTCTGCACTGCCTTCAGAGCTGGGCAACTGGAGTGCGACGGCTGTTGGCCAGGCGCCCAGCTCTGAAGGCAGCGCCCTGCCAGCAGCAGCACAGAAGTAAGGGTGGCAATACCATACCATGCCATCCTCACTTCTGCGCTGCTGCTGGTGGAATTCAGCAATCACATGATTAGGCCCAAAGATACCTTAGAAGATTATTTTTCTAGCTGTTTTCATAGGTGAACAGTCTTTACTACCTTATGGAAGTAAAGACGATACTCAGACAAAGCCATAACATTTTTGAATCTGCATTTTTAGTCATTCTGTGGTCTTAAAAACAAAGGGCTCGATCTTGCCACCATTAATCCATACATAAAGTCCAACTAATTTTACTAGCATCAGGATCAAACATAGCTGTTTTTGACACCACTATTACAGCTGCATTATAGGTTTGCTAGCGTAGCCCTTGCTAGTTGTGATGCCAATCATGCCCCAAGTGTTTCTCTATGGCTTTGTCTATACTGGAAATCTGCCCTGACTTCAGTAACTGATGAAGCTGTATTGGTGCAAACCCTAAGGATAGGACAAGCACAGCCACACAATTTGTGACACCAGAGCATATCCATGTTTGAAACCAGGGCTCCACCAATGCAGATTTCAGCTTACCTTGTCTACACTTAGGGTTTACATTGGTGTAGCCATCAGTGGCTGGTCATCAATTGCTGGAAGACAAGGCCCAAAAATATAGGGGAGGGGGGAGATTGCTCCAAGAGATCCAAATGGCTAACCATTTAAATGTCTACAACAACTTCATATTCATTTTTTTACTGACTGAGAAACACTCTTCCAGGTAAGTACAAGTAGTAATATCTCAGAATTAGTAAAGGAGAGATATCTGAGCACACAGTACATTACAGTTTAAAAAAAAGTTATGCACTCCGGTCTGCTAAAATACTTACCTACGAATCCCTGCAAGAATATTATTCACAGCTGCCATCAGTTTCTGTAGGCCTAAAAAAGCTTCTTCAAATGAAGATATCTTTGCAGTGGTGGTGGTGGTGATACTGTGATCCAGCTTCTGGAAAATTTCAGTACTAATATGAGGTCAAAAACAAGAGAAAACATTCTATCAGAAGAACAAACTTTTTTGCCTCGTATCATGGGAAACTAGAAATGCACATCACCACAAATACTATATTTTGACTATCTTAGACAAACACACGCACATTGTCTCAAAGGTCAAATACAAATGTCAGGTACATCAGTGTTGTCCAAAACACTCACACAGGAGTACAAAGTTTTCATTTTGTTTGCATGCATTTTAGATAAGGTGCTTAAACAGGTAATAGAAGCCACCAATTCAATTGTTTTGTAAGTTAAAAGGGTAGATTTCTGATCACTTATTGTTACTTTAATAAACAAATGTCATGTTGACATAGGACGTTCCAGCTGAGGCTTTCAAAACACTTTACAAAATAATTAAGAGGCACATTCCTACGAGTATGGAAAAGACCCTGGAGTGGTTATGCAAACTGCTCACTGAAGTGCTAGTCCCAGTTTCTAACCGGGAAGCTACTCTCACTATTTAATTTATAATTATTAGTCAATCACTCCATGGATGAGACTTTAATTGTCAAGAATTAGTCTTTAGCACATTTTGTAGAGTTGGATTAGAAGAGAAACTGTAATAGAACTCTAAAAAAACCCTTCCATAAATAAATAAAACATTTGACAAATGAAACATAATCCTTATTTTTAATTTTTAGAAAAATTGTAACATATCTTTCCTTACAGAGTATCAAACATTTTAGCATAGAAGTAGGACCAGATTTTATTGTGCTAGACCAGATTTCACAGTCCGTGATACGTTTTTCATGGGCGTGAATTTGGTAGGACCCTCAAATAAGTATAGCCTTGTATAAACTTGGGGTCAAATTTTCAAATGGGTCTCAAAATGCAACTCCAAAATGTGCAGACACACACATTTTTGATTTGTGCAACTGGAGCAGCAACAGACTCCAGATGTGGATTTTCAGACATCTTGTTTAAAAATTCAACCATTAATACACTTCTTTTTAAACTGCAGAGACCAAGAACTTAGTAAGATTTAAAGAAGAATGGTTGGTCATTTATATAGATAAGTTAGAATACCTAAGCCAAAAAAAAAAATTGAAAGGGAAAAACCCTTATGTCTGAGTTTAAACTAATCTTTATTAGAGATTAGGAGGAGATCTTCCTGGAGAGCAGACTACCCCACATAAACCTATTGTCAGGTTCTTGCATCTTACTCTGAAGCATCTAGTGGTGGATAACATCAGAAACAGTACAGTCAGCTAGATGGACCATGGCTGATTCAATATGGCAATTCCTATGTCATAACTAACACATTAAAAATTAGAATATGTGATTTTCCCCCCTTCCCCCCCCAACCCATGTACATCACTAATAGGACAGCCTTGTAGGGAAAGGCAGACAATTTCAAAAAAATACTGTGTGTTTGGGGGAACCACACGAAACAACCAATAGCATGCAAAATCCCCCCAACTCTTTCAGCACTTAGTACCTGTACAGGTTTATTGTATTCCAAATGCTTTCAAGGACAGACCAGATTTCCTGATGTCTTTTATCTTGGGACAGCTGAGTGTTTGACAATGACTTGCCTTCCTCACACGTTTGCAGATGCAGCCTCACACCTTCCGTTTTTGAACCTGCAGTGTTTTCTGAAAGAGCTGTCAGGGCTCCTGATGATTTTTGTCCACTGTCTGACCAAACCTCATGAAATAGACAACCATACAGGTGTTGGAGAACTGTAGAAAAACCTACATGGGAATCCATTTTTTTCCCCTCTTTTTTTTTTTTTTTTAAATAATCAACGTATCTAAGGTACTTATATGGCCTTCATCACCATAGCATCTGAGACCCTCACAATCTTTAATGTAACAACTCAAAACGTCCCTGTGAGGCAGGTCAGTCGTCTTATTCCTATTTTACAAATGGAGAACTGAAGCACAGAGAGGCTAAGTGACTTGCCCAAAGTCACACAGGAAGTCTGTGGTGGAGTAGGAAACTAAACCCCAGCCTCCCAAGTCCTAGGTTAGTGCCCTAACCACTGGACTATCCTTTCCTGAACTATCCATGTATAGTCAATCCATAGAAGACTCCAAAGCTGAATTTGCACATTTTAACCCACGCCTTTCCCCCCCGCCCCATATAGCTCATTAATGCACAACAGAAGTGTTCCATTCTGTTTAATCTTCACTTAGAGATGTAAAGCACATGATTTTCACAGTAAAATAATTTCAACACTAATTACAAACCAAGGACATGGAATTTCTTTCACACTAATGCCACACATACTTGACAAGAGTTATTCTGCAAAGCGAGGATTTAAGGTATTTTACATATAAATTACTACATTAAAAACACAACAACAGGCTGTGGTGTGTGCAAATATTTTCTTTGTCTGTAAAAATGGGGATACTGAGGAAAAACTACTGAAATGATTTCAATAAGGTCTTCGTTACAGGGCTTTCCCTTCACCCTCTCCCCTGGTTCTTGTCATGCAGACAGAAAGTAGAAGACCAGAAGTCCGAAGTGCAGGCAATGCGATGTTTATTGGGGTTAGTTCCAAGCAAGCATATCCATAGCTCTACACTTCAGAAGAGTCTGTTTCCTAGTGTCCCCCTTCCCAGCTCTGATGCTGCAGAGCCTTGCCTGTGTCCCCGTTCCCCATTCCCACCTCCTCTTTCTTAGCAGGCCCAAATATACCTGCAATGCATACCCTCAGTCCCACCCCTTACAACTTATGGTCATGTTCAGTTTTGAGGGGAGAGTCGTGGTCTGGGGTCTTCGTCCCACCTCTTTTGGACCCCATGGGAGGGGTACAGAGTGAGATTGTGTTCTGGCCAAGGCCAGGCTTTTCTTTGGCATGTAGTGTTTCTTAGGCCTCCCCCCCATCCCCATCCTAACTGGTTGCTTGACCTTGGCTTGAGAAAGGAGCCAGGCAGCCTTTCAGTATATGCTTATATTACACTTCCACCATACCCTGTAACACTTTGGCACTATCCCTCATCTTTTCTCATTGTAGTAAAAGCCCCATCTGGTTGTGGGAAATGCAACACAGTGTCTTTGTTAATTGTTCTTCACTCACATCTTATACTAATATGTGTATCAAAAAGTGAAACCCAAAATTCTATCTCAGGCTGACAAACAAACCTATATACTAACACCAGTGGCAAACCTAGGAATAAGAACTCTCTATTTTTAACTTTTATGGCTCTCTCTAAAGATGACAAATTTAGTGGGGGGGGGAGAAGGGGGGAGAAACGGACGACAAAAACAAAACTCAAGTGATCCACGGTATTGGGTTGTGTAATTCATGCAAGACTACTGTCAAATAACAATTTTTCAGAACAATAAAGTAAAATGAGTTGCTCTAAGAGCAAACTACTAGGATAGAAGGTCAGAAAAAACTATTTCATCTACTCTATTTAATGAGCTTTAAATTTCTATAATGTCAATCATGCCTAACTTGAGTCCAACAAGTTATTCATATATGGAGCATACTAGATAAAGGCTCAGGAAAAACTCATTGCTGAAGAGAACTTAGGTAATCAATTATGTATTTGACAGGGAAAATAAAAACAACTCATGCAGATGATACTTAGACACTCCCATTCTGAAGTGTAAGAGACAGCAGTTGCTGTTCCAATCAATTAGATTACCTTTCCTCATTTTATATTGAATAACTTGATGACTACCTCTCAATAACCCAATAGCAAAACAGAAATAAGGATCTAAGGAAAAACAGCTCATGTTGTAAAAATATACAAAAAAACAAAACAGAAACAAATATACAAAAACCCAACAGCCTCTTTTTGATCTCCCTGGGACTCTGGCTAGGCTAACTGGCTCAAAGTTACTACTTCCCTATAATACAGCTTTTTTTTTTTTTTTTTTTTTAAACAAAACAAAAACAACTTTTCCTCGGCTGTGGCCTATACGCTATTTTTCATCCTTAGCGCCAGAATAAGAATTACCAGAGCTTTTAACTGGGCAGTCCAACCACCACCAAGTATAATGTGTCACCTTTCTGCTTTCTTTCACCAACTTTTATTCTTGCGAGGGGAAAGGGGAATTAGACGTACAGGATTTCTGAAGTGCACAAAGGAGACACTTCACAATTGAATCACAAACTGAGTTGTCAGGAGTAGAAGAGGGGCAGCTCAACATACACAGACATATTCACAAACTAAGTGAATCTTACAAGATCATTTTAATTAGAGAAAAAAAGATTGGAATTGATTATTTAATAAATCACCTTCAAATGCAGGATAACAGTTATTTTTTTGATATGAAGTTCAATCTTTATCAAAATGCAGCAGTATGCACTTGCTTTTCAATCATTCACTTCCTTTTTGAGAGTTAATAGAAGCAAAATTCTGTCAGGGATATTTTTATAAACAGAAAGCCTTCACTTTTGTTGTGGGAGCAGGGTTACATTTGGGACATACCACTTATGAGAATATCCTGTTAATCCCCACCTAGCACGGTTTACAATAATTTTTTTGTCATTATAATAAAGAACTAGAAAACCCATAGTAAGTTTATAGTGTCAATGATTGGTGATGCTAAAATTTCAGTTAAGCCATAGTTTTAGTGTAAAAACTATGTACATTGAAATGCAGCTTACCTCTGCAAGCATCTGGAGCAGTTTAGTCACATAAGCAAAAGCCTGCGGAAGTACACCATCATAGTCTGACCTTGAGCTGAAAGCATGCAATAGCTTTTTAGATTCCTGGAGCACGATGTTTGCTGTTATGTGGTCAACTGTCTTACCTGATATAAAAACATTAAGAAGAAACATGGGAAATCAGTTTTAGAGAAGTAGGCTAGTTTGGTGTTAAATCGCACAAGCAGTAAAGGAAAAAGCTAACAGTTCCAAACTGAAACCAAGTATAATCACCACCAGTTCTATCATTTCAAAAAGGTATTACAATTATTGTATGAATTAAACATTCTAGGAGATCCGTACATATAAAAATAAGTGTGTGTTATTATGTAAGATCATTATCAAACAAAAAAGGGTCTGAAAATCCTATTGACATAAATGGTATAAGATCAGGTGCTAGCTTAGTCTTCTGAGGGTTTAATGCCTGTAGTCAAAGTCCAACAGTAAGCCTAAAAAAAAAGTTTCAATGTGCTAGCACATCACTAAACTTAAAGTCTTCTCTAGAACACAAACTCTGATGCACTTTACAAACTCTACTCAATTCAAGGGGCTGAAAGATTGTAAAGTGCTCCCAAGCTCCACTAGATATAGAACTCTGGCTGGAACAGGAAGCTATGTCACACATTCTTGCAATTTTGCTTTTGTGGGTAAAATGCGGGCATGAAGGGAGAGAAGATAATCCTCATCAAATGTTGATCTGTTAAATGTTAAAATGTAAGTATAAAAATCTAGAACACTGCTTTTTAATGAAAAACAAAAACATTTAAGAAGACTCATCTACATTGTTTATTTCAGCCAGTATATGAAATGTCTTGGATACAAACCATGAGCATTAAACAAACAGTTTCAGGAAGGAACATTACAATAAGCAGTGTGTAAAAATAAGACTTTTAATTTTGGATCAAATCACCCTCCATTCAGGATCTGGCATAGGTCATTAAACATGTGTTAGGGTTCCTTCCCCACTCTGAACTTTGGGGTACAGATGTGGGGACCCGCATGGAAGACCCCCTAAGCTTATTTTTACCAGCTTAGGTTAAAAACTTTCCCAATGCACAAATTCCACCTTGTCTTGAACAGTATGTTGCCACCACCAAGTGATTTAGACAAAGAATCAGGGAAAGGACCACTTGGAGTCCTATTCCCCCAAAATATTCCCCCAAGCCCTGCACCCCCTTTCCTGGGGAAGGCTTGAGAATACTATCCTCACCAATTGGTACAGGCAAACACTGACCCAAACCCTTGGATCTTAAGAACAATGAAAAAAAATCAATCGGGTTCTTAAAAGAAGAATTTTAATTAAAGAAAAGGTAAAAGAATCACCTCTGTAAAATCAGGATGGTAAGTACTTTACAGAACAACAAAAGATTCAAAAACCACAGAGGATTTCCCCTCTAGGCAAAACTTTAAAGTTACAAAAACAGGGATAAACCTCCCTCTTAGCACAGGGAAAATCCACAAGCTAAAACAAAAAATAACCTAATGCATTTTCTTTGCTATTACTTACTATTTTTGCAATAGCTTAGATATGGCTTAGGGAGATGTATTTTCCCTGCCCTGGTTCCTTGTTGACTCCGGGAGACACAGACAAAAAACCTTCCCCCACAGATTTGACAGTATCTTCTCTCCCCTTTTGGTCAGGTGCCACCCAGGTTATCTAAGCTTCTTAACCCTTTACAGGGTAAAGAGGGATTTTATGCTACCCTTAGCTGTATGTTTATGACAAAATGTCCTTATCAGATAATCTGTTCATAACCTGTCCTAACACACCTTCTGGTGGACCATATCCCAGCATAGTACTGAATGGAAAACTACTTCCAACTCATAAAAGCACTGACACTTTCATAACTAAATGCAAGACTCATGTCTCTGACTTTGCTTTCCATCAATAAGTTCTTCAGAGGCACAGCACACCTATACAAATGCCTATAAACTAATTAAGCTGTGGTGGTTTTTTTTTTTGTTTGTTTGTTTTTTTTTAATATAACACAAACCAGGAAGGAAGATAGATTACAAATAGAAATAAATACTTTGGAGGTACTTGAGTACTCTGGTAACCAAAGCTATACAAGTTTCTTAGATACGTCATTCCACTTTCTGGTAGCATGCACACGAAGATGTAATATTTGAAACGAATCCTATAAATGATTGATTTCAGTAGTGCCAGTTCGTGTTTGTTCAAATTTGTTAAAAACAGGAAGGGAGCAGCAGACTATCAAAATATTTAATTAAGGCTACCAAAACAGTCTCAAGAGACAGTTAGCTTTTTTGTAGCTTCTTCAATAAGTTGGAGTGAATCCTTGCCCCATTTTAAGGCCCATGTCTGGGCAGATTTGAGGGTTAGGCAGGTTTTTCTTTTTGTCTTTACTGTATCATGGCTCTTTGGGCTCAAGTTACAAAATGCTTGCATGCAGCAAACTGGGATTTTTGCCATCCATCTGGAACCACCATCACATTGTGTGAAAGTCAAGAAGGAAGACTACTTCTCCAGGGTATAGTCTCCCTTGAATAACCCATGTAACTCCCATTATTCTTGAATTAAAAGGAGAAAAATAAACCCTTTAAATATGAACAATACGTATATTTTCATTATGCACACTTAAGACTCCTGTGATTAGCGGGCTTGACCTTAATGGAGAGAGGTTTATATTTAGCAGTTTATTACTAAAAAGGAGTCACATAAGATTCTTACCTTTACAAAGATGTTCATGCAGGTATTCAATGGTTGTAAGTAAGCTTCTTGGCACAATAGAGCCAAATACAGCCATCCAGTGTTTTTTAAAGCACTTCAATAAGCTTGCTAGGGTCCATGGGGGCTTCAGATACAGTACCTAAAAGTGAAAAGTTTAAAACTTCACAACCATATAACTTTATCAATGTAATTTCTCAATTGTGCTATTCTTTAATACCAATTGTACATGCTGAAGTAAACATCCAAAGCATTCTCAGAAATAAAAGATCAGGTGGATTTTTCCTGGTAAAGAGATTGTATATTACATGACAAATCATAGCTTTGTTCAATTTAGTTTTACACAGGAGGTGTCTTACACAGGTACAGACCCTTCTTAAAAGCATTCCAATTAGCATATGTGCACTGCTGTGACTAGGACTATTTAGACTTTTATGAAGTATTTCTGTGAAGGATATTCTATTTGTACAACACTCAAGATTTACAAGCTCAAATAAGAAATGTTAGTTCTAGTAACTTGATAGCTCTCAGAGTTCATCTTGTGCAGATGAGTAAAGTAATTAACCATTCCAGCTAGATGAAAATGTTAATTGGAAGACACACAGAGCTAAATAACTGGATTGATAGTCTTCTGGCTATAATCAGAATATTTTGGTTCTACCCCCAACTCTGTCACACACTTCCTGTGTGAATTTTGAAAAGACAGATCATCTTTGTGCCTCAGTTTCCCCACCTGAAAGTGAGGATAGTACTATTTCCCCTTCTCCCAAGATTTTGGAAAACTTAATGTTTGTAAAGTGCTTTGAGCTCTTGGATGCTATGGAACATGGGTACAGCTTGCTGAAGAAGAATGGGCAGGGGAAAAAAGGGAGGAGGTGTTGTCTTGTATATTAAATGTATACACGTGGACTGAGGTTGAGATGGAAATAGGAGACAGACTTGTAGGAAGCCTCTGGGTAAGGATAAGAGGGGTAAAAAAAAAAAACAAGGGTGATGTCATGGTAGGGATCTACTACAGACCACCTAACCAGGAAGAAGAGGTGGATGAGGCTTTTTTTAAACAACTAAACAAAATCATCCAAAGCACAGGACTTGGTGGTGATGGGGGACTTCAACGACTCAGACATCTGTTGGGAAAATAACACAGCAAGGCACAAATTATCCAACAAGTTCTTGGAATGTATTGGAGACAATTTTTTATTTCAGAAGGTGGAGAGAGCTACTAGGGGAGAGGCTGTTCTAGATTTGATTTTGACGAATAGGGAGGAACTGGTTGAGAATTTGAAAGATGAAGGCAGAGTGGGTGAAAGTGATCATGAAATGATACAGTTCATGATTCTTAGGAATGGTAGGAAGGATAAAGATAATAGATTTCAAGAAGGCAGACTTTAGCAAACTCAGGGAGTTGGTAGGTAAGATCCCATGGGAAGGAAGTCTAAGGGGAAAAACAATGGAAGACAGTTGGCAGTTTTTCAGAGAGACATTATTAAGGGCACAAGAGCAAACTATCCCAATGTGTAGGAAAGATAGGAAGTATGGCAAGAGATCACTCTGGCTTAACCAGGAGATTGTCAATGATCTAATAATCAAAAAAGAGAGTCCTACAAAAAAGTGGAAATTAGGTCAAATTACAAAGGATGAATATAAAACAAATAACACAAGCCTGTAGGGACAAAATTAGAAAGGCCAAGGCACAAAATGAGATCAAACTAGCTAGAGACAAAGGGCAACAAGAAAAAATTCTATAAATATATTAGAAGCAAGATGACGATCAAGGATAGGGTAGGCCCGTTATTCAATGAGGGGGAGAAAAACAGTAACAGAAAACATGGAAATGGCAGAGGTGCTTAATGACTTCTTTGTTTTGGTTTTCACCAAGAAGGTTGCTGGTGATTGGACATCTAAAATAGTGAATGTCAGTGAAAATGTGGAAGGATCAGAGGCTGAAATAGGAAAAGAACAAGTTAAAAATTATTTAGACAAGTCAGATGTCTTCAAGTCACCAGGGCCTGATGAAATGCATCCTAGAATACTCAAGGAACTGACTGAGGAGGTATCTAAGCCATTAGCGATTATCTTTGAAAAGTCATGGAAGACAGGAGAGATTCCAGAAGACTTGAAAAGGGCAAATACAGTGCCCATCTATAAAAAGGGAAATAAAGACAACCTGGGGAATTACAGACTGGTCAGCTTAACTTCTGTACCTGGAAAGATAATGGAGCAAATAATTAAGCAATCAATTTGCAAACATCTAGAAGATAATAAGGTGATAAGTAATAGTCAGCATGGATTTGTCAAGAACAAATCGTGTCAAACCAACCAGGTACTTTCTTTGACAGGGTAACAAGCTTTGTGGATGGGGGGAAAAGCAGTAGACGTGGTATATCTTGACTTTAGTAAAGCTTTTGATACTGTCTCGCATGACCGTCTCATAAACAAACTAGGGAAATGCAACCTAGATGGAGCTACTATAAAGGTGGGTGCAAAACTGGTTGGAAAACCATTCCCAGAGAGTAGTTATCAGTAGTTCACAGTCATGCTGGAAGGGCATAACGAGTGGGGTCCCGCAGGGATCAGTTGTGGGTCCGGTTCTGTTCAATATCTTCATCAAATGATTTAGATAATGGTATAGAGAGTACACTTATAAAGTTTGCAGATGATACCACTCGGGAAGGGGTTGCAAGTGCTTTAGAGGATAGAATTAAAATTCAAAATGATCTAGACAAACTGGAGAAATAGTCTGAAGTAAATAGGATGAAATTCAATAAGGACAAATGCAAAGTACTCCACTGAGAAAGGAACAAATCGGTTCCACACATACAAAATGGGAAATGAGTGCCTAGGAAGGAGTACTGCAGAAAGGGCTCTGGGGAGTCATAGTGGACCACAAGCTCAAATATGAGTCAACAGTGTGACACCGTTGCAAAAAAAAAAAAAAAAAAAAAAAAAAAAGCAGACATCATTCTGGGATGTATTAGCAGGAGTGTTGTAAGCAAGACACGAGAAGTAATTCTTCCGCTGTACTCCATGCTGATAGGCCTCAACTGGAGTATTGTGTTCAGTTCTGGGCGCCACATTTCAGGAAAGATGTGGACAAATTGGAGAAAGTCCAGAGAAGAGCAACAAAAATTATTAGAAGTCTAGAAACATGACCTATGAGGAAAGATTGAAAACACTGGGTTTGTTTAGTCTGGAAGAGAGAGAACTGAGAAAGGACATAACAGTTTTCAAGTACATAAAAGGTTTTTACAAGGAGGAGGTAGAAAAATTGTTCTTCTTAACCACTGATGATAGGACAAGAAGCAATGGGTTTAAATTGCAGCAAGGGAGGTTTAGGCTGGACATTAGGAAAAACTTCCTGTCAGGGTGGTTAAGCACTGGAATAAATTGCCCAGGGAGGTTGTGGAATCTCCATCATTGGGGATTTTTAAGAGCAGGTTAGACAAACATCTGTCAGGAATGGTCTAGATAATACTTAGTCCTACCATGAGTGCAGGAGACTGGACTAGATGACCTCTCGAGGTCCCTTCCAGTCTTATGATTCTACGTTACAGAAGTCCAAAGTTACTGTTAATAAAATATGCATTTTGAAAATTCACATTGAACAACCAGACAGCACATAGATTACTATTAAATGTAATGTTGCACAGACATTACTAGTGAAACAATCATCCCAATATCAAAATACATAATGAAATTTAACAATACTCTATGTGAGTGGATGCTCACAGGATTGGAAATGGCAAGCATGAATCTTCGCTTCTAGGTCACTTGTTCAAATTCCCTTAAGTTATCAGATGGCCTGTGTAAAGTGAATTACTGCTCTTAGCCTAATACATGTTAGAGAGGTGTCCACACCACAAGAACACCAAAAGGCAAACTCTCAAAAGAGGTGAAGTACAAAATGAGTTTGGAGACTGAATTTCCGTAGGTTGAACTACACTAGCAGAGCAGTTGCGGGAGGCAGGTGGTGGCAATGGGAGGGAGAAATGCTTCAACTAATGTTGCCTGTGATGTAACTGTCCTATAGATTTTTTTTTTTTTAATTTAAAAAAGAATCTAAAATGTTAGTATGGTCACACTGGCACCTTGCAATTAAACACACATTCTACAATGGTTTAATTGACAAATTAATTAAACTCTCATGGATTAAGATAACACTAGAATCCCTAACCAGAACTGTAGTCTTATTGCAACATTACTTATCAAAATTTATTCTGTATAATTTTAAAGAATGTTTCTCATCATACCTCTTTTCTTATTGGTGCATTTTTACATGAACAGTTTAGATATAAAAAAAATAAAAAAATAATCAAACGTTGAAACTCTCAAGCACAGAAGCAGGGTCCCTGAAGAATCACGACAGAGGGCAGCACAATTGGTCAGTTTTGCAGTTTTCAAACAAACAAAAAAAATCTGTTTAAATTTTCATAAGAGGTTATAATTGAAAATGAGTTCAGGGTCAACAACTGGAATGTATTTTGAGACATCTTCCACATCATTGTACTGTATCAGCCTTATTTGTCATTAACATTGTAACATAAAAAGCAGACAGATTGAACTTTGGACTCCGACACAATCTTTAACTTAGTATTTGAAATATCAAGCAAAACACCACAAATAACCACCTCCATCCACAAGTTTCCAAAAGCAATTTTCATTTCAGTTTCTAATATCGAGGACAAAGCTTCTCCTAAACTTTTTTCAAGGTCAGGAACAATGCTTAGGAGTGGAGTAGTAAGGCTGGGATCTTCCCTCTTGGTTTTCTGGGACCCAGTATCTGCCAAGTAAATACAGTTACAGTAAGTGCTTTCTTTAGTGTATTATTCATAGAAATTAGTTATAGAAACAAGTTGCTAGGTTCTGTAATCCAGTCTTTGCGAGTGCTGGATTGTTGCCTACAACATATTTAATATTTTGTCCTCTAGTTGTAGGTCTCCAGCTACAGAGGATTCCATCACTTTACTTCTATGTAGTTACTTCTACTACTCCATGACCACAATATCCAAGCACCTTCCAAGTATTTTAAAATAGAATCAACAGTGTCCATATTTCTCACCTCTCCTCCCCCACACACCACCACCAGAAGGAGAAATAGCATGATTCTTCTCTAGGGTGTTTGTTTATGTTTGTGACTTGCTTGTATGTTGTGTGAAGAGCCTACTGAACTTAAGAACTGCCATACTGGGTCAGACCAATGGTCCATCGAGCCCAGTGCCCTGTCTGACACTAACCAGTACCAGAGCTTCAGGAGGAGCATACAGAACAGGGCAATTTGACGGATCAACCCCCATCTTCTCCTCCCGGCTTCTGGTACTCAGCTGTTTAGGGTTGCCCTGAGCATGGGCTTGCATCCCTGACCATCTTGGCTAATAACCATTGATGGAACTATCTTCCATGAATTTATCCATATCTTTGTTTAACCCAGTTATACTTTTGGCCATCAGAACAGCCCATGGCAATGAGTTCCATAGGTTAGCTGTGCATTGTGTGAAAAAGTACTTCCTCTTGGTTTGTATTAAACCTGCTTATTAATTTCATTGGAGACTCTTGGTTTTTGTATTGTGGGAAAGGGTAAAAAACAAAAACAAAAAACCACAAAAATTCTCTATTCACTTTTTCCACCCCATTCATGATTTTACAGATCTCTATCATATCCAGCTCAGTCATCTTATTTCAAAGCTCAACAGCCCTAAACTTTTTAGTCTCTTCTCGTCTGGAAGCTCATCCACACACTTGATCATTGTTCCTCTTCCATGAATCTTTTCCAGTTCTACTAGATCCTTTTTGAGATGCAGTGACTAGAACTGGGAATGGTATTCAAGGTATGGGTACCACATGGACTTACAGAGCGACACTAGGAGATTTTGTCTGATTTCCTATCCCTTTCCTAACCATTTCTAACATTCGGTTAGCCTTTTTGATTGCTGTGGCAAATTGAGCTGAAGTTGTCAGAGAAGTATCCATGGTGCCTCCAAGATCTCTTTTAATTAGCTAATTTAGACCCCTTCGTTTTATATGTATGGTTGGGATTATTTTTTCCAATCTGCACTACTTTGCATTTATCAGGTTGAATTTCATCTACCATTTTGTTGTCCAGTCACCCACTTTTGTGAGAAACCCCTCTGTCTTTTCACAATCACTTTGGGATTTAACATAATTTTTGGGGAAAAGAGTCAACATGTTTTTTGTAAAGGGAAAATCATGCCTCGACAATCTACTAGAATTCTTTGGGGGAGCGGGGGAAGTCAACAAGCATGTGGACAAGGGGGATTCAGTGGATATAGTGTATGGAGATTTTCAGAATGCCTTTGACAAGGTCCTCACCAAAGGCTCTTAAGGAAAGTAAGCGGTCATGGGATAAGAGGTAAGGTCCTCTCATGGACTGGTATCTGGTTAAAAGACAGGAAACAAAGGGTAGGAATAAATGGACAGTTTTCAGAGTGGAGAGAGGTAAATAGTGGTGTTCCTCAGGGGTCTATACTGGGACTAGTACTATTCAACATATTCATAAATGATGTGGAAAAAAGGGGTAAACAGTGAGGTGGCAAAATTTGCAGATGATACAAAACTGCTCAAGACAGCTAAGTGCAAAGCAGACTGCAAAGAGCTGCAAAGGGATCTTGATAAATACAAAGTAATGCACACTGGAAAAAAATAATCTCAACTATACATATTGTGACAAAGTTCCTCCTCTATCTTGGCGGGTCCTGCGCTTATTGGCGGATTTTTTTGCCTCAGAGATTCACCATGTGGGTTGGGGAACAGCCCAAAGACCTTCCCCTCTGGAAGAACCCACAGTCCAGGTCCATTGGGAGGTTTGGGGGGAACCCAGGCCCACCCTCTACTCTGGGTTCCAGCCCAGGGCCCTGTGGACTGCAGCTGTCTATAGTGCCTCCTGTAACAGCTGCATGACAGCTACAACTCCCTGGGCTACTTCCCCATGGCCTCCTCCAAACACTTTCCTTATTCTCACCACAGGACCTTCCTCCTGGTGTCTGATAACGCTTGGGCTCCTCAGTCCTCCAGCAGCACACCCTCTCACTCTCCGCTCCTTGCGCCTCTTGCTCCCAGCTCCTCACACTCACACCACAAACTGAAGTGAGCTCCTTTTTAAAACCCAGGTGCCCTGATTAGCCTGCCTTAATTGATTCTAGAAGCTTCTTCTTAATTGGCTCCAGGTGTCCTAATTAGCCTGCCTGCCTTAACTGGTTCTAGCAGGTTCCTGATTACTCTAGTACAGCCCCTGCTCTGGTCACTCAGGGAACAAAAAACTACTCATCCAGTGACCAGTATATTTGCCCTCTACCAGACTCCTGTACCCCATTGGTCTGGGTCTGTCACAATATAAAATGATGGGGTCTAAATTAGCTGTTATCACTCAAGAAAGATTTTGGCATCATTGTGGATAGTTCTCTGAAAACATGCACTCAATGTGCAGCGGCAGTCAAAAAAGCTAACAACGTTGGTAATCATTAAGAAAGGGATAGATGAGACAGAAAATATATTGCCTCTATATAAATCCATGATACATCTATATCTTGAATACTTTGTGCAAATATAGTCGCCCCATCCCAAAAAAAGATATATTGGAATTGGAAAAGGCTCAGGAAAGGGCAACAAAAATGATTGGGGTATGGGACGGCTTCTGTTTGAGGAGAGATTAATAAAATTGGGACTTTTCAGCTTGGAAAAGAGACAACTAAGGGGGATATGATAGAGGTCTATAAAATCATGACTGGTGTGGAGAAAGTAAATAAGGAAGTATTATTTACTACTTCTCATAACACAAGAACTAGGGGTCACCAAGTGAAATTAATAGGAAGCAGGTTTAAAAAACAAATAAAAGGAAGTATTTCTTCACACAATGCACAGTCAACCTGTGGAACTCTTTGCCAGAGGATGTTGTGAAGGCCAAGACTATAACAGGATTTAAAAAAGAACTAGATTAATTCATGGAGGATAGGTCCATCAATGGCTATTAGCCAGGACAGGCAGGGATGGTGTCCCTAGCCTCTGTTTGCCGGAAGCTGGGAATGGGCGACAGGGAATGGATCACTTGATGATTACCTATTCTGTTCATTCCCATTTCCCTGTCGGAAGACGGGAAAGTAGGCTAGATGGACCTTTGGTCTGACCCAGTATGGCCATTCTTATCTATAATGTTTTAATCACTGTTCACTCCCTTTTCCAGATCATTAATGTATATGTTGAACAGCACTGGTCCTATCAAGATCCTTAAGAGAAAGATTAGCGAATAACTGAATTTTGTCTTAGTTCTGGAAGTACGCACATCCATCATTCTTTTCTAGTAGCAGACAGTTCCCTAGTTCAGGTTCTCTGAAAGTTTAGTCTCGCACACTTCATGAATTTCCTCCTACTAGCGGAGTTTCTTTGTTCGGAACATACCAAAGATGGGAAGTTCAATCACACAGGGAGAGGTGATCTCTTTGGTACTTAGAGCCATTCCTACAGAGGGCTCTTAATATTAGGCAGAAACCTTGCTCTGGATTCTGTATTTGAAGGGCAGCAAGTGTAAAGAGCACTAAGATGTGTCCACAGAAAGCTGTGTTACTAAGCACATGGGGTATTTCAGCCTTCTAGATCAGACTAAGTCCCTTCCCAGCAGGTTATTTGCCCTAAATTTCATTTTCTTAGGTTTTCCTCAGTACTTCTTATTATGCCAATTTGTATTATGCTTTGTCTTAAGCAACAGACCACTAACCAAGATGACCTAATTTCTCAGAATATATTTATTCATGATTCTACTCCACATTCCTGATTTTTTAAGTGACTTAGAAATGAACTTACTTGTGTGTGTCTAAGAAATACCTGTCTATAGAATACTAAGGGCCAAATACAGCCAGGGTCTAAGTAGGTAAAATTCCACTGACTGCAATAGAATTATACCTGGTATATTACAAGACAACTCCATAATACTGTTTAATACGAACAGCTATCTTGAATCCTGAATAGTAAGAATTGGCCCACTCAAGGCTAAGTTACACCATTATAACCCATTGCCGATGGTACAAGTATAGCTGTTCATATTAAGCAGTATTATTAAGTGACCTTAGATTTATAAGTTAGTTCAGGAATCCAACTAATAGCAGATTCATGGACTTAGTATGAAACCTTTTTGAGTTAGAGAGTTGTGTTGGGGCTAACCTCTATTTAAAAAATAGATTTTTTAAAAAGGTGGCTAGAAGTTTTGTTTTAATGCACACATATACACAGAGCTGGGAAACGTACTTACTACTTTCATTATTCGATTAACAAACAGTTTTACTCAAGCTCTCAAACTTTCACACACACGTCATCTTTGGGTAGAGACCAAAGGTGGAAAACGTCAGCCCTCAAGGTGAATGTTCTAGAAGTTCTGAGTGTATGAAGACAGAAACTTAATTTTCTGCAAATGTAATTATGCTCCGAATGACTCACAGGGCCACTATAAATATGCGCACACATGCAAACTAACCTGTTTTTGATTGTTGTAGGCCAACACAGTTCTGATGGCTGTTTAGATTCAGGTTCTGGAGTGCAGTAACCAAATCTGCTTTGCATAGGGCCTTTACATCACTCACTAGGGCTTTGCTGCATAAATTTTTATCATCCCTATGAAAAAAGAGATTTACTTTTGTTTTGATTGTATTAACTTCTCAACAACACGGTTATATTCTAAATCGTAAAGCTAACCCATTGACAAACTTGTCTTCAGTAAGCCCATATAAATCTTGAAGGGCTTCACTATAAACAACATATTGCCAGCGAAAGAAAAAAAAGGTACCCATGTAAGAAAGCAGATGAGATAGCTAAATCAAGAAGTAGCTATTCTGAAAAGAAACACACAAAATATATTAAAGTTTTTTTTTGTTTTTTTATAACCACACTTTAGGCCTGATTTCACTGGAAAAGCAGCTGCAAACACTGACATCTTTTAACTCAACAGATCAAACCATATTTGTTTACTTACTGCCAAAAATAAAAACAACTCCCCCCGCGCCACACGTCTTTACATCAAATTGGATTTTTTAAAATTTAAATCAGTTTAATTTAAATTAAACAATTTTTCTTTTTAAAATAAAACTAAAAATAAATTTTAATTGATAACCTATTTTAAGACCTACACTTACTCTAATCTATTAAAATAATTTAAAATTAAATAAAAATATTCAAGCAGGACATGGTTTGCTACTAAAATTTTAATGAAAGTCAAATCACTGAACTGGTAGAAGTCACTGGCTAAAGCACCTGGAACCAGAGTAAGTTGAAATGCTAAATCAGCTTTTGACAGTAGTAGCCTCTTCTGAGAGAATATTTCAGGTCAATGACTAATTCATTCAAAAGGTGAGAAACCATTT
>NW_020664561.1:16078345-16105580 GCF_002925995.2 Terrapene triunguis | reverse complement strand
GCTTCAGGCAGTTTATTCTGTAATTGATACATGTAAACAAACGCTATAAGCTGTTAAGTGACTTTGGCCTTGGCTACACTCGCGGATTCACAGCGCTGCCGCGGCAGCGCTGTGAAGTGCAAGTGTAGTCGCGCCGCCAGCGCTGCGAGAGCTCTCTCGCAGCGCTGCAAGTACTGCACTTCTCCGAGGGGAATAGCTTGCAGCGCTGCAAGGGAGCGTGCAGCGCTGCAGGCGCTGATTACACTGGCGCTTTACAGCGCTGCACTCGCTGCGCTCGGGGGGGTGTTTTTTCACACCCCTGAGCGCAGCAAGTGCAGCGCTGTGAATTGCCAGTGTAGCCAAGGCCTATTGGAAGAGGATAACAAGGTGGGAGGAGGAAGAGTTCTACTAGTTCTAAAATCTTGAAGGACATAATGGCACTGATTGTTTCTAGTCACTAACTATAGAGAATGCTTTCTTTAATTAAGTATCAAATGTATTGCATTTAAAACAGATTTTTCATCCAGCACATTTAAAAGATTTTTCTAATTAAATAAAACCAATTTTAAAATGCTGTTTGTGCATTAATTGAATTTCCATTTCCATTCAAATGCAGCTTGACACAAATCACAAGTAAAAAAATTAATGCTCTAGCAAATAAGAAATGCATCATTCACCATTTTCTAAGATCATAAAAATGAAAAAAAAACTACAAATCTGAATACATGTATATTAAGCTATATAATTGCTTAAATGTGTATTGATTCAATGTATCATCCAGAATGGCAAAACGAAGCACCAGATTTAGTGTGATGGCTCTATGTAGTTGCAAATCAATGTGTTTTAAGGTTAATGAGAATCAACCTCTCTTAGGAAGAATAAAAAAATAGTTACATGCCTGTTCTGCAACTGTTGCTCAAGAGGAGTTGCACATGTCCACTTCACTTAGTTGTTTGTGCACCAGTGTGCCAGAGTACTTTTTCCCATAGCAATACCCATCGGGCACTTGTACTGCTTAGCGACAGGTTAAAGAGCAGAGCCATCCCAACCTCCCACTCAGTTCCTTCTTATACCAGAAGCCACCATACGTATTGGCTCCAGTGTAGAGGGGAGAACAGCAGGTTATGAAATGGACACACGTAACACATGTTGAACAACAATTACTGAACAGGCATATATCTTTTTTCCTTCTTCGAGTGCTTGCACTTGTCCATTCTACTTAGGTAACTCTCAAGCAGATCCTGATGGAGGAGGGTATCACTGTCTACCTAAACAAGGACTGCACCACTATTCTCCCAAACTTAGTATCATCTCTGGAGGGGAGATGGCATAAGGGTCATCATATAAACCAAAGACCACATGGCAGCCTAGCAAGTGTCAGTAATAAGAACATGACCCAGGATAGCTGTTGAAGCCACCTTAGTCCTTGCAGAGTGGGCTAACACGTTGTGAGGAAGAGATACATGGGCAATACGGTAACAAGAAAATGCAAGTGGAAATCCAGGAGCAGACTGTCTAGGAGGTTTATTGATTTCCCTTTGATGCAATAGTAAACGAAACAAACAGCTGAGGAGATGCCCAAAACTCCTTAATTCTGACAAAGTAAAAAGCTAAAAGCTCTTTCAATGTCCAAGGTCTGTAGCTGCTCTTCATCTTTGTGAGAATGGGAAAGAATGTCAGCAAATAAACAGTCTGGTTCAAATGAAAGTCCAAAACCACCTTGGCAAGAAATTTGGGGTGACGATGTAAGGCCACTCTGTTGTCATAAAAAGTCATATAGGAAGGGTCAGCCATCAATGCTCGCAGCTCAGCAACTCTCATAGCTGAGCTAATAAAAAACAACTTTAATTGAGAGCTGGGACAATGAACACGTGGCCATGGGTTCAAAAGGAGGTCCCATCAAACCTGAAAGAACTGAGTTCAAATGCCGGGAAGGGATTAGATCTTACACAGGCGGGAAGAGAGTCTGTCCAAACCTTTCAAAAATCTGATATAATCATAGAATTGGAGAATACAGACCTGCCACCTAAAGGTGGGCTAGTCACTGAGATAATTAAGAGTACACCTTGATGCTAACGGTCAGGCTCATCTGTTTTAGGTGAAGGCGGTAATCCAAATTCACCTAAATAAGAGCACTGGACCATGAGGTACCCTCAGTGGCGGATTAGCTACTGGGTCGACAGGCAGTGGAGCCCTGGCCACCAGGTGGGGCACGGGAAGCCCCCGCACCCAGGCAGAAGTGCCGGGCAGCCAGGGCAGGGGAAGCCCCTGTGCCCAGACCTCTCTCTCTCTCCCCACTGCAGGCCCGGGGCCGGAGGGAGGAGGGGGGAAGAGACAGAGCTTCTCCAGTCTTGGGGGGTCAGAAAGGAGCAAATGCGTTGCAGGGCTGCAGCGGGGGGGAGGAATGGGCAAAACAGGGTGGGGTGTCTCCCCCCCCGCCCACTTGCTCTGGCCCAGGGCCCACAAAACCTTAATCCGCCTCTGTATCAGGTGCCTGGACCAAAGAAAGTCATTCTATTTCATGAAATAATGTACATCTGGTAGATGACTTTCCATTATGCAAAATGCACAGTCTGAACTGCCACCAAAACAGGGAAACCTTTGATGATCTAACCACTGAGCGCATCCAGGCAGTGAGATGCAGGCTGAAACAGGATTCAAAATCTGGCTATGATCCTATCAGATTATGCATGGAGGGAATTGGATCCCAAAAACAGATGTTCAATAGGTTTGAGAACAAACATTGACCAGACCAGGCAGGCACTATCAAAATTAGGATGGCATGGTCCTGTCTGAGTTTGGCACTACCTTCAGCACTGTTGGGGTGGGGGGGAAAGCATAAAGAAGTCTTCTGTTTCAACATCAGAAAGACAGCCATTAGTGACCCTGGGCAGAGGCCTCCCCTTGAACAAAATTAGTGACACTTCCTGTTCTGGTGGGTGGCGAACAGGTCCAAGTCTGGTAATCCCAATTCAGAAAAATTAACTTTGCAACATGAGGTATGTGGGGCCACTCATGGCCTCTGCTGAATGACCGGCTGAGTCAGTCTGCTAGTGAATTGAGAGCCCAGGAGATGAAATACTTGCAGGTATTTTCCATTCTTGAGGCAGAAATTCCAAAGACCCTTCACCAAGAAGTAGTGGACATCAGATGTGGCCCCTCCCTGTTTGTAAAAGTAAAACATCACCACAGCACTGTTTGTGAGAACCTGCATGGAGCAGCCAGCTATATGAGGGAGAAATATCTGACAGCCTAGGTGTATAGCCCAAAGCTCCCTGACATTGATATAGAGGAAGAGGTCCCGACCCTGAGTTTGTAAGCTCACAGGATGTGCTCCCCAGCCAAGGATGAAGCATCTGTGACTAGAGTCACTGATGGTAGAGCAGGAGTAAAGGAAACCCTGGTGCTTACATTGACTGAGTCCATCCACCAATTCAGGGAGAAGAGAACAGTTGCAGGTATTTGAGTCAGCATGCCCAGCGGATGTCGGGAGCAATGGTAAATTGACTTCAACCACCTCTGCATGACCCTAAGGTGAAGTCTGGCATGCTGGGTCACATATGTGCAAGTTGCCATGTGTCCTAAAAGTCTCTTGCAATTCCTCACTGTTACACAGGGATGCGCCTGGAATTCTGAGCACAGATTGTGTATTGCTTGAAACGAATATGGCCTCGCTGTGGTTGAATCGAGAACTGCAAATTTTATCTTCTTTTCAGGGGTGAGATCTGGTTGGTCCTTGTTGATTAGCAGGCCTAAAACTTGAAAGAGACAAGACCTTCTGCACCCCTTCTTCCACCTGGTTCTTGGACTGTCCAGGGAGCAACCAGTTATTCAAGATACACCTAAATGCCCACACTTTGAACGTGTGCTGCCACCACCACCATGCACGTTGTGAAAACTCAGAACAGGGGCAGAGGACAAGCCAAATGGAAGAAACGTAAACTAATAATGGATATCTGCCAGAACAAATCTTAGGAACTTCCTGTGACTCTGGTGAAGGGCCACAAGGAAGTATACCTCCTTTAAGTCAAGGGTAGCAAGCCAGTCATTGAGAGAGAGGAATGGGATAATAGAGGATAGGGTAACCATTAGAAATTTTATCTTTATGAATTGCTTGAGATTCTGCAGGTCCAGAATGGGTCTGAGGCCTTCCTTGGACTTCAGAATGAGAAAATACTAGGAATAAAATCCCTTCTCTTGATGTAGGGGCCATAGAAGAAGTGCCTCCTAACAGCAACAGAGACTGTTCTTCCTGAATTAGTACAGTCTTAGGAGAGTGATCCCTGAAAAGAGACAGAAAAGGTGGATGGGAGAGTGGAATAGGCGTGATTTGTAGAATATATCCCACTTGCACCATGCTTAGAACCCACCTGTCTGACAACATGATTCCAAGCAGTACAACTTGCAGCCAAAGGGAAGGGAACTCTCTAAGTGGTTTGGTGCTCTCGACTGAGTCAGACAGACTGTTTGGAAACTGACAGCTGTCTCACTGTCACAGATGTAGGAGGCAGAGATGGAGGTCTTCTCCTTTGGAACTTGTCATGTATGTCTTTTAGAAGTGTTAGGCTCCCTCACCAGGTTACTATGATGGATAGCTCTGATGCACCTGAGGCAGAAACTGTTTTCTCTTTGTAAGGACCCAGGGACTAGAACCCAGGTCTGCAGAGCCTGGGATGGCTATAAAATTCTCACCGTGCCACTGGGAGACCATCCAGAGGCACAGCCAGGGAGCACTATGGAGAGTAAACGCTGCAGGAAATACCGCCCAAGAGATCCAGAGTGATGGTACCCTGCACCTCTCTGATTGGCCAAGTGCCCTATTTAACTCCATGGGTTGCCCCAGGAAGTGGCCTGGGCAACCTCACAGACTTCAGCCTGCTGCAACGCCAGACTCTGCTTGATCTCCTGTGTCTGACTCCAGCCTTACTCTCACCCTGATTCCTGCCTCCTGACTCTAGCCTGCTACAGCCTCTGATCTCCAGCCTCTGACTGCAGCCTGACTGACCCTGACTCTTGCCTCCTGATTCCAGCCTTGTACTACTTCTGATCTCTGATCCCAGCCTGACTCTGATCCTGGCTCTTGCTTACAGAAGGAATTGCAAAAACTAAGTTCAATTCCTGCCTGGTAACTACTGTTCCTGCTGGGCAGACCTCAGCCCAGCTGTGACCATTAGGCAAGACCACTTATGCCACAATCCTTTTCAATTTTTATAGCAGGAGTGTAAATACCCAAAGATTTCAGGATTGCTGAGGAATCTTTTAAAGAGTGCAGAGTCTCAGCTATTTTCCCAGAGAACAGACTTGAACCCTCAGAGGCAAGCCTTCTATAGTATGCTGCACTTCAGTCAGAATACCAAGTGCTTGCAGCCACGAAGCACAACGAATAGCAATGCCGCTGCCATCAGTGGAGCTGCGGAGTCTGCTTCATCCAGTGAAGCCTGTAGAGAAGACTGGGAAACCAAACAACCATCATTAATAAACACCTTAAATTCCTCTTTGACATTGTTTGGTAACTTGTCTTGAGACTTAGACATTGCATTCCAATTTGAATAATCATATCTGGCAAGCAGCACCTGAGGATTTGCAATTCTACATTGTCCTGCACAATTGGTACCACATGGGTTGGTACCAAAGCTGTCAGATCTGGTACCTGGGAGTTATCCTGCCTGAGAGGTGAAGCTGGCACTGACAAGCACAAGAGGTCCTGTGCCACTGCATATGACTAACACATAGTTGGTACTGACAAAATAGCCTAGGGAACAGAAATCAGTGCCACAGATGAAGTAGACAATGGAGTCTGTCTTGACAGAGCCCCTTGAGATGCTGGAGTCAACAACTCAACACTGCAGGAATACAATACAGGGGACCACCTCACCTCCTAACCTCAGAACTTGATTTATCCTTAAGGGAGTCTGACCATTTAGCCCTCTGAAGGAAAAAAGACTTCAGTATATCACAGTATAGAGCAAAGCTCAACAACAACAAAACAAAGACAAAAGAATAGGTAAATGGAAACCTAAAATGGGTACAGCTAACTAACTAACTAACTAACACACAGAGAAAACATGAAGAGCTCACACTTGCTCTGACCACCAATCATAGACGGTGAGAAGAAACAGGGGCACTGGGGCATCCCTGCCTTTCATGCTCCCGCTAAGCAGCACCGGTGCATGGAGGGCACATGTGCTGCCCAGATGGGTACCACTATGGGGAAATGTTCTCTAGCTCCGGTGCACTGTGCACTGGCACACACTTAAGTGAAATGGACATGTGCAAGCACCCAAAAAAGAATTAAGAAATGCAAATGCAAAAACAAGATTTAAGGCAATGATTTAAATCAATCCACCCTGCTGCGCACCCAATGAAGACGTGATGGACTGAGCTGAATTCTGTTCTGCCTAATACAACAAAATTACCCAAGTTCCAGCTGGAGAATCTTTATTACTCATGAGGCTGTAAGAAGCTAAAAAGAGTATAGATGAATTTTAGCATATAAATCACAGCCTGAGTTTAACAGAGCCGCACAATACAAGAGTCATCTCTTAACTCAAATTATGCTAACTTAACATGGAAGCATTATGGACAATCTCCCCATACTCATGTTTGTCTAGGGGTATGTCTACACTATGGGATTACTCCGATTTTACAGAATTCGATTTTTGGCAACAGATTGTATAAAGTCGAGTGCATGCGGCCACACTAAGCACATTAATTCAGCGGTGTGCGTCCATGTACCGAGGCTACCTTCAACTTCCAGAGCATTGCACTGTGGGTAGCTATCTCCCCTGCCTATTGGAATTATGGGTTGAGATCCCAATGCCTGATGGGGCCAAAAATTTGTCGCGGGTGGTTTTGGGTAAATGTCATCAGCCAATCCTCCCTCCGTGAAAGCAACGGCAGACAGACAATCATTTAGCACCCTTTTCCCTGGATTGCCTGGGCAGACGCCATAGCACGGCAACCATGGAACCCATTCAGCCTTTTTTCACTGTCACTGGATGCTGCTGACAGACGCGGTACTGTAGCATCCCCTTGCCTTTGCAAGTTAGCAAAGACGGTTACCAGCCATACTGTACCGTCTGCTGCTGTCATGGGTGTTCCTGGCCGACCTCGGTGAGGTCGGTTGGGAGCGCCTGGACAAAAATGGGAATGACCTCCAGGTCATTCTCTTCTTTAAGTTTTGTCTAATGGAGAGTCAGTCCTGTTTAGAATATCAGGCAAGCCTACTAAAGAATCAGAGAGGCAAACGGCCGCTCCGGGTCAGAGCCCCAGACATCCCGCAGAAATGATGAGCTGCATGCCATTCTAGGGGGTGCCCCTACAACAACCCCACCCATTGCTTCCCTCCTCCCCCACCCCTCCCAGGCTACCTTGGCAGTTATCCCCCCATTTGTGTGATGAAGTAATAAAGAATGCATGAATTTGAAACAACACTGACTTTATTGCCTCTGCAAGCAGAGATCAAAGGGGGGAGGGGAGGACGGTTGGCTTACAGCAAAGTTGAGTGAACCACCATTCTGCACTTGCTCAGCCTATAGCTGAAAATGGGAATCTGTGATAAGCACTAGGATAGAAGCACAGGCAGGACTGAATCTCCATTTGTGTGTGGGCCTTTGGTTGACACTGGTAAAATACAAAATGTCCCAGGATATGCATGTTGGGGGACAGTTCTAAACGGCAGTTTTATTTTTTTATTTACAGCAAAATGTAGAGGTCTAAGTATCTGATTGTGAGCCCTGGGAGCAAGGGGTAGGCTGGGGTAGGTGCGACTGCGTGGTGCTGCCGACTGGGAGAGCAGCCTGAGGCAGAAGCCTCCAGATGGCATGATATTCCAGGCAGGACTGAATCTCCATTACACAAAACTTAAAGAGGAGAATGACCTGGAGTCATTCCCATTTTTGTCCAGGCACCCCCGACCAACCTCACCAAGGTCAGCCAGGAGCACCCACGGGACGACGATGACGGTTACCAGTCATACTGCACCGTCTGCCATCTGCAAGGCAAGGCAAGGGGATGCTGCTGTGTAGTGCTGCAGCACCGAGTCTGCCAGCAGCATCCAGTAGACATACGGTGACACTGAAAAAAGGCGAGAAACAATTTTTTTCCCTTTGCTTTCACAGGGGGGAGGGGAGGGCTGATGACATATACCCTGAACCACCCGCGACAATGTTTTTGACCCTTCAGGCATTGGGAGCTCAACCCAAATGGTTTTCGGAGAGTGCGGGAACTGTGGGATAACTACAGTAGTCAGTTGCCCCTCCCTCCGTGAGCATCCATTCGATTCTTTGGCTTTCTGGTACACTTGTCTCAGCAACTTAAGTTTCACGCAGCACTGTGTTGAGTCCCTGTTGTGGCCTCTGTCCATTATGGCCTTGGAGATTTTTTCAAATGTTTTGGCATTTTGTATTTTGGAACGGAGTCCTGATAGAACAGATTCATCTCCCCATACAGAGATCAGATTCAGTATCTCCCATACGGTCCATGCTAGAGCTCTTTTTTGATTCTGGGACTGCATGGTCACCCACGCTGGGCAAACAGGAAATGAAATTCAAAAGTTCGCGGGGCTTTTCCTGTCTACCTGGCCAGTGCATCCGAGTTCAGATTGCTGTCCAGAGCGGTCACAAGATGCACTGTGGGATAGCTCCCGGAGGCCAATACTGTCGAATTGTGGCCACACTAACCCTAATTCGAACCGGCAATGCCAATTTCAGTGCTACTCCCCTCGTCGGGGAGGAGTACAGAAATCGATGTTAAGAGCCCTTTATGTTAACAAAAATGGCTTCGTTGTGTGGACGGGGGCAGGGTTAATTCGATTTAATACTGCTAAATTCGACCTAAACTCATAGTGTAGACCAGGCCTAGGTTTCCATTGAAAACATTAATTTGGCTCCCACACATTAAGTTTGCACAGATTAAACCAGTTCCCATTAGAGAACTCATTTCCACTTTCTAAAATGGTATTGATTTTGTCCGGTCTTCACTCGAACAACCTTTTCAGCATCCCTTCAGGGAGATCAGTTGCTGAAAATGAAGTTTCAATTCCTAGTGTAGCCACAGCTAGAATCAAGTCACAAAAATCAGCAGGAGAATTAGAACAAAGTCAATCCCTATCCATACATGCAACCACCATCTTCACCATGTATGAAATCCAAACATCTATGTACAACCAGATCTCTGCTCTGTTCCCACCCAAAATGTGATTATTAAGTCTTCAGTTAATTTATGCAGCACCAGTAATATTAGCAGCTGTTTTCCAGCAAATTCCAGTTTTAAGAAAATTAAGAACTTGAATTAACTCTACTTGAAGCGTTATGGTTAGAAGAGTGTTTTTAATTATTCCTTTATACTACAAAGGAGTTATATCGAGTGATTTTGCTTCTCAAAAAAAAAAAAAAAAAAAAATTCAATCACATCTAAAAGTGATGGGTGTGTAGTCTCCTCCCCACATACAGAATTCAGCAATCTCAGACTTCAAAACAAAACATGAGATGCAGATGTAACTCACGTGCACAGTATGACAAAAGCTTGAGGGAAAAGACTCTGATACTGCAAGCAGCATTGTAAAACACGATCATCATTGTTTTCATTACTCAATCCATCTGCAAATTTAGCAAACACAATGGCAATATATTCAGAAATAATCAGGCTTCATGAGCAATATCTTAATATATTTATTAAGATACTGTAGTCAAACACTGTATTTGTTCAAGCAACGGGGAGTAATGTGGTCTAAGCACAGATCTGGGATACAGGAATTCCTGAGTTCTACTAGAAACTGTTGCTTTCTTGCTTTGCAACTTCAGGCGAGTCGCTTACACAGCTCTGATCAACTAGGTCGCAGTCACCAACTGAAGAAGACACGCAATCCATACCTAGCTTGGTAGGATGAAGTAACTCCCCACAGCCTGTTTAAAGTGGAGACACAGCTAGAATTGATAATGCTGTAACAAACAAAATTTATCGATAAAATGGTAGGGAGTGAAGTACTAGTTTTGATTATAAACTACCCATGTACTAAATCTGTTCAAAAATCTTTTACTACTGATTAAGGTGTATTTGATAGGTTCATGCTGAAAAATATAGGTGATGTTTGTCTTCTAATAACTCAGAAAGATACCTACCCATCACAAAAGATTGAGAAATATATAGGGCCTGATTCTTCATTCCATTACATCAGTTTTATGCCAGCATAACTCTGACATCAATTAACAGTATAAAATTGGTGTGACAGGGTAGAGAATCAGGTCCATAGTGAATAACAGTCTGATGGCCACTGAAAGTTGTTACTCAATTTTAATAGGGAAATTGCAAAGGTAAAAGTGAAGATTATATTAAGCCCAGAAGTAGATGCTGATGCTCACACTAGTGGAGCTGTGAGGACCATTCAACACAGAAATAAATGTAAATATGTAAATAGCTTACATATTTTCTGAGAGGCAAGCTGCATGGATTGCCCCCACAGCTTTGAATCTTGGTTTTTGAGACAAGTGTAGATGAACTCAACTGCAGGGACAGCTTTGTGCCGAACATGTTGTAGTACTTTGCCTTTCTTCAAGTTGTCCAGTTCTTGTAGAACCACCCAGGGAATTATCAGTGCAAGTCTGCCAATGCCTAGAAAATACAATTTTTTTTAAAAAAAAACTGCCAATTGAACTATAGTAGGTTCCATTTTAATGTGAACATAGTTCCTGAGGTTTATGTGTATTAGCAGATTTCTGCATTACTGGGCAAGACCCATTTCATCTGTATACAGAAGGATTAAGTTTAAAAAAAATTTTTTTTAAACAGAAGTTAGCTTCCTTAATGTTAAATTCAATATAAACACTCATTCAGTGGGTTATCTTAAAAGTGATGACATGCAAAGTTGAGGAGTAATCAGTAAACAATTTTTATCACATTACTGTACCATATTTTGACATAATTGTTGTGGTAATCCTGTCATGCTGTTTGCCACACAATGAATGCCACACTGTGTGATGCTAAAATAAAAAAGTCACTGAGCAGTAGAGGAAAAGGGAAGACTGATATTATGTTCACAAATGATGGTCATTATATATAACCAAATTCTAATTAATAAAGGCAACAATGGTTTGCAAAGACTATCATCCAACAACACTATCTCAGTGATAAACGCTATGGACACTGGACAAAAGTTTTACTGTCCTACATTTTCAATGAACATTGTTAAAAAAATTCTTTAAAAATATGTACTAAACTTTGTCATTAAAACTGGAATATACTAGACACACAATAAATACATTAGAAAGTGAATGACTATTCTGTCAATGCTATATACGTTGGCCCCGTTCTTTATCTCTGGCACTTACATGATCAGACCTTATATAGAAATACGCCACATACATTATAGCATAATGGGGCTATGTTTCCAATTGGTTTGCATTATAAATCACTATTCATTAGCTCAGAATGTTAGAAGCACCCTGATGGACTTCACTGGTGCATGCTGGTATCTGCAGTCTTAGTCCCTCTAGCAGTACAGATCTAGAATTCAGCAACATACTAGAGGCAGTACTGAAAGCAAGGGGTTGGACATCAGAACGCCAGGTGTTTTATTTCCAGCTCTGACCTCAATTTTTTTTCCTGACAACTTTTTTCCTGCCTTGATAATACTTATCTTACAGATGGGATAATTTGTTCCTGTGTCCTCAGCTGTGTTATGAGGGTTAAACAAAGTGCTTTGAGATCTTTGTATTAAGGTGCAATAGAAGGGCAAGATACTTACTATTAATAATGGATCAGATGCTTAAGTCCCTACTCTGCCCCTACCTCAGGTAAAAAACTCTTACTGACTTTTTATAGCATCTAGTATCAGGTAGAACCAGACCTAGGGGTTTTTAGAAAGCAAGGATTCCTAAAACTTTTATGTATGCAGAAGAGTTTAAAATTTGTTATAAGAAGTTCAGTTTTCATTAGAGTAGATATGTACATAATAGGCTCTGCTTTCAGATGTCAGTTTCATTAATAGGAAGCCTACACTCTGAATTTAGACTCTCACAAACAGGTATTTACATGTGAAAATCTAAGTGTCCAAATGTGGGATTTGGATAGCTTGTTAAGGAGCCCAGTGTTTGAGAGTTAGCCTCAATATGTATGAAGTTATTTTTCCTTTATGTCATTCCAGTACAGTGTGTTAGGCATTGTTCTCACACACACACACACACACACACGGTATAGCCCATAGCCTGAAGAGCTTACTATACAAACACATGAACCTGTTGATTGTCCCTTTTCTATAGGGGCTGTAAAAGCATCCACATACCTGGTATATCTCTAGTTTTCAAAGTCATGATAAACTGAAGGTGACTAATCATTATGTTGGTGTCAATCACTATCAAGAGGTTCAAACCAGAAGTAGCACTTGCTGTAGAAGAGAACATATAGCAATTCATTCTTTTGCATTCCTTACTTAGGTCACTTATTACTTTTAATGTTGTCAGTGTGGAAGCAGATAGCAGAGAAACTTCCTGACAACTTTACAGATGACATACCAGCCGGAATATCTGCATTCTCTTCTGGAAGATCTATTTCCATACTTGTCAATTCTCCACAAGTCTGCACGACTGGCAAAGCTATCTTTTTGTCAATACGAGCAGCATGCAAGTCCTCTATTATTTGCATCTATGGTAAAACATGAATACATAAAATAAGAGGTGGGTAAGCTCTTTAAAAAAAGTTGTCTGACAGGAACAGGCATCTTTGGTATCACTGCTGATGTTTTCATGCAGTTCTTAGCATTAGTCAATTTTTAACTGGTGCAGCAAATTTAAGAGTATGAGCATCTGCAGCCTATACCCAAATATGTGAAGTCCAAGGTATGGCCTAAAAGTTTCATTTGTGACCACATTTCTATCCAATAGTTAACAGGTTTGATCTGTTCCTTACTATAGAGGCCAAAAGTGCTCTGCTAACAACAGTTCTTTAGGAACATTGCTCTATTTCAGTGGTTCTCAACCAGGGGTACGCAAACCCCAGGAGTACACAGAGGTCTTCTAGGGGGTACATCCACCCATCTAGCCATTTCCCTAGTTTTACAACAGGCTACATAAAAATCACTAGCCAAGTCAGTACAAACTAAAATTTCATACAGACAATGACTTGTTTATACTGCTCTATATACACTATACCCTGAAATGTAAGTATAATATTTATATCCTAATTGATTTTATAATTATATGTTAAAAATGAGAACGTAAGGAATTTTTCAGTAAGAGTGTGCTGTGACACTTGTCTTTTTATGTCTGATTTTGTAAGCAAGTAGTTTTAAGTGAGGTGAAACTTGGGGATACTCAAGACAAAATCAGACTCCTGAAAGGGGTACAGTAGTATGGAAAGGTTGAGAGCCACTGCTCTATTTCTTTACTAAAAAAAAAGTAAAGGGATGCTGGAAAGTAAAGTTGGTGGGATTTGCAACCAAATATTCTGACCCCACTTTCCAACATGGAAGCAAGAAGTCTAAAACTAGGTTGTACCATGTAAACTTGTTTCAGAAAGCCCTTGACAGGCGCAACAAACTAACTGGATTTTTTAGTACGCAAGAGATTCCAGGGCCACTAGGAATGGAAGTGGCATAGCAACAGTGCAGAATGTCACAGTTTCAGGATACAGTTGTTTAAACTAAAATATCACAAACCTCTTGGTCTGTCTCTGTAATGTGAATGGCTTGATGGGAGGCAGAAGGGCACGGGACTTCAGAGCTCTGTTGAGAAATAATGCCAGAAGTATGACATTTACAAGAATTCAAGCACTTGCTACCTGATGACAAACTTTAATTTAAACAAGTTCTCTTTGTGACCTGACAAAATTAATGTTCTATCCAAATACTATCTTTGCAGTAGTATTATAAAGAGTTAAGAATGCAGTGTGCATATAGAAAAGAGCAGAGAGTACGTATTTAAATTAGCACAATCATAATGATACAAAAACATGTTAAGATGCTTTAAAAAAAAGTAGACAAGTGTCTTGTATAAATGAGGTTGGGATCAACAAATTCTTCTTAGTTGTGGCCAAACTTAAGCCTACATCTCCATACGCAGAGGGAGAAGATATAAACTGTCATCTAGAAACCACCATTTCAAAAAACAAAACAAAACGAAACAAAACAAAAAAAAACACACAGCCCATTTGTCCACTACTAACTTGCCCAGGATTTTATTAACTTTACCTGTCTTAAATGTAACTGTATGGCTTCAAAGGTCCTTCCTTCAGTTCTTGAGCTAAAAGTTTTGCTGGAATCAGGATGCTGTTTTTTCTCTTTAAGATACTGCCATCCCTTAGATGTTGCAGTTGAATAAAATAATGGTACATGTTTAGTATCATGGTGATTTTTGTTAGATAGTTCTTTAGAGTTTTCTAGGTGTTCTTTATTCTTACAAGTCTTCGATGATGTGTGTGATATATTAGTGGGGAAATTGCCATCTCCTGCAGTCTTTGGAAAGGTGGCTGAGGGCTTTTTCAGAATTCTGAAATCATCACTCAATTTTTTTGACCCATGCAACTTCTTACTTAGCAAGTCCGTAGGAAAGGTAGCTACCTTGAACGTCTCCAACATAGTTTGTTCAACTCTAGCTTTTAGTTTGCTGAGCTCAGTTTTCTCTTTCTTCTTCTTCCTCAGCTTGTCCTTCTGGATTGCAAAACTATGCCGCACCATTTTCCCTCCTGTTCCAACATTGTCAAAATAGTGGTCTTTTTTACAGATTTCCCTGCTAGTAGGGACCACACCAGAATCATTTTGGATTTTCTCTCTTCCATGTTTAACATCATTATGTTTAAACTGTATAGATATCCTTTTTCGCTTCTCAGTTTCAATCAAAACAGTACTGATTGTTTTGCTATCATTTGAAGACTCTCCTTGGAACCCTTCAATAATGCCTTGTGGAACATAGGAACTTTGCTTTCGTTTCTTCTCTTGAACATCTTTATGTACTTTGAATCTGCAGAAGTGTTACACAAATGGAAGTTACATTATAAAAAAAAGTTACAATATAGCTTAACGTGACTGAAATCAACAAAGAGAAGCCTGCACTAGACTGTTACTGTACTTCTTCACCCAGCTAGTTACTGCTAAGCTTTTGAAATTTCATTAATTTACTCTGAATTCAGGACAACGTTAATCCTTTAAGAGTTTGGGGGGTGGGGGGAGGAATATTTTTGCTTCTCATGGACATGCTTTGCTCTCACTGGTTTTACATCTTGCATAATTTTCTTAATTTGCCAAATGTTGACAAAAAAGGGTAACAGTAAGGTCACTGTCTACATTGTACCAGCCGGTACAATGATTACAATATGGCAGGGACCTCAACATTGTTAAGACACTGTTCAGTCTTATAGCATAGGCAAGATTGGTTAAAATGCTGTTCATATTCCTGAGCTGAACTTGCTGAAATCCAAGGATATAGCCCTCAGGTTCTGTCTGCACTGTGGGGAATAGTGCAGTAACCAGGTAGTACTTATAAAGTAGATGAGACCCAAGTCTAGCTACTGCATGCACTGCAATTTCAGCCCTGAACAGAGATTCTTAAATCAGGGCAAAATGTCTGTAGCAGTCTTTTTTTATTTTTATTAAAAACCACACGACGCAACATTAGGGTGTGTAATAGTTTTCAAATATTTATGCCCATAACACTTTTTGCATCTGTGTTCACCACAGTTATAGTCACCCACCATGCTTCAGTCACGCTAGGGGTAGCCAAAAGCAGAGTTCTGTCTAGCACAAATTGAAAGCGGGTGGGGCAGAGAGAGAGGATGCCCCCTTTGCAAATGAGCCCCAAGATATGCTAAAATGATTATCGTTCAACATGTTCAAAAATATAATCAAATATTGTTCCACCGGAGACCAATAAAAACCACTGAAAATGTAGTTAATAGAAATCCTAATAGGCCCATTAGTTATCGTAAGAGTATAAACATTTAGTCAACAATAACTGAGAAATCCACTTAACATATGAATTTACAAGTCAGTCAAAGAGCACATTTGCCATTCCACAATTTCTCAGTGCCTGTAACCTTGAAAATTACTCGAAGCATCAAGTTATTGCTACCCAGGGTTCTTTCAACCCAAAGCTCTTGGCAACTTTTACTCTGTGCGACGTGGTGTCAGGAAATAAATCAGGGGAGACACAGCCATCTGACCAATAGATGGCTGGCACAAACAGGACAACACAAGAGTGCTTTCACTTAAAGCTAAACTTTACTTAGTCTCAAGCACTTACACACATCTGCAACAGGTTAGTAAAACACCCCCAACCTTCAATAATTACCGAAGCTGAGTGTGGCTCTCGAGTGGCACAGCGGCAGCCCGTCTGCTGGTGGGGAACACAAGATGCATCCAGAGGGAGAGTCCAGTCCCAAAGAGTCCCACTACCTCAAACTTTTCCCCCTTATTTTATACATTAGTAACACAGTGACATGCCCCTTAAAGAAAATTTGTTAAGCTAGCAGTTTCAATGGTCAAGCAAGAGGTTTTTTTCTGATTATTGTTGATTAACCAAGTGTAGTTTTTTCCTCTAGTTTGGAGCCCTGAGACCCTGTTAGACACATTCCTGAGGGCACATCCTCTCTTCTAAAATGCATGTATCAGCAACTTCAACACAATTCTTATCAGGAAGGACGCGGGGTCAAGCTGCCCTTTCTGTGGCACTCAAAACCCCCTCCCCTCCCGCCTTGGTCAAGCTGCGCTTGCTACATGGCCACTTTACAGCCTGCTGACTTGGCTGCTTTTAGCAATAAGCAATAGTGGGTTCAGGCACTTTACTTGTTTGCTGAACATCTCCCCGTACATTACGACAAGTGGATTGATTTGGGGGCTACCTAGAGCCAACAGAAATGGAAAATGAAAGATATTATACTTAATGCAAAATCCTCCTCTAAATTACATTATGGCTCTCTACTGTACGTTCTGCTTTTGTTCCATGCTCAGTACTTCTGCTGACATCTACAGAATAACATTCAACACAGACACATTCCTATTACGAGGCCCACTGTTCAGAATGAGGAGGATAACACTGTCCCTAGTTTCCAGGGAACAGTGGAAGGGTCCATTCCTCTCTTGTTCAGTGTGAAGTAGCACAAATTTATAGTGAATTTTAAAAGAAATCTTAAGGACCTCATCTCTTAATTGCCATCACAACCTGACTGACTTAAGCAGAGTCCATTCATGAATGCAAATGGAAATATTTTAATCTATTAAGAAGGCCCAGTTCTCCATCACTGCACAAGTAAAAAAACCAATATTTTTGCTAAAATACTAAGCACTATCCTGTTGGGGTTTTTTTTAAATGGTTATGTTTAGTGACAAAGTAAGCATTTACCTTTGAAATTCTAGCTGTCCTTTTGTGTTACAGATTCCTGTCTCTTCTGATTTCTGAAAAAAAAAAAAAAAAAAAAAAAAAAGTTAAAAACTTTAACAGGAACCACTAAATTGCAGTAAAATAAAATAAACTCAATAAAGAATGTGTTACTATGATCTATCACTAGATGCATTCAAATTTTGACGAGCTAAACTCAAACAAACTGGCCATCTACTCCATTACAATGTATTTGCTTCACTGTATTGTTACATTTTAAGAAAACACAAGGAACAAGTGAGCAACAGCATACAAACAGACCTGGATTACAAAAGTATAACTGATTACAGATCTTTCAATACATACATATGCTATATTCTACAAAGAAACCGGTAGATAAAGAATATACATTACCCAAATTGCTTCCTAGAAGTTTCTATCTACTCTAGAACAGAGTTTTGACAATGTTTGGTCACAATCATATAAACAGAGTATCAACAGTTTCCTGAAATGAGTAAAAGTTCTGAAGTCTTCTCTACAATGGAGGCAGTTTTCCAAGAACTCACCACCATTGTGGTGGTAGCCAGCACCCTATCCAGACTGGGGCTTCCAACACTGCTAACTTCAATGAGCCTGAATAAGTTAGCAACAGCCGAAAAGTTTCCCTAGTGTGGAGGCCTTAGACAAATGAAGCATCAGACCTGGTCCTTGTGCACAATCAGGTCAACCTAACATCCTACTGTATATTCTGTCGACCTAGCTACTGCCTCCTGGATTTACTACAGCAATGGAAAAATCCCTTCCATCACTGTAGTAAGAGACTACACTATAGTAGTACAGCACGACAGCCGCTGTAGTGCTTGTAGGGTACACATATGCTTAGAATTTACTCCAAGCTTACAACAGAGCTATCTCCCAGAACTCATCAATATCTAGCCATCAGATCAAGTTCAACATGACTAAAAACAGAGCTAGCTCTTAATCCCCAACTCCCTTCTCAAACTCTGAACAAGGCCACCATCCTGCCCGTTACTGAGGCCTGTAACTTGGACATCATATTTGACTGAGATGTCTCTAAGTCCTCATATCCAGACTACATCTAAATCTTGCCAATTCTTTCTGTGTAACATCTGTAAGATCCAGGTTTTTCTATCCATCCACACAGATTAAAAAAAACCTCATATCCACGCTCTCATCATCTTGATATTGTAACATCCTTTTTTTTGGCCCTGCCTTGCTCATCGCTATTCAGAATGCTGCTGCATAGATAATTTTCTTATCCTCATCACTTTGACCACATCACCCCTCTCTTCACATCACTTCAGTGGTTCTCCCCATCTCTATTACACAAACCAAGTTCCTTGTCTTTACTTTCAAGGCCCTTCTCTACCCCACCTATCACTTTTCATTCACTAGCAAGACGTCAGCTCCTACCTCCAATCAGACCATGAAGCCAGCCTCCACTGTCCACTTGTTACATTTTGAAACAAGCACTTTGTGGTTATTCCCATCCAGCCCCTCATGTTCAGGGGCATCCCATAAACATTTGCAAAACTATCTCATTCAAATCCCACCTTATAATTCTCCTTTGCCATGACACTTACAAAAAGATGACCACAGTTAGGCCACTGGTGTGCTGAGACCACTATCATGCTCACCAATATTGTTTCATTATGCCCTTGTACATCATTTGTCTATAATCATCTGTTGTCATCTCTTGTTTTATACTTAGACAGTAAGATCTTTGTGGCTAGGGCCACCTTTTTGTTCTGTGTTTGTACAGAGCCTAGCACAATGGAGTCCTGGTCCATAGATTCAAGGATTCCAAGGCCAGAAGGGACCATTTTGATCATCTGACCTCTTGTATAACATAGACCACAGAAGGTCCTTAGAATAATATCTAGAGCATATCTTTTAGAAGAACATGCAATCTTGATTTTAAATAATTGTCTGTGATGGAGAATACAACATGATCCTTGGCAAACTGCTCCAATAGTTACCCTCGCTGTCAAAAATTTACATCTTATTTCCAGTCTGAATTTGTCTAGATTCAGCCACTGGATTGCTCTAGCAGAGAAAGGTGTAACACAAAGGGCCCATTATCAAGTACCTGTTCCCCATGCAGATACTTATAGGCTGTAATCAAGTTACCGCTCAACCTCATCTTTCTTAAGCTAAATAGATTGAGCTCCTCACTATAAAGGCATGTTTTCTAGTCCTTTAATCATTCTCATGGCTTTTCTCTGAACCCTCTCCTCCAATTTACCAACAACACTCTTTTTGAACTGTGCGCTCCAGAACTGGACAAAGTATTCCAGCATTGGTCACATCAGTGCCATATATAGAGGTAAAATAACCTCTCTGCTCCTACTCAGGATTCCCCTGTTTATGCAACCCAGGATCACATTAGCTCTTTTGGTCACAGTACCACATTAGAGGCTCACATTCAGGTGATTATCCATCACAAACCCCAAATCTCTTTCAGAGTCACAGCTTCGCAGGATAGAGTCCTGCAAGTATCAATTACAGTAACTCCTCACTTAACGTTGTAGTTATGTTCCTGAAAAATGCGACTTTAAGCAAAACAATGTTAAGCGAATCCAATTTCCCCATAAGAATTAATGTAAATAAGGGAGTTAGGTTCCAGGGAAATTTTTTTTCACCAGACAAAAGATTTTATTTTATATATATATATATATATACACACACACACACACACACACACACACACACACACACAGAGTATAAGTTTTAAACAAACAATTTAATACTGGTACACAGTGATGATGATTGTGAAGCTTGGTTGAGGTGGAGGAGTCAGAGGGTGGGATATTTCCCTTACTGCTAAATGATGAACTAGCAATTGGCTGAGCCCTCACGGGTTAACTCTCTCACTCCGCAAGGCAGCAGGAATGGAGGGAGATATGCACATTTCCCTTAAGTACACTGCCTTGTTAATTAGACCAGCTTGCTGAGACTGCAGCTGCTGCAAGCTCCCTCGGTCCTGAGCCCTGCTCTATGGAAGATGGGATAAGCGGGGTGCAGGAGCAGGGGGACACACTGACATTAGCCCCCCCTCTTCCTTCCCTCCCCCCGGCACAGCAAGCAGGAGTCTCGGGGAGCAGCTCCAAGGCAGAGGGCAGGAGCAGCACATGGCAGTGGTGGGAGGAACACAGCTGAACTGCAGGCAGCTGCTGCACAGGGAATTTAGGGGAGTAGAGAGCTGATAGGGGGAGCTGAGAAGGGGCTGCTGGTCCACCCTGGTTCCAAGCCCCCACCAGCTAGCTGCAAGGGGCTGCTCTTCCTGCAAGTAGTAGACAAAGCAGGCGGCTGCCAAACGATGTTAGAAGGGAGCATTACACAACTTTAAATGAGCATGTTCCCTAATTGATCAGCAACGTAACAACAAAACAACGTTAACCGGGACGAGTTTAAGTGAGGAGTTACTGTACATTCTTTGTCCCACATCTGGCCCGTGGGACCATTCTCCCCGGCCCCTGAGCTCCTGGCCCGGGAGGCTACCCCCAGCCCCTCCCCTGCTGTTCCCTCTCCCCCGCAGCCTCAGCTCACTGCGTCGCCAGCGCAATGCTCTGGGCGGCGGGGCTGCGAGCTCCTGGGGCAGCGCAGCTGCAGACCCTGGCCTGACCCAGTGCTCTGCGCTGCGCAGTGCATGGCGGACTCCAGACAGGCAGCGTGGTTGCCTGTCCTGGTGCAGCTGCGCCGCCAGCCACCGGTGCTCCAGGCTGCGCGGTAAGGGGGCAGGGAGCAGGAGAGGGGGTTTGGATAGAGGGCAGGGGAGTTCGGGGGGTGGTCAGGGAGCAGGGGCGGTGGATGGGGTAGGAGTCCCGGGGGGGCAGTCAGGAATGAGAAGAGGGGTTGGATGGGGCGGCCAGGGGACAGGGAGAAGGGGTGGTTGGATGGGGCAGGAATCCCGGGGGGCCATCGGGGCAAAAGCAGGGGGGGAGGTCAGATGGGGCAGGAATCTTGGGGGGCCATCAGGTGCGAGAAGCGGGGGGGGGGGGGGGGGGGGGGGGGGGGGGTAGGGGGCAGGGACCGAGCCATGCCTGCCTGTTTAGGGAGGCACAGCCTCCCCTAACCGGCCCTCCATACAATTTCTGAAACCCGATGCAGCCCTCAGGCCAAAAAGTTTGCCCACCCCGGTCTAGAAAATACACACAATAAACAGGCATACACGTAAGCTCTAAAGTACGTGCGTATTTCAACGTATTGATAAATCTCATGCCCACCAAGTACACATTTCAAGCTGTTGGCAGATACCAGTTTAAAGATTTGACACACTAAAAATGGAAAAACGAAAATCTGTATCAGAATACATTTCAGAACACAAGGAAGTATTCAAAAGCTTAAAAAAAAAAAAATAGGAGAAAAAGATGAAGTTGAGTGTATGCACTGCAAATGGTGTGGCCTAATTATTAAATGTAAATATTTATAGGTTAGTAGTTCTACGTCTACAACAGTAAATTGTTTATTCAAATGAAAAAAAAATTAGGGATTAGAGATACACCTCTACCCCGATAGAACGCTGTCCTCGGGAGCCACACAAAAAAAAAAATCTTACCGCGTTATAGGTGAAACCGCGTTATATTGAACTTGCTTTGATCCGCCGGATTGCGCAGCCCCGCCCCCCCGGAGCACTGCTTTACCGCGTTATATCCGAATTCGTGTTATATTAGGTCACGTTATATCAGGGTAGAGGTGTATATTGTTTTCTCAAACTCAGAGTTGGCATTGAGTTTTGAGTTCTGTTTTAGTTCTGCAGCAAACCACATTAAGGCTTTGATTAACAGAATTCAATCTACTGAATACTTTTACCCCGATCCTTCCATCCACCAAAATAAACCACAATATTTACCCAGAAAAAATAATATTTTTGCACTGATTTTCACCTGTTTTTTAATTGTTGTAGTAATAAACACCAATAAATTCCTGGGGAAAAAATAAAATAAACAAAAACAAAGTGCCCTAATTATATACATCTTCATGCACAAGTAGGAAGAAGTTTGAGCTTTGTTTTTTCTGTTTTGGTTTTGTATCAGCAACAAGTTTCCCTTCATTCATATTTCCAACCAGCAGTGTATGCCAAGCAATTTCACACCTAACAGGGACTAGAAGTTGCAGAATTTTCCATACAATTCACATCTTTTCCCTGTGGTCCTGTCTACCTCACTAAAACAGCCATACTTAAATAGGATTATGATCAGATCATACTATAACATGGTTTAACCTTGCTTGTATGAACAGAACACACCCCAGCACTATCATCACGTTAAGTTGGTTAAAACATGGTTCTTTATCTACAATAGGTTGTGTTTACAATGGCAATTGTTGGAAAGTCTCCCACCATTACACTAGAAATAGCACAGCTCCAGTAGCTTCAACAATAGGAGTATCTGCATGGAGCAGTGTTTTAATCACAGTGCTATCTAATATCCTTCAGAACAGGTCTAAGTAACACAATGGTTAAAACATTGCAGTACCAAAGATAGGGTCACAATGGGAAGTTTTAAGAAAACCGATAGATTACACAAGGCTAGCAAGTACAATTGCACTAGTGTTGGCAACACTTCTCTACTAGGATGACCAGGTGTCTAGTTTTTGACCGGCACACCTGGTCGAAAAGGGACCCTGGCGGCTCCGGTCAGCACTGCCGACTGGAACATTCGAAGTCCGGTTGGTGGTGCTGCTGCGGAGCCAAGACAGGCTAGTTCCTACCTGTCCTGGGGCACCACGCTGAGCCCTGGAAGCAGCCAGGAGGTCTGGCTCCTAGGTGGGGGGGGCCCATGGGGCTCTGCGCACTGCCACGGCCCTGACTCCGCACTCCCATTGGCTGGTTCATGGCCAATGGGAGCTGGGAGGGAGGGGGGTAGTGCCTGCAGGCAAGAGCAGCGCGCACCGCGGAGCCTCCTGCCTGCCCCCCCCCGCCTAGGAGCTGGACCTGCTGGCCACTTCCGGGGCGCAGCACGGTGCCCCAGCACAGGCAGGAAGCCTGCCTTAGCACCCCCGCTGCACCACTGACTGGGAGCCACCGGAGGTAAGCCTGCGCCCCAACCTCGAGCCCCAGCCCTGAGCCCAACCCAAACCCAGAGCCCCCCCCACCCCCCAAATCCCTCATTCCTGTTGGCCCCAGCCCAGAGCCCGTACCCCCTCCTGCACCCCAACCCCCAGCCCTAAGTCCCCCAAACCCAGAGACCCCTCCTGCACCACAGAGCCCACACTCCCAGCCCAGAACCCTCACCGTGCCTCAATCTGCAGCCCCCTCCCACATTCCAAATCCCTCAACCCCACCCCCCCCCCAGCCTGGAGCCCCTTCCTGCATCCCAAACCCCTCATCCCCACCCCCAGCCCTCACTGCGTCCTGCACCCCAGCTCCCTGCCCAGCCTGGAGCCTCCTCCTGCACCCTGAACCCCTCATTTCTGGTCCCACCCCAGAGCCCACACCCCCCATTTAGAGCCCTCACCCACACCCCAACCCCCTGCCCCAGCCCAGTGAAAGTGAGTGAGGGTGGGGGAAAGAGTGAGCCACCAAGGGAGGGGGAAAATGTAGTGAGCGGGGGGACGAGGCCTCGGGGCAGGGGCGAGGCTAGGGTGTTCGGTTTTGTGCCAATAGAAAGTTGGCAACCCTACTCTCTACTGTTGCATGCCTGCATACGTGTGAGGAGAACATACAAAACAATACCTATTGCTGATAAGAGAGGTCAATAATGGGTACTGCTGAATACAGCAAAGACACCTAGAGGGACATTTCTACTATGTTTCCATTGTACCTGAATGCAAGATAATTTATTATTATTATTATATTACAGTAGTGCCTGGGGAACCCTCCTTAGATCAAAGACCCGTTGTGCTAGTCACTATACAAACAGATTATGAGACAGTCCTGTCCTAAGAGTCAGTTTATATTGGAAACAAGATAGACAAAGGGTTAAGGGGGAAAAGGATTTTATAAAATGATTATGTCCAATAGTTTGACACTACTCACCCATTTTCTTTTCTCTGAGGAAGGTGTTGAGCTTGCCAAACTGGATGCCTTTGTTTTATTACTGGTAGTCTTAGAACAAGAAGGCTGAAAGAATATAATTGAGAAGCAAACAAGGGAGAAATCAGGTGATTATAACATTTTTAATTTTATGCTGTATTCATTTTTAAGTACACATTTGCTATGCAACTGAAGTCTGAGTAACTTGGTTGCCAAGAATCAAGAGTGATGTACTTATATTCATTTTCTCCTCACACACATTATTCCTTTTTCCAAAAGCCTCCCAACGCCTATAATCACCTTCAGAGAATGCCCTAAACTCTGCCAGCCATATTTCTGCACTCTTCCAAACTATTCCCACTTTGAGGAGCACATATAACACCATTTGATTGCTCTCTCCCTCACTTCATCCCACCTAAATTCTGAGTGAGAAAACTTGCTAACCTGAATTACTGGTTTGTCAGTAGCATAGCACACAGCCACCAGAAGACCAGTCACCAATAAAATAAAATGAAATCCACAAAAGGTTGGGAGATTATTCTGACTGTGTTTGCAAGCATGGCCAAACAGGGGTTGTGGCCGTTAGAATCTACATTTATCTTGTTGGACTAGGATTTTCTTAAGTGATTTGCTGAAAGAAAGATCTAAAAATCAATCATTGATTACAGGCATGTTACCATTACTAGGAATCTACTCGTAATATTGGTCATTGATGGAATCAAATCTCACAGGTTAAGAAAACATTTCTGTGGGAGCCACTTGTTAAAATATTGGCAGCACATCACTGGCTCCTAATCTAAAAAAAAAAAAATGAAGATCACTACTCTGCCTTGAGCTGTATCTAGCAGATAAACAACAGTACTTTCTGACTGACAATTTCTCTTAGGAAAAAAATGTATACACCAAGATGAAAGCTTCTCTTACAAGTTCTATACCTAGACTGCTCACAGCCTTCCTGAAAACCAGAGTAAAACTTAAAAGAACCTCGTTGATTCACTCTTGTTCCTGCCCTCATGACCCTATCTTTCCTCTCAGCCACTGATTCATTCCTCTATTAAACATCTACTAAGCAATTGAAACTCTGCTTTAAATGTATGTTATTTTCACAAGAGTATTAGTTTTCTTACTTTGTTATCCAAGCCATCCGAACTTCCCTCCTTTTGCTCAGACTTCTTGGATTTCTTTTTGGACATCTCAAATCCCTAAAGAAAGTAATGTTAATCAATTATCTTTCCACTTCTTGCCAAATACATGTAATTTAATCTTTAATTACTATCTGCATCAAATGTGATTGGGGGAGAAAAATACTTTACACTCAACTTTCCTCCCCCTGAATTTAGCCTCATGAGTTCTCTTTTTTCTATTTACACTTAACAGAACAATAAAAGCAGACCTCTAGTATAGCTGGATACTAAGATCTCACTGTAACAACAACACTAGAGAAACCCAGAGCAGGGGAGGAGGGACAGAGAGAAACAAACAAACAAAAAAAACACCTACCACAACAAAGCACTCCACAGGACATACTTTTCTCTGTGGGGAGAGAGAGCAAGTGACATGAAAGATGTTAGACACATTATTAATGCATTATTGGAAGGCACTCAGCTACTATGGTGATGAGCGTGGCATAACAAAGTAAAAAAGAGCTTCCCTGTCTTCAATTACAGAAATACCTTGTTCACAAGTTTGTGGAGCTGGACCTCCATTTTTCTTCTCTCTCCTTTTATCTGTTGCTGCCTTATGAACTTATTGCAAAGAAGAAAATTATCACTGTTGACCTGTGTAGCTGTGAAATCACTATTTCATTCCCCTCCTAATTTCTTCTTCTTTCCACTCTTTCAGTGGAATCTTGTAGGACTACATTAAAGCTACATCCCTGAAGTATGCACAGAGAGAGGGACCAACTGATCCTAGAAGACTGATCTTTTTGAATGCAGCAACCATGAAGCATGGGCTGTGAGAGGTGGCCAAGTTGCCCAGAAAAACCTTTGATCCAGGAACCCATCCCTAATCATACAGGGGGGTTAGAGGAGGGGGGGGGGGGGAGAGGAGATAAAAGTTTGCCATCCTAGGTATGGGAAGAATGCATGAAAAAAACAGTGGAAGTAGAAGCTCCGTGCACCCAGCAACCCAAACTGCACAATCTGGCATTTAGTTGGCATAGTGGTAGAACTAGTTTCAAAGATCAAGGATTCTTCAGACCCCTCCCAACTGCTATATTATATTAAAAGGGACATTTTCAGGTAAGGTAGGCCTAAAAAGTTTAATTTCAGGATGGGTGGGAAACAGTTGTCTGTAATGTTAATAAAAACATTTTCATTAATTTTAAAACAATTTCTGATCATAAAACAAATCTGGTTTAAAGTTCCCCTAAAATATTGGTAAACCAAATATGAGACAAAGCTTTAGTGCACAAGAACTGAAACGTGCAACTGATTTTTGTGTTAGTTTCATCATCATATATAAAAGAAAAATGCAAACTGAAATTAAATCAGAAAAAGCAAATTAAATTTTTAACTCTGATAAGCTCAGGTGTTCTTAAAAACACATATGATGACGTTTTTCTAACAACAGTCTAACCCAGAGGTGGGCAAACTACGGCCCGTGGGCCACATCCGGCCTGCGGGACCCTCCTGCCCCGCCCCTGAGCTCCTGGCCCAGGAGGCTACCCCCGGCTCCTCCCCTGCTGTTCCCCCTGCCCCACAGCCTCATCTCACTCCGCCAGTGGCGCAATGCTCTGGGCGGTGGGGCTGCAAGCTTCTGGGGCTCTGTGCTGCGCGGTGGCGACAGTGTGGCTGGCTCCAGGCAGCACGGTAAGGGGGCAGGGAGCAGGGTGGGGGTTGGATAGAGGGCAGGGGAATTCGGGGCGGGGGTTCAGGGCGGTCAGAGGGCAGGGAACAGGGGGGGTTGACTGGTGGCAGGGGTCCCGGAGGGGCAGTCAGGAATGGGGGGGGGG
>NW_020664561.1:16064640-16078245 GCF_002925995.2 Terrapene triunguis | reverse complement strand
TGTGTCATGATTTGTGGCTACCCATACTGACATAGCGGACTGTCTCTAAAACACCACCAAAATTCTGCTGCAGCACAAATTCCATGTCCAGTACAAAACATAGCTGAGAAGGCTCCATTGCCTTTGTGGTAAATAAAACATGGGCTGATGCGGAGTGGAATACAAGATAATTATTTGTCACACTGTCTGCGGACCATGAAGCTTGCCACGTATCCTCAACCATAAAGCCCTCACCCGGTAAACTTATCCACAACGGGCGCTGTGAGGGCAGACGATCATGTCGTAGATTAAACAAGTCTTTAATTAACGGTAGATGTGACATATCACACAATTTTGTTATGAGCTTTGCTATACTTTCCACTCTATGAACAGTGAGTGGTAACTATAGTAAAGGAGTAGATTTAAGTGTGCCTGAAATAATATGCTGTACGTAATGTTGATCATCCTTGTGCAAGATGAGTAAGCCCAATAACGTCATATCACAGATTCATAGAATTTAAGGCCAGAAGGGAACACTAGATCATCTAGTCTCACCTGGATATCACAGGCCACTAACACCACCCAGCAACCCAAATTACACTAAAGCATTACAATCCTCAGCAGACCAAGCCCCTGTGTGCCACAAAGGCAAAGAACTGGAGGACCAAGGTACACCAATGCCCAAGGCCCTGTGATGTCAGGGAAATGATTCCAGACAATCCTGGCAAGCAACCTAGACCCCATGCTACAGAAGAAGGCAACCCCCACCCCATGGTCACTGCTAATCTGACCTGGGGGGAAATTCCTTCTCAGCCCCACATATGGTGCACAGTTAGACGGCAAGCATGTGGGCAAGAACCAGCCTGTCAGACTTACTATTATCACCACCATAGTGCCTAGGAGCCCTAGTCATGGACCAGTACCCACTTTTGTGGTAGGCACAAAAACAGAACAAAAGGTGGACCCTGTCCCAAATAGCATACAATCTAAGCAAGAGACAACAGCTTGATATAGATAGACAGATGGGAGAGTACAAGTAAATAATGAGACAATATTGGTCAAGTTTTGCTTGTTTGCGCTTTTTGTAGGCATCACGGCAAAGAAGTTTTAAGGAGGGTTTTGAAGGAGCATATGGATGTTTACAGGCAGCTCCTCTCAAGCATGAAGTTCAGCACGGGATAAAGCACAAAGCTGCTTGTTTTAAAAGTGAACAAATGGGCAATGGAGACTGGCCTTAGAAGAAACGCCACCTGGAATGGGTGGGTCAGGTCCGTCAGCACCTGCTAGCCAAGAGCTATTCCGTAGGGTCACTAATCGCTTGTGAGGACAGACAGCGAGTTTACCTAAGCCCCTTTGCACCTCGCAGGTCAGTACCCTTGTTCCTAGTGCACCCACGATCGTGGCGCCCACGCCAAAGAAGGGGAAGCAGAGAGAACTCCAGCCCTAAGAACAGGTCGGTGACTTCCCCCTCCAGCCCCCCAGCACCACCCCATCCCCTCCCCTATGTTTACAGCAGCAGCGGGGGCATGATACCTCACAGACCCCGCGGGCAGCCTCCCTGCCACCCCAGGAAATGCCCCATCCAGCCCCAGAGAACCACACGCCCCCTCCCCGAGAAGGGGCAGCCAGCCCCTCGCCCCCCGAGTAAGTGAGCGAACCGCTCTCCCAGCCCCCGGTCCTAGGCCCCAGCCAGCCCCAGGCAGAGACTGGGGAACACAGACACCCCCGCAAACACAGCCCGGAGCTCTACTCACTGTGGCGCCGTCTAGCCAAGGCCCAACGGAGACCTCATCCCACTGGCATTCTGGGTAGTGTAGTTTTCTCATTGCTACTTTTGGCCGCTGGAGACATTTGAACGTCACAGTCTCTGCCAGGGGAGGGCGGTTGGCTGCTGTGATCCCGGTGTATTCTGGGTAGTGTAGTTTTTTGCAGATATGCATCTCGGGAAGCGTAGTTTTATTGGCGGGGCCCGAACGACTGCATCGCGCCCCCTTGCGGCGAGTCGGCGCGGCCGTCTGCCCAGTGAGAGGAAGCGAGCCGCGAACAGCGCCCTCCCCTCCAGTCAGGAGAGGCGTTTGCGGCTTGGACTCCCGCTCCGCTCCCCAGCCCGTGGTTCCGTGCTGTGTGTGGGGAAGATGGCGGCTGAGGAGGCTGTAGTGGCAGCGCTGGCCCGGCTGCCCCCCGAACAGGGGGAGCCGGAGGAGGAGGAGGAGGAGGCCGGAGAGATCAGTAAGGGAGCGGCTGCGGGTGGGTGCGTGGCGGGGGCAGCCTGCGATCTGGGGACAGACCTGTGGAAGAAAGACACACCCTCGGGCCATAGGGGCTGAGCTGAGAGGATCGGGTGGGTTCCGGGCCCTGCTAACCCTCTGCGGGGGGCTGGGAGCGGTGTGTGCCGTAGCAGCAGCATCCTAACCAAGCCCGTGGATGGGAGTCAGGACTCCTGGGTCCTGCTGCCTCCCTCGGCTGCCGGGAGGATACTGCCACCTGCTAGCGGGGCCGGCTCGATTGTGAAACGCCTTGAGTGGATGGCGATAGGGAAACGCAACGCCTCACTTGCCCATGGTAGGTGGATAGGCTGTGTTATTCCTACACCGCCAGTTCTCTCCTGACTCTGGGACAGCAATGGAGGCCATTGATGGAGCTGCCTCCTGCTCACAATCTCAGGGGTGTGATGTTCCGTCCAGGGGCATCATTTCAGATTGGGCGGGGACTTTAACCACGCTTCCAGAGGTGAGTTAGGCACCTGAAAACTCTAGGTGTTTTGCAGATAATAACTTACAATACTCCTGCCAGCTAATTTCTATCTAATTCCTATGTAAAGAAAGAAAAGTAAATACATATTAGATCCATTCAGCTGTAGTAGTAACATGTTCTGACATCTTGTGTCAAGTCACTTAAGGGACACTGGTTAGGGTTAAAATATTAATGTTCAGTTAATATTCTTACTTTTTTACTAACTCTTGAATACAACAGTTGAAAGAGTTGTAGAAAAATCTCGATTCCTTTCTGTCATTTACACTTCTTACTCTTTGCAGTTCACCAAGCTTGGAATAGGTCATTTAACTTTTGGAAACATCCTACTAGGGCAAGGCTCTGTGAGTTTATACTTCAACTGCCCCGGGGCTCTAGAGGTGTTACCATACTACAAATAATAGACTAGAAACTTACTTTAAACAGGAGTGAAACTGACAGTTTCAGGTCTCTTTCACAGTATTGCCAAACTCCAATGTTCAAAAATCATGAGTCAGGTTCACCAAAAATCATGAGATTGGCTTAAAAATAATGAGATTATGTAAAAAAGAATAGTTTTGGTGTTCTTTTTGTTAGTCTTTGGCTTTTTGACCCTTGAGGGTGCATTGGGTCACATTTTGAAGCTTTCTTCACAGCCATGAGGGCTAGAAACTTACTTTTTCTTTATGAATGAAAGCTGAAATCATCACATATCCACTTGACTCCAGGAGCTGAGGTTTTAAGGAAAACAAGGACAAAATCATGAGAGTTGGCAACACTGCTTTTTTACAAAGCACCTAACCTTCTAAACACTTTTGAAAATATCACAAGGTGCCTAAATACCTTTGAAAATCTGGCCCTTAATCTCTCGGTGCCTCAGTGCCCCATCTGTACAATGGGGATAACAGCACTGTTCTACCTCACAGAGGGTGTGCGAGGAGAAATAGGTTAGACATGGTGAGATGCTCAGATCCTATGGTGATGGGGCCACATAATTACCACAGGTAAGGTGGGAACTTCTCCATATCAGTGCTATCTCTTCCCTTGGTTTTGGCCTCTTCTTTTCACTTATCCCCCTCACATCTCCATCTTTTCTGAATATAACCTTGGCTCAGAGGACTTGGCTGTATTTCTTCTGAGTCTCCTGTGTTCTCTCTTCAACACCCTTCTCCTTCCCCCTCCCCGCCTACCACAAGGCGCAGGAGGCAAACTGCCACTCCGGGGCTGCGCCCACAAGCTGTCGGTTCTACAAAGAGCTGGCCGTGATACTCAGCGGCAACCTCACGTTCACTGCAAAGACCACCGTGGATACTTCATTGTCTCACGTGCCAGTCAAGAGTGGACTGAGCCAGGAGGAGGAAATCTTGGACGAGGATGTGGAGGGGGAGGGAGACCCAGACGCAGAGGATGACTCAAAGGCCAGAGATGCATGCAGCGAGGAGCTCTTTTCTACCCCGGAGGAGCCTAGCCAGTCACAGCTGTCGGAGATTGGCGAAGTGCAAACAGGAGAGGAGGACCCTGGTAAGTGGATCTGATTTGGGGAATCTCTGAAGCGAGTTGTTGGGGGCAGGAGGGTTGCAGAAAGCAGGCTTGTCTCCCACCGCATGCCTAGTCTGAGAGGTGGAACAGGCTATTGATTGACTTCCTCACTTCACAGGACTCTCCCTCAGAGATCTCAAGGAAACTCTCGTGGAGATACTGGGCAATCCCCTGCCGCAGGTTCTTCGGCAGAGCTGCTTTGTTTCTTGCCCCATTAATGGTAACTTTCCTGCCCCACTGTGCCGTCATGGTGGGGGAGGGGGGGGAAACACGACCATTGCTGCACACAGGTGAGCCGCATAGGGGCCAGGGCGGAAGCCACAGGCTTGGAGAAGACCCTTGATTCCTGCTCACCCTCAGCAGCGAGATATCTTCCATAATGATCACATCCTGTGGAAAGTGTGGGGACAGGAATGATTATCAGGCCTCCCCTACAGTGCTGACTCTCCCCAAGAGCCATGTGACCAGTGTACAGCAGGGTCCGGGAAGAGTGATTCACCCTCCCCCTGCAGCTACTCACCATTTTGGGGGTCTTGTGGCTCATGTGTGCTTGCCTGGGATCAGCCAGTTAGTGACAGGTGTGTGAGTACTGGCTGTGTTTTAAAGCACTGAATCAGTGTTGTCTGCGTTGCAAACCATACTGCTTCTGTAAAATGTTGCATTTAAACTTCACAGAGATGACCTTGGGAGCCCAGCCTCCCTCTTTGGTATCGACAGCTGCGCAGAATTAGAAAGCTGCCAAGAAGAACTAAGGAGGACTTTCTGTGCGATGTTATGATGCACTCCGTCGCTGAGAAACAGGAATTGAAGGAGTGGTGGGACAGCGAGAAGAGGGACCGAAAGGAGAATGCAGCACGCCAGAATGAAGCCACGGAGCGGCTCTTAAAGGTTATGGAGTGCCAAGCAGACACGCTCCAGGCGATATTAGCTCTTCAAACCGAGCAGCTCCGCACCCGCCCTCCCCTGCAGCCGCTGTCACAAAACTTTTTCCCATGTGCCCCCCAGACACTGCCAACACACTCTTATCAACCTCCTGGCTCCAGTCTATACCTGTGGCATTCCACTCCTCCCCCCTCACAGTCCAGCACTGTGGACTCCCACTACCCACAGCACTCAACACCCATCCCTCTGCAGTTTGGCCTTGCTGAAGTACAGTACCCACTGCATTGTACTCCAGAGGAGAAGGTTGGCTATGATCCCTGAACATACACAAATCTTTAGCCGTCCCGGGACCCCTCCTCCTTCTGAGACCTTCCCTTCCCCCATACCCCTAACTGCTGATGGTTTTGTTTTTTTGTTTGTTTTTTTGACTCTTTCCTCCAGTTGTTGTCTTTTAATAAAAGAATTGTGTTGGTTTGAAAGCAATCTTTATTCTATTAATTGAAAGCAAAAAGAGCACTGCAAAGCAACATACAATTATGTTAAACCCCCTTATTGCATCATGTGCACCAATCACGTCCTAGCATTACAAGCACTGCAATCCCGAGCGTAGCAACAAATATTAGTGGCTTTCAGCTTCAAATTGCTGCCTCAAGGCATCCCTGATCTTTATGGCCCCGCGCTGTGCCCCTCGAATAGCCCTCGTCTCTGGCTGTTCAAACTCAGCCTCCAGGCGCTGTGCCTCTGTGGTCCAGCCCTGAGTGAAGCTTTCATCCTTTTCTTCACAAGTATTATGGAGCGTAGAGGACCCCGCTATAAGCATAGGAATATTGTCATTGGCCGGGTCCAGCTTCCCATAGAGGCAGCGCCAGCAGGCTTTTAAACAGCCAAAAGCACACTCAACAGTCATTCTGCACTTGCTCAGCCTGTTTTTGAACCGCTCCTTGCTGCTGTCAAGTTGCCCTATATATGGCTTCATAAGCCATGGCATTAAGGAGTAGATGGGGTCTCCCAGGATCACAATGGGCATTTTGACTTTCCCTATGGTGATCTTCTGGTCCGGGAAGAAAGTCTCTGCTTGCAGCTTCCTGAACAGGCCAGTATTCCGAAAGATGTATGCGTCATGCACCTTTCCAGACCAGTCTGCGTTAATGTCTGTGAAACGCCCACGGTGATCCACAAGCGCCTGGAGAACCATTGAGAAATACCCCTTGCGATTAATGTACTCAGTGGCTAGATCATCTGGTGCCAGAATTGGAATATGCCTGCCATCTATTGCCCCTCCACAGTTAGCGAAGCCCATTTGTGCAAAGCCATCCACAATGTCACGCACGTTGCCCAGAGTCACGGACTTTTGGAGCAGGATGAGATTAATGGCCCTGTACACGTCCGTCAACATGAGTCCAACAGTCGACTTTCCCACTCCAAACTGGTTAGCGACCGATTGGTAGCAGTCTGGAGTAGCCAGCTTCCACAGTGCAATCGCCACACGCTTCTCCAACGACAGGGCAGCTCTCATTCGCATGTCCTTGCGCTGCAGGGCTGGGGCGAGCTCATCACACAATCCCATGAATGTGGCTTTCCTCATCCAAAAGTTCTGCAGCCACTGCTCATCAGCCCAGAGATGCATGACGATGTGATCCCACCACTCAGTGCTTGTTTCCTGAGCCCAAAAGTGGCGTTCCACTGTGGTCAGCACTTCCATGAATGCCACAAGCAATCTCATGTCATAGCTACTATGCATGGCGAGATCAATGTCACACTCCTCTTGCCTTTGTAGTTTAAGGAATAACTCCACTTCCACTTGTGACATGTTAGTCAGAGCGAGCAGCATACTGGTCAACGGTTTGGAATCCGTTCCTGCAGCCCAAAGAGGCAGGGCGCGCAGTACACAAACTGTTGAAAGGTGGTGCCAAATGCGGACGGAAGCACAGGGATTTCTGGGATGCGAAGCAATGCATCACAGAGCATTGGGACAGGACACAGGATGCCCCGTGACCCCGTCCGCCTTCCCACAAGTCTTAGCGGCAGAAGAGAAAGAGGTGCTCTGTGAGATAGCTGCCCAGAGTGCACCGCTCCAAATACTGCTGCAAGTGCCGCAAGTGTGAACATGCTATTGCGCAGGCAGCTGACTGTGAACACACAACAGCAGTTTCTCTTCAGCACTCTCTGAGCAGCGCTGTAACTGCCGGCCTGTAACTTTGCCAGTGTAGACATGCCCAAATATTTATTCACCATATAGGTACTAATAGACTGTAATCAATTCATCTCTTAACCTTCTCTTTGTTAAGCTAAATAGGTTGAGCTTCTTGAATCTTTCACTAAAAGGCACTTTCTAATCCTTTAATTGTTCTCATTGCTCCTCTCTGAACCCTCTTCAATTTATCAACATCCTTCTTGGGGGCACCAGAACTTGACACAGTATTATGCATCCTTGCATTGCATTGGCCACAGCATCATACTAGGAGCTCATGTTCAGGTGATTATCCACCACGACCCCAAAATCTTTTTCAGAGTCAGTTCTCCCCAGGATAATCCCCCATCTTGTAAGCATGGCCTACATTCTTTGTTCCTAGATGTATAAATTACATTTAGCCATATTAAAACATATATTGTTTGCTTGTACCCAGTTTCCCAAGTGATCCACTGTGAATCAGTGACTTAGCCTCTCCATTATTTACCACTCCCCCAATTTATGTGTCATCTGCAAACTTTATCAATTATGATTTTATATTTTCTTCCAGGTCACTAATAAAAATGTTATATAGCGTAAGGCCAAGAATTGATACCTGCAGGACCCCCCTAAGAAAACCGCCCATTCAATGATGACTTCCTATTAACAGTTACATTTTTAGATCATCAGTGAGCCAGTTTTTAATCCTTTTAATATGTGCCATGTTAATTTTATGTTCTAGTTTTTTAATCAAAATGGCATGTGGTACCTAGTCAAACGCTTTACAGAAGGGTAAGTATATCAACACTACTACCTTTATCGGCCAAACTTGTAATCTCATCAAAAATGATATCAAGTTATTTTGACAGGATCTATTTTCCATAAACCTATGTTGATAGGCATTAATTATATTACCCTCTTTTATTTCTTTAGTAATCATGTCCTCTATCAGCCACTCCATTATTTTGCCTGGGATCAGGTTGACGGGCCCATCATTACCTGGGTCATCCCATTTACCCTTTTAAAATATTGGCACAACATTAGCTTTCTTCCAGTCTTCTGAGACTTCCCCAGTGCTCCAGAACCTATTGAATATCAAATTAATGATCCAGCAAGCTCCTCAGTCAGCTCTTTTAAGACTTTCGGATGCAAGGTATCTGGATTTAATGATTTTAAAATGTCTAACTTTAGTTGCTGCTGTTTAACATCCTCCTGAGATATTAGTGGAAAGGCAAGAGTGTTGTCATGACATTTGATCTGACCAGATCATCTGTTTCCCTTCCCCCTCCCCCACCAATAGAGAACAGAAATATTTATTGAACATTTCTTCCCTTTCTGCATTATTATACTGTGATGGGTTGGATCACAGAAACCCCCTTGGGGCTGCCAACTGATGTGCCAAGGCTACTACTGCCCCTGCTTTCTCTGCCAATTTGGGACTCCAGAACCCTGCCTGGTTGTGCCAGACATGTTTGCCAGCTACAAACACAAACCCAGGTTTGAACCACGTCCCACAAACTGCAGGCTTAACTGAAAGTAGCTTAAGAAGTGTTCTTTTCTCTAACACTCAGATGCCCAGCTCCCAATGGGGTCCAAACCCCAAATAAATCCATTTTACCCTGTATAAAGCTTATGCAGGATAAACTCATAAATTGTTCGCCCTCTGTAACACTGAGAGAGAGAGAGATGCACAGCTGCTTGCCCCCCTGTCTCCCCAGAATTAATACATACTCTGGGTTAATTAATAAGTAAAAAGTGATTTTATTAAATACAAAAAGTAGGATTTAAGTGGTTCCAAGTAATGACAGTCAGAACAAAGTAAATTACCAAACAAAATAAAATAAAACTCACAAGTCTATGCCTAATACAGTAAGAAAGTGATTACAGATGAAACCTCACCCTCAGAGATGTTCCAGTAAGCTTCTTTTACAGACTAGCCTCCTTCTAGTCTGGGTCCAGCAATCACTCACACCCCCGGGGTTACTGTCCTTTGTTCCAGTTTCTTTTAGGTATCCTTTGGGGTGGAGAGGCTATCTCTTGAGCTATCTGAAGACAAAATGGAGGGGTCTCCCAGGGGCTTAAATAGACTTTCTCTTGTGGATGGAGACCCCCTCCTCTCTCCTATCCAGAATTTAGCCCCAAGATGGAGTTTTGGAGTTACATGGGCAAGTCACATGTCCATGCATAAGAACATAAGAATGGCCATACTGGGTCAGACCAAAGGTTCATCCAGCCCAGTATCCTGTCTACCGACAGTGGCCAATGCCAGGTGCCCCAGAGGGAGTGAACCTAACAGGTAATGATCAAGTGATCTCTCTCCTGCCATCCATCTCCACCCTCTGACAAACAGAGGCTAGGGACACCATTCCTTACCCATCCTGGCTAATAGCCATTAATGGACTTAGCCTCCATGAATTTATCTAGTTCTCTTTTAAACCCTGTTATAGTTCTAGCCTTCACGAGCTCCTCGGGCAAGGAGTTCCACAGGTTGACTGTGCACTGTGTGAAGAAGAACTTCCTTTTATTTGTTTTAAATCTGCTGCCCAGGGATAGGCTGGTACAGTGGATAGGGAGCTAGCCCTGAGTTCTACTCCCCCCCATAGACTTCCTGTTTCACCTTAGGGACAGGGTTTCATAGGTTTTTAGGCACCCAAAGATGCAGCTAGGCATCTAGTGGGGAATACAAAGCATCTAACCTTCTAGGTGCTTTGAAAATCCCTCTAGGTGCCTAAATACCTTTGAAAATCTGGCCTTTAGTCTCTCTGTGCCTCAGTGTCCCATCTGTACAATGGGGATAAAAGCACTGCTCTACCTCACCAAGGGGCTGTGATGTGGCCACATAAGTACCACAGGTAGAGTGGGAACTTCTGTATACCACAGCTATCCCATCCCTGGGTTTGGGCCCCTTCTTTTCACCTACGTCCCTCACATCTCCCTCTTTAAAGAATGTAAACTTGTCTTAGAGGACTTGGCTGTATTTCTTCTGAGTCCCCAACAGACTCAGGGGTGGGGATTTCTTCAACACCCCCATCCCCACCCCCTGCAGTGGGATTCCTGTTTTACAGGTTTATCTAATGACTTCCAGATCTTTAATTTAATTACCAGCCCTTTCTTATATTAATCACCCTGTCTCTGTTTGCAAACAAAATACCGACTCCCTGCCCCAGGGGCACAAGCTGGGAGAAGCACCTCTCTGCAGAACTCACATTCCACACTCAGGCTGTGCAGTTAAGAGCAGCCCACCTGGGAGCTCACTTCCAGTATGAAATTTAGGATTCTTTTTGTTCCTAATATACTCAAAAACTCATCTTATTGTCCTGAACTCTGCGGGCCACAGATTTCTCCATGTGTCCCTTTGCTTTTCTTTTTAATTTTCGACAGTTCCTAGCTTCTGATTTATATTCACTACTATCAATTTCCCGTTTCTTCTATTTGCTTTATATATTTATATCTGTCTTCACTTCCTCTCTAAATCAGTTTACATATGCACAAAGTTAGTGTGAAATCCTATTTTTCAGAGTTAGTGCTTTATGCTAGAGCCATGCAACTTGACCCGAACTGGATGGGACCCAACTGCAAGTGTCGGATCAGGTGGAAAAACAATTGGACTCTGATGGGTTTCGTTGACTCTCTTCATGCTCGTGGGGTCAGCACAGTGGCAGCTGCGTGCCCTGCTCCAGCCTGCTACCACCACTTTGCTGCACTGTGAGTGTGCCTACTGAGGAGCTGCAGCACCTCTCACAGTGCAGCAACGGGCAGCAGATGGCAGGAGCAGAGCATGCAGCCACTGGCAGTGGCACAACCAGCTGCTACCATGCTGAGCCCATGGGCTGGCGGCAGCAGCAGTGACTCAGGTTCAGGGGGAACAAACAGGTCAGAAAAACTCCGTGACCCTCTTGAGGTCACGCCTGAAAATTAGTCTGAACAGACCTCTACTTTATATTTGCTTTGCGTTGTTGTAAATGACTACTGACGGTGCAAAGTGTTGGAAAACCTGACCCAGGGTATTCTGCTCAACTCTGGCAGATCCAGTGCAGTCTGAACCAGTTTGTCCCCACTCTGGATAGGAAGTTGCACCAGTTCAGACAGTTGTCTTAACTCTGTCTGAGAATGCAGTTCCTAACAGTTTACAACAAATTAAATGCTCCACTTCTAAGCTAATTAAGCCTTTCTTAATCATTTATTTTGGTGTATCATATTGTATAGTTTTTTGAGTGCAGTAATCTGTGCTTTTAACCTGAAAGCTCAAACAATTCATCCTCTCAGTTTTGCAGTTCAGTTCCAGCATTCAAATACAGCTTCTACTGCTGCACAAATTGACTACACAATTGTACCAGTTCCTAATTATTTTGGTTTTTAGCAATTTAGACATGAAGACTAAATCAGTTTTAGCACACGTAACACATTTAGTCACATCTCATTTGAATTTGATGGAATTTCTCTTCCATTCCTCCTCTGTTTATTTAATTGATAAACAATATAAGAATTTATCCCCAAATAGCTAGAATCTTTCCCTTTGCCTGTGTACTCTTCACTTATAAAAGCTGGCTGCTAAGTAATAGGACTTTGAGAGAGATTCCAATTCTTCATGAATAACTGGCTCCTACCACTTGCAAACAGTTATCATTTACATGGGTGGCAGGTGAACCCTCACTTTGGGGAGTCTAGCCTGTTGGCTGTGCCCCTTCCGCTCGAGGCCCTGCCCCCCGGCACACACCGGAGCCCCAACCCCACCCCCATAACAGGAGGAGCCCTGAGGGCCTCCCCTGTGACTGCAGGAGCCCCACAGTCTGCCCACCCCAGCCACGCCGGGCCAAGCCGCTGGGCCAGCCCCGGCCACACATGGTCGAACTGCCCCCCAGCCCCACCGAGCGCTGGGCTGAGCCGCCGGCCATCCCGAGCCGCCACGCCAGGCCAGGGTGCCAAGGAGGAGGGATGCGGCAAGCAATGGCAGACAGGCAGCAGCAGACAGTGGGGGCTCGGAGAAGGGCCAGGGCCATGTCTAGACTGCAAGTGAAGATGTGATCATAGCCTTCTCTGGCCTATTATATCCACCACTCATGATCATTTATCATTATTAAGGTAGCCCGGAGAGTTTGGACTCTGAACCTCTCCCATCAAACTCTCTAAATGCATTTCTTGGCCTCCATCTCCAGTCTCCCCCCCACCTCAGTATTCCTCTACATGTGTTATTTTAAAGTATAAGTACTAATATTAAATTGTGATTTACTTTTTTTGCTGATCAATTGTCCAAACATCCAGTGTTCTAAACTTTTATTAGCTATATTTTAAAATAGATTCCTGTAGTTTGAATACCTTATTTTTGTCTGCTTTATGTGTTTCTGGTCTGATGGGGGTTTTCTGTCTTTGTTTTCATTCCGTGTGCTCTCATCTTAGGCTCTGCCATCTGCCAGAACGTAAAATTTACTTCATCATCTGTATTTTCTCCAAATGCTTCACTGTATTCTTTTGGCCACAGATCCTAAATTCCAAAGGAATGTTTTCTTCTCTGGGATCCTAGAAACTATAAAAATGGTTTTGAAAAATAAACAGCAGTTTAAAAGGGAATCCTCATTTATAGCAGATGTCTCTCCTATCTCTGTAATATCTTGTAGCTCCTATCTTAAAGAAAATGCAATGGAGGAGAGAGAAATTATGTCACCACGTTACAATATTTTTGCCTAGATTAGAACCATCTAGTTTGAGGGTATGTCTGCACTGCAGATAAAGGTGTGACTGTAGCACAGGTAGGCACACCTATGCTTATTTGATTCTAGCTAATGTGAGTAACAATAGTAGTGTAGACATAGCAGCACAGCTTATCAACCAGAGTACAGACACAAGTCCCCAATGTGCTTGTACTCTGGTTGCTAGACCATGCTGAAGCCCGTCCTGCTATATCATTGCTGCTGCTATTACCCATACTATTTAGACCAGGCCTGCACAACATGCGGCCCGCGTGGGCTCACTGTGCGGCCCGCGGGGGGTGAGTAGGTGGGCTCACTGTGCAGCCCGCGGGGGGTGAGTAAGCAAGCAGCGGGTGAGGGAGGGGGGCTGAGGAGGCGAGCGGGCAGTGGCAGGGGGTGAGTAGGCGGGTGGCAGTGGCGGCGGGGCAGGTGAGCCAGTGGCGTGGGGGGAGGGGCTGAGGAGGCAAGCAGGCGGGCAGTGGCGGCGGGGCAGGTGAGCCGGTGGCGGGAAAGGTGGCGGCTGAGGAGGGGAGCAGGCGGGCAGTGGCAGGGGGTGAGTAGGCAAGCCAGGAGGGTGGGGGGGCTGAGGAGGCCAGCGGATGGGCAGTGGCAGGGGGG
>NW_020664561.1:16059880-16064540 GCF_002925995.2 Terrapene triunguis | reverse complement strand
GTGGCTGACCTGTTCTACTGATCTGGTCTGGCTCTGATCCCTTCTCCAAGGGTTGCAGCTGTCTGGAGGTGCTTGCCTTCCACGTCTTCCTCATTCACACCTCATTCATTCAACAGGGCAATTGATTACAAAGTGGGGGGAAGATCTTATTCTACTTCTAGCAAAAAGACAGTTTTCTTTTACCTTAATTATACTACCTTAGGGGCCCGCTATAACATATTACCAAGGTTCAATACCGCTGTTTCGGTGGGGCGGCGCTAGGGAAGGAGGGTTTGTTTCCGCAGGGCGGGCGGCGCTGAGGGGGGTGTTTCGGCAGCGCTGGGGGGAGGGGTGTTTCCATGGGGCGGGCAGAGCTGGGGTGTGTGTGTTGTGTTTCGGGGGGCTGAGTGGCGCTGGGCGGGGGGTTCGGCGGGGCCGAGGGGGTTCGGCCCTCAGCTGTTTTCTTTGGAGTAATATGGCCCTCGCCGCTTTACGAGTTGTGCAGGCCTGATTTAGACTAATGCTAGCACAGGTATGCCTACATATGCTATGATCACATCTTCACTTGCAGTGTAGACATACCCTGAGTCCTCAATCCAAAGGAATGATTTTGATTATCCAAATTTCGTTTAATAACCTATATCAGTTTTGTAAAATTCTACTTGCCCAGGACAAGTAACTTAATTTTTGACAAGCAAGTGAAATATAAATATTTCATTAACATCAGACTCTCCATGATTAGGGTGGGTGAGTAGATTTTTCTGTTGGAGGTAATACATTTTCCTGGCTGTTTTTCAAGAATGAGATGTAGGTATCCTGAATTATTCTCTGACATGGTGATTAAACAGCTCCTCTCTCCAAAGTCATTGCAATCCTTTTTGCATGATATGTAGCAGGAAAGAATGGGAAACTGAAACCATAATTAACATGTCATTCAAATGTTATATAAACAAGCTGATTGGTTTCTGATTTTTTTTTTTTTTTTAAGATGGCGTGGTTGTGTCTGGAAAAATGGATAACAACAAACTAGATGTGTATATGTCTGAAGCAGAAATGAAAAACAAAGAGGAAAGAACAGAACAAGAGTCTATAAGGGAGTCTGATAGTACTATTTTGGATGCCTCATCTGATTCTCCAAGAGGTTTGTTAATAAACTGCAGGAATCTTTGTAGTAGGGGAGGGGGAAAGGATGTGAAACGTCATTCTTAGTACAGGTTGTGCTCCAGGTTCTGTTTCAGCCACAAATATATACTTATACACAGAAAAGGCTGTACTCCCCCTGACGCCCTGGATTTCAGATGTTTTTCATCTGAGCTGGCATTTTCCCCTGTATCATTTCTAGAAATCTCTTCTAAGGCGCTTACTGACACAGGAGCATAAAGGAAGTCATGTTGTTGAAATAGCTGGGGTCTTCATCCATATTGTAATTGAAAGTGCCACCTTTTTCATTCTCTTGATTCAAATACATGACAGTGACTAGAGAAAGGCATTGTATCTGAGCGCAGAACTGGGAGCTAGAAATTTCTGGGTTGTAATCCCAGCTCCAACACTTACTTCAGTTTCCTTACCTCATAAGGTACTGTGAAGTTTAAGGTTTTTAAAAGGTTTTAAAAGTGGAAAACCACTATAAACAGGGCCGTCCTTAGGATTTATGGTGCCCTAGGCGGGATTATTAAACTGGTGCCCCTATGCCTGACTTGCTCTTAGCAACACAAACATAAGCTTACAGTATTGGAAAACTTGCCACATGCACGTTATTAAACCCAGTTTAACTTAATTAAGCACACTGTAATGCTGATGGACTAGCACTAAAGAAGTAGTGCTATAGAAAAAATTCTGATTTGACAGAATTATGCAAATAATATAATTTTTTTAATTTGTCAACATTTTATTGGAAATTTATATGAAGAGGTATTGAAACAAGGATTTGGTTTTAATTAAAAGCAATCTTTCTGGATTTTTTGGCTGCAAAATCAGTAATAATGTCATTGTATGACAAAAACAAAGTGATGTCTTGTTCGATTGCAAGAACAGCAAGACCAGTCAAGCGTTCCTGACTCATTGTAGAGCGGAGATAGTTTTTAATGAGCTTTAGTTTTGAGAAACTCTGTTCTCCTGATGCTACTGTTACAGGAATTGTCAGTGGAATACGAGTGGCAACGTACACATTAGGATACATGTCAACAAGTTTGGTGGTATGAATAAACTGTACAAAGTCCATCACCGATTTTGCATGTGGCAACATTGGTGACAGTGTACTCAATTCTTCGTTCAGTTCAAGTCCATTTAAATCAAAAGTATCACCATGCTTCAGGAGGCTCTCTAGGTTCTTGCACTGTGACCTTGAGCTATTGTGAAGACACCTCACAAGGCGCTCTGCCCTGACTGAGACACAGTAGAGTTGGAAACCCATGTCATTTTTACAAAGCCACTTTTTAGTTTTAAATGTATAGTGGGCATCAGTCTTAATGTTAGTTACAACTCTATATCAACCTTATACTGTAAATAGATCAATGGCATTATCAAGTTTAATAAGCTGGGTTTCCAAGCAGTGGGAAAATATAACCCTAGTTTTACTCCTAGGTAAAGCACAAAGTGACCAAAATGAAGTCAGCACAGAATCATCTCTTCTAGATTAAGGTAGCACAGAAATGTTACAGAAGTCCTATTGTGCCTTATTTTTGTTTGGAAAGACATTAGCAATAGCAGCACATTTTGGGCACTGCCAGAAATACATGATAAATCACTGCCTCTAAAGTTCCATCAGAAACTGACATTTTCACAGCTTTAGCATGATCTGCTACACAGATTCTTCACAAGGAAGTGTCCCTGGCCTTTTAAACTCATATTAACCATGTATTTACTTTATGAAAGTTGGACAAAACATTGTGAAAACGTAAGACATTGGCTGCCCAACCTCTGGGCTGGCAAAAGCTATACTGACTCACTGGAAAAAAAAGCAAGAGAATCTTAGTACAACATATGGTCACTCTCTACCAGGGGTCGGCAACCTTTCAGAAGTGGTGTGCCAAGTTCACTGTAATTTAAGGTTTCCCATGCCAGTAATACATTTTAACATTTGTAGACGGTCTCTCTCTATGTCTATATTATATAAATAAACTATTGTTGTATTTAAAGTAAATAAGGTTTTTAAAATATTTAAGAAGCTTCATTTAAAATAAAATTAAAATGCAGATCTTATCAATTTAGTGTGATCCTTGCCTGGGATCCTTGTCTGGGGTTCCAGTCACCAGCCCCGCTCAGCCCACTGCCAGTCTGGGGTCCAGCCACTGGCCCTGCTCAGCCCACTGCCGGTCTGGGATTCCATTCACTCAGCCGGCAGTGGGCTGAGCAGGCCGGTGGCGGGCTGAGCAGGGCCGGCGGGGGGCTGAGTGGCTCAGTCCGTTGCCAGTCTGGGGTGCCGGCAGCACTCAGCCTGCTGCCGCTCTGGGGTTCCGCCTGCTGGCCCCTTGCCAGTCGGGGTCCCAGCCGCTGGCCCTGCTCAGCCCCCCACCGGCCCCGCTCAGCCCGCTGCGGCTGAGTGAATGGAACCCCAGGCCGGCAGTGGGTTGAGTGGCTCAGCCGGGGTCTCAGCCGCCGGCCTGCTCAGCCCGCTGACAGCCTGGGGTTCCTTGGGGGTCCCCAGGCCAGCAGCGGGCGCTGAGTGGGGCCGGTGGCTGGGACCCCTGCTGGCAATGGGGCAGCAGCCGGAACCCCAGAGCAGAGGTGGGCTGAGCCACTCAGCCCGCCGCTGCGTGCCATCAAAAATCAGCTCACATGCCACCTTTGGCACGTATGCCGTAGGTTGCTGACCCCTGCTCTATACACTAGTAAGGAGATGAGCATATTACAGTTGTTGGAGGGCTCTATTTAGCAGTAACAGGGCTATAGGAAAGTCAGTCAACATTTTTTGTTTCTCTGATGAAAACTGGTCCACTCCCTGCCCCATACCAAACTTGTCACAAATAATTGTCAACAACTTAATTTTCTGGTTTTGGCTAAGATATTGATTTTTTTTTTAAAAATATTGAAATTGAATTCAGGATTGTTAGCAAGCATTTTTGGCAAACAAAGTTGTTAAATGACAATCTAAATGGCAACACAGTACTGCTTTCATGCTTGGCTCACCCCCCAGCCTGCTGGTCCAACAGCTGCAGTAGAGGAGGAGATAGGTGGAAAACTGCAGGACCCCAAAATCCACCTCTTGGGGTGCATAGTAGCAACAGCAGCAGAAAACCCTCAGGTCCGATCACACGCCAATGGGCACCATCGCCAGCCCAACGGACTATGGTGAAGTTAGCCCAGCATCTGATCTCAGGGACGGGGCACCCATGGAGCCACAGCAGCTCATCCTGCCCTGTGCAGCTCCCCCCGGATGAGATGGATCGCTGCCAGCCCAGGGGAGAGACGCGCTCCCCAGCTAGGGTGACCAGATGTCCTGATTTTATAGGCCCAGTCCCGATATTTGGGGCTTTGTCTTATATAGGCACCAATTACTCCCACCTAGGGTGACCAAACAGCAAGTGTGAAAAATCAGGACAGGGGGTGGGGGGGGTAATAGGAGCCTATATAAGAAAAAGACCCAAAACTTGGGACTGTCCCTATAAAAGTGGGACATCTGCTCACCCTACCCCAACCCCCGTCCTGATTTTTCGCACATGCTATCGGGGGGGGGGGGGGG
>NW_020664561.1:16043987-16059780 GCF_002925995.2 Terrapene triunguis | reverse complement strand
GGGGGGGGGGGGGGGGGGGGGAGAAGAATGGACGTTATGGGGGACAACAAAGGATACTGGTGCCAGAGCCGCCGAGCCTGCCTCACCTCACGCTGGGGGAAAGTCACACTCACAGGTGAGTTCCTTCCCCCACCCGTACCCTTCCCAGAGACCCCAGCAGCCAATCCCCTCCCTCAGACTCTGCTGCATTCGGCTCTCTCTAGGACCCAGCAGCCCTGCTCTTACATGCTCCACTGCTTCTCGTCTGTCCGGGCTCCGGGCAGAGCGGTGCCCCCAAGTAGCGTGGTGCCCTAGGCGGCTGCCTGTTCTGCCTATGGCTAAGGACGGCCCTGACTATAAAGTCAAGTATTATTCTGAATCTGGGTCTCCTGTGTCAGAGCCGCGCAATACAGTATGTAAAGGCAACAGCCAAACTGGTTATCTGTCAGTAAGGAATGGTGCCGAATTTAGTAAAAGCAAGAGAAGTTGTGAGTATTTGAAAGTAATTTTAGAGGGAGTTAATCTCAACCCTGCCAAAAAACAGCCCAGAAATGGATGAGGGATTTGAGGTGTATAATGTGCCATGGTTGTATTAATAAACCATGGCACATTGTACTAATATAGAAAGGTATATCTGTGATATGCTAGTCTTGCCAAACAGCTCATAGGACAATTTTGTATTTGCATACCACATTTTTCATGATGTGAATATAGTGCTCTCAATCTATGGAATGGCATCAGCGAAGAATCCACAAATATAAGATGTAAACATTGTATGAAATTCTTCAGCTTAGCTTTTAGAATATCTTTAAAAACAAAAATAAATAAATCTGGAACATGTAGGAATTCAGATAAATTATTGCATTCTGTCTATAGCACTTTCATCAGATTTAAGTTTGAAAGATGAAGAATGCAAAATATTATTCCAGCTGGCACAAGACTCCCTCTCAGCTAGCATTAGAATTGAAGTGGCTGACAGAAGAACAATATGAACTGAAAAATAAATGGGATGTGAAAGTAGAAGTGTTTAACTTGAAAATCTCTTTAACTTTTAGAGAAACATATTTCAATTCAAAGACAGCTTGCTGATCTAGAGAAACTAGCTGACCTGAGTGAAGGTGAGTTTACCTCGGCTGAATCCCAGAACACAGATCAACATGTTGCAGGTATTTACATTCTTCTTTTTAATGTATTTTAAAAATATTGTCATTTTTCTTTGTAGTCGAGTGTTTGAGTCTTCAAGTTTGGAAGTTTTTTTTTTAAATATTGCTTACTTCCCCCTCCCCCCCACACACACCTTTTAGCTAACATCAGTTCCCACTCCATGTACCCCGTTCTTAATGAAATAGGAAAGGCCCTAGTGGCTCCATTTTTGTTTATTTTTCTCTCAGTATAGTAGCATCAGTACTGTCATGAACATACACAGCTAAGAAAATTGTGTTACCCTGTTGGCCTACAGCTAGAAGTTATGCTCAAATATTGTTTTCTAGTGTCATGCCAGAGAGGTGATCAATATTTTCCTTGGTAAATACATATATTGTTTGAAATTAAAAGAATAGGATTATTATTTGAATAGTTGACCTCTTTGCAGCTGTTATTTCACTGTCTGACTTGCCTCAAAGCATTTTTACTTGTATCTGTTACCTCCCCAGGAAGCATCGTGGCCAGAAAATATTGGAGGGTTATTCTCAGTATTCTTTTCCGGACTGTAGCTGTTGTCCTGAATTTAAGGGTTGTGTATACCCCAGAATATGATCAAACTAATTGCAATCATATTATGTGCACTCACCCACTATAAAGTAATAAAACAAACCACTACATAGTGAAGGGTTAATTTAAAAACAGGCTTCCAAAAGCAAGGTCATAATTATTTGGCAGTTTCTGTTAATCAAAATTTAAAAAAAACAAAGAAGTCAACAACTAAAACAAAAAAAATGGATTAAAAAAACCTTAAATCTAGTCACTTCTAATATTAAAAGTTTATTACAAAATTTAAAAAGTTATAATTTAGTGGGGCTCACTATAATCTATATGTTTTATAAAAAATAATTATAAAAAAATTAGCTAATAAAATATACTTTAAAACAGTCCTCTAAAGCCATGTTAAAAAATGTTTTTCCTAATAGCTTTTCTCCACGGTGGGTAAGCAACTGGCCACTGTGAACCTGCTGTTAATTACCTAATACCATTCCAAATGTTAGGTAAATACCTAAAATGTTCTAAACCTATTGTCTGTGTGTGCTTAAATCTAATAAACTGTGATTATGTCTGTGTGTGCTTAAATCTAATAAACTGCAATGTTAAACAAAAGCATGCGTACTTGCATTTAATCCTTAATCAAACAGAATTGCTGTGTTCCTATTAATTTATTCCTAACACTGTCTCTGTATTGACTCCCTGCCCACACTGTATATCACAATAGTAGGTGTATAGGAACTGCAGAGCATATGACAATAGTAGATTCATAACAATATTCTTTATTATACAAGGCCCTGTCTCTGCAATGAGCTGCAGGCCTGCGTGAAGCCTCACCGAAATAAGCATGGCTCTGCATGGTGAATAGGGGTCCACTCATATGGGGCTCATTGCAGGATTATGCCTGTGGCTTTAAATGTTATACATCTCTCAATTCTAAGGACTTATATACTTATAATATTTTCAAAAGGAATGTGGCAAATCCACTTATTTTAGGTTTGGCAGATACCAATGTTAAACATTAAATTCCATCATCTATGTACAATGAATATGATAAGACATATTTTATTAAAATGCTTCCATGCTACAAGATGCTTCTCATTCATCCTGTGCTGTCCAAAGTCAAAATGGAAGTTACTAAATCAGTGTTTCTCAAACTGGGGCCCCTGGCGGGCAGGGCCGGTTTGTTTACCTGCCGCGTCCGCAGGTCCGGCCGATCGCGGCTCCCACTGGCCGCGGTTCGCTGCTCCAGGCCAATGGGAGCTGCTGGAAGCAGCAGCCAGTATGTCCCTCGGCCTGCGCCGCTTCCAGCAGCCCCCATTGGCCTGGAGCGGCGAACCACGGCCAGTGGGAGCCGCGATCAGCTGAACCTGCAGACGGGGCAGGTAAACAAACCGGCCCGGCCCGCCAGGGGCTTTCCCTACTCGAGCGGCGGCCCCAGTTTGAGAAACACTGTACTAAATTCTGCCTGATTGATCATTCAGCATCCAGTCACAGAACTCAGCACCAAGGACATGCACAGTTGCATGTATGAATCATATGTCAGAGCAAAATATGATTCTGAAAGCTGGATTTTATTTCAGGGTGGCATTTGAATTATTCTGAATACCTTCAATACCAATGGATTCTTATACAAATTGATCGTCACATCCCTGACTTTGATGTTTCTAGAATTGTTGCTTTAACATTGACTACAGAAAATGATTTATTCTAAAGAAGGGATTTAAGAGTCTTGTCTGAAAGTTTGTTTTGGAGATTCAGCAGAGAGAGAGAAAGCAGACTCTAGCACTGAACGTCATTAATGTGTTTTTTAAAAGATTTTGCTTGAAGTGTAGTTACTCTGAAACGAGGGAAATGGCACTGTGTGAGTATTGTGTCTCAATGACTTCCTGCTGAAATTTACAAGTAACATTTCCCCCCATCTCCCAGCTTGGTAAACTCAACCTGGAAACTGAAAGTCAAACTGGGTTCTTTCTGCCTTGTGCATCAATAATAGCAAAAGTTGTATAGTTAGAACTGTGTAATTCTCTGATAGATATTTCTGGCATAAACATCAAACTCATGCTCCTGAATCTGTATTTACCTGGCTCATGAGTAAAAAGTAGCAAAAACTTAGTTTGTCAGTAACTAGATATGAGTCCGAATACACAGAGAGAAGATCAGTTGAGTAAGAACATGTCAGAAAAATGACTGTGTAAATGACATTAGCAACACTTTGAAATACTATTTGATGAGAAATTCACTGAGAGTGGATTGGGTTGAAATTATTATTATTTATTTGTATTGTGGTAGTGCTTAGGAAGCCCCAGTCAAGGATCAGGATCCTCATTGTGCTAATCGCTCTACAAACACACAACAAAAAGATGGCCTCTGCCCCAAGGAGCTAACAATCTAAGTATAAGACAAGAGGCAACAAGTAGATAGAGCATCATGAATAAAACAAAAATTAGAAAATGTTGTTGAATGTTTTAAAAGAGCATACGATACCTGCATGAATGGCATTTTGGGATTATAAACTTAAATATGTCTGAATTTACAGAGTTTAATCTTTTATTATACAAAACCACAATTCTACCTGTACTAGATGTGGAGGAAAATAATGTTTTGTCTCAAATATGCATTAGTTGTATGTATGGAAATGTATACAAATATATAGCGGCATATACAACTCTAATCTGCTTGTATCTCCTTGTTTTGTTCTTATATGAATTTTCAGCTGGAAAGAAACCTTGCCCACTGTGTCCTGAAGAGAAATTCAAAGCTTGCTATAGTCATAAGCTCCATCGCCACCTTCAAAATTTGCATTGGAAGGTTTCTGTTGAATTTGAAGGTAAAGTCTTTTATACTTGAATTAGATTGCTTATATTTTATGGAACAAAGTACAGCATAAGATTAAGTGGAAGTGTAGAACCCAATTCTGTAGTCCCCCCCGTGCATTTAAAATTCCCATTGACATCAGTGGGAGTTTCACACACATAAAGACTTCTAGATCCTGACCCTAAATCAGAGCCAATGGTATGTTCCTCTTTAAACTTGGTGTTTATAGCAAATGACAAAGTCTGCGTATTTCATTATTTTTCTGACCAATTTTACAATTGCTACATGTATACGTTAAATGAGTTTTTAATATTAATATCAGGAAATATCTATGGATATTTCACCTTAATGTGAGTTTGTTTATACACCTAATCAGTGGTGCAAGTAAAATCCATTTCTTAAGGGGGGGAGGGGGACCAGCAAAGGGGAGCACGTGACCTCCCCACATGGCCCTCCATGTGACTCCTCACTGCCCAGCCCGGGGCCCCCGTACCCTCCCCACATCCATCCCATGTTACCTGGGGGCAGGGGGGAGCTCTGTCCTCCTCCCGCTGCACCAGAGACTTCGTGGCAGTGGTCTCCCAGGAACCGCAGCGGGGAAAGGAGCAGAACCCCCAGCCCCGCCCACTGCCCTTCTATGGAGCTGCGTCTCTGTCCTCCCTCTGTGTACCACAGCAGCAGCCCCGCCAGAGGACAGGGCTGTGGGGGGTGAGGCTGGGGGCAGTACAGCTGCCAGAGGAGCTGCCGGCGTTCTGCTCCTTTCTCTGCTGCTGCCCCTTCCAGCAGGGAAAGGAGAAGAACTCCCAGCTCCGCCCCCCAGCCCTCTCCTCTGGCGGGACTGTGCTGTGGTACACAGATGGAGATGCAGCTCTGTGGAAGGGCAGGGGAAGGGACTGGGAGGAGCAGCAGGGAAAGGAGCAGAACCCTCAGCCCCACCCCCACCCCTCTCCTCCGGCGGGGCTGCTGCTGTGATTTTCCGGTACGCCGTACCAGCTATAAATAGCTTGCTGGTACGGCGTACCGGAGCGTACCAGCCTACTTGCACCACTGCACCTAATCCAATTCCTGAGAAGAAAGTCACTCTATAAGATGCAGAGCTTTATAGTGTATGGACACTTAACTAATACCACAAAGTTTTGTAACGTATAACCAAATGAAAGTACATTTTGGCCTATCATATAGATGAATATCTCAAACTAAAAGTATGTGATTCTCTGTTTTCTACTGCACACTTTAAAATAGTTTCAGCTAAGCATTTTTTCATGGAAAATAATTGCTTAGCATGTCATGAAAACAGTGTTCAAACTGTAAATATTTGTGATTTTCTTTTTGTTAGTTAAAAGTTTTCAGTTAGTGTCTCCAATATAGTCACTCGTGCATTTACTTTATATGGCTATACAAGCTGATCAGGAAGATACATTAGTTCTGGAGAAATTGTTTCAAATACCATTGTATTTAGTAGCCGTGTGTTATATGCAAGCACAATACTGTGATAACTTGTTTACAAAATGCATTGAAGTCCAATAGTAAAAATAGGAATTGGAAGGGAGGGAACATACACGCTCAAAACAAAGAAAAAGGTAATGTGGTCTGCTATAGAAAAGCAAACGTAGAGTGAAGCCAGGAAGGGGGAACAAGGTGCCAATAAGGAGACACAGTAGGTTACATTTTTAAAGTTTATTATATGGAAAGTTGTTTGGCAGTATTATATTTGCATACGGTACACAAGTGTTTTATTTGTTTAAATTGCAGTCAAGGCTTTTGTGGTGTTCACAGCACAGGTATTTTCACTTGGTTAATAGGCTGTGGGTAAAATTTTCCAAAGCTCTTAAGTCCCAGATTCAAAGGTAACTTAGGCCTGGTCTACACTGCGGGGGGAATCAATCTAAGTTACGCAACTTCAGCTACATGAATAACATAGCTGAAGTCGACGTACTTAGATCTACTCACCGCGGTGTCTTCACTGTGGTGAGTCGACTGCTGACGCTCCCCCGTCAACTCCGTCTGCGCCTCTCAGCCTGGTGGAGTACAGGAGTGTTACCAGATGTGCCCATTACTTTGGGGTATGCTCATTTATTCGGGTTACTCCTCTGGGGAAGGGGGTTCTGTAATCCTGTCAATGTACTGCTTGTGTCACTTGTGTTTTCATATGGAGCTTTACTTCTCCCTTCTGCAAGTCCCCTCCCAATGGAGCTATCCTGCAGGACCTAGTGTCCCTAGGGCTGGGTTACTCCCGCCCCAGAACCGAATGAACACCCACACACCCACACGTACATTAACAGAGCAAGTCTGAGCGGACCAGGTCAATCAGCACTGTAAAGCTGACCCCTTATATGTCTCTGGACTCACTGGGCTGGAGGAAGCAGCACTTTCAAGCTGTCTCTCCTTATATGCCCCTGGGCTCCATGGACTGGGTCAAGCAGCACTTTCAAGCTGTTACCCTATGTGTCCCAAAGGCAGCACGTCCCTATCCCCACTCCCCCAACACAATTGTACTGGCAGTAACCTACTCGATGAGCAAACCCCACAGTATTTTGGGCGCTGCAGGGATCTTTAGCTTAGGTAAAAGAAGCGTTGCTGTAGAGTGAATGGGGGAAGCTAAAAACACAAACGAGTAAAGTTCAGCAAGAGAGAGAGAAGCAACCAACTTAACCATAGAAGTTATTTATTGAATAATATTGATAACTACACAAGGAGGACTAAACCAATGTAACATACATGATTAAAGGCTAATACCTAAGGTAGACAGGAAAACAGAGAGAGAGAGAGAAAGAAGGGGTTCTCACCGCTCCCTGAAGCTTGAACTGGTCAGGGTTCCCAGATGATGGTGGTAGCTGAGGGTCCTGAGGGCAAGAGGCAGGCAGAGTCCCCAGCACGATCAGTGAGGAGGCGATGGAGTTCCAGTGGAACTGATGCCTAGTTTGGATCTAAGCATCAGAACCCTGACTAGAGGGTAAGTAGGGATTTTTGTAGAGAAATTACAATGGTTCAAGGGAGAACACTAGATTTGTTTATAGGTAAACTGATGACTCAAGGGTTTTCTTTAGACTAGACAACAGGATCTGATCACTCTTGGCTATGGGTTGTGTTTTCTTCCAGGGAGCTCACAATGCAACTAGGCTGCTTCAGTATTTGGATATCAATTAAGGATTCATAACTAGAATTTGTCTGATAACTGCTGAGCTGGGTGCGTGCAGGCGTAGGTTCATTAGCATCTGGAGCAGAGATTCCCAGGATGCAGTGCTTCCCTGCTTTTTCTGGTCCCAGAATTCAGTGTGGTTTTCTGTTCTCCATTCTGTATGTAAATTGAGATGTCTTCCTGTCCCATCTTGCATGCAGATGAGGCTAGGGGAGTTGTCTTTGCTCTCCATTCTGTATGCTAATGGAGATGTCTTAATCTTGTCACCCTTGTCAGGAGGGGTCTAGGTGTATCTCCCAACGCCCTTCACTGCTCTCTGCAAGTTTTTTTTTCCTCTGATGGGTTTTGGTTTAAGCAGAGGCTGGGGGGGGGGGGGGGGGTGTCTTTCATGAGTCAGGCTGGATACTGCACCCTGGTTCCCCAAGAACACAGATGTGGCTGGTATCAGGAGTCAATGGGTGAGCACTTGGGGGTTGATTTCTCGCGTCTAGACTAGATGCAATAAATCAACCCCCACTGGATTGATCGCTGCCCGCTGATCCAGCAGGTAGTATAGACATACCCTTAGACATGAAGGAGCCTAGGTCTTATTTGAAATCTATGGGACTTGGGAGCCTAAGTGGTTAAAAGTCACTTTTGAAAATGGAACTTAGGAGTCTAAGATGTTTAGATGCTTTTGAAAAGGTTACTAGTCAGGTAGATGTTTCAAGTCCTAACAACTACCTAGTACAGTTCTGGGACCTGAGTGCCTGTCAGTGATATTTTTTGTTTTAAAGTTTAACAGCAGAAGCTTCTCTGCATTGATAGGATATATGTACCAGAATAAGTAGATGCTATTATTTACTCTTATTATTTATTTGTATTGTAGAAGCACCTAAGGTGCTCAATCAAGGTCCCATTACAATTGTACTAACAAGTAACAAATAAGATAATCCTTACCCCCAAATTGCTTATGATATATGATAGTTATGTACTATGTATTTATCATACTGTAAGGTGACAAGAACTAGTTTGTTTTCCAGGATACAGAATGTGCATCTGTCACTTACCTTGTCGCCCAGTGAAGCCAAACCTCATTGGAGACCAGGTAACAAATACTATATCACATATGCTCATTTATGCTATAAAAAGGGGGAAACTAGGAAGAACTTTTGTGAAGTGTTTCAGTGTAGTCTTCAAACATATGTTGTTTTCTGTAATGGGATACAGAACCTTATGGTCCCCAATTCAAATTCAGCCAAGACCTTTAGGTGGTGAGAATTAAACCTTTCTGATGTTAGTTGAATGGCCTTTGGTATGTGTAATGGATTTGGTGGTCTCAGTCCTGTTCCCCATGGACAGAGGTCCACATCAGATAAAATAGTACCACATTTTGGACTAATCAGTAACCTTGTTTGCAGTCACAGGAGAGGCCGAATACTTAATAGACACACAAAATAAATGTACCCTTTTGACCCCTAGAAGTGATCTTTTTGGGTCAAGTTGAGAGAGGGACAGTAGTATGGAGAAAGCCAGTACTGTCACTTCCCATGCTACACCTTTTCTGTGGACATACTTTTGTCTGCGGTCTCCAGTCCAGAACCCTTTGGTCACACGCAGCTTTTTTTTTTTTTAAAGACTACACCTCTACCTCGATATAACGCTGTCCTCGGGAGCCAAAAAACCTTACTGCATTATAGGTGAAACCGCATTATATCGAACTTGGTTTGATCTGCTGGAGTGCGCAGCCCCACCCCCCCGGAGCGCTGCTTTACTGCGTTATATCCGAATTCGTGTTATATCGGGTCGTGTTATGTCGGGGTAGAGGTGTATCTTAACTCAGGTTCAATTCCAATTCAGGTCTGTTGCTGTATTCTAAAAGTGCTGTAGCCATGTTGGTCCCAGGATATTAGAGACACAAGGTGGGTGAAGTCATATTTTTTATTGGACCAACTTCTGTTGGTGGAAGAGACAAATCTTTCAAGGTTACTCAGGGCATGGCTACACTTGCAGATGTAGAGCGCTGGGAGTTAAACCAGCCTTCGGAGACCGCAGCAAGGAAAACGCTGCTGAGTGTTTACACACTAAGCTGGAAGTGCACTGCTGTGGCCACATTAGCAGCTCTTGCAACGCCACAAAGAGCAGTGCATTGTGGTAGCTATCCCAGGGTTCAAGTGGCTGCAACGTGCTTTTCAAATGTGGGGGGTGGGGTGGAGTGTGACAGGGAGTGTGTTGTGTGTATGTGGGGGGAGAGAGAGTGGGTTTTTGGGGTGCTGAGAGTGTGTCAGCATGCTATCTTGTAAGTTCAGCCCCCCTCCCCCCTCTCACACACTCACAGCAAGCAACATTCCACACTACTGGCTTGCTTTGTCCCAGAGCAGATAAGCATGCTGGCTGTCAGCAACGGAGCTTTGAAAGGGGATATCCGCATTCCTACAGTCGATTCCAAAACAATGACAAGAGTGGCCACTTGACTGAAGGGGATTATGGGACATTTCCGGAGGCCGATCAAAGCGCAGTAATGCAACACCTCGTTCACACTGACGCTGGGGCGTTTCAGCCGAGGTGCAACAAGCATTATGCTTCTCGTGGAGGTGGATTACCAGGAGCACTCCAGCTGCAGAGTCCAGGCACACTGAGGGCTTGGCTACACCTGCGAGTTACAGCGCGTTAAAGGAGTCCCGGGCGCACTAGCTCACTACCTGTCCACATTGGCAAGGCACGTAGAGCGCTCTGACTCCACGGCTAGAGCGCTCCTGGTACTCCACCTTGGCAAGCAGAAGAACGTTTGATGCGTCCCCGCTGGAGCGCCCCAGCATCAGTGTGAACAAGGTGTTGCATTACTGCACTCTGATCAGCCTCCGGAAACGTCCCATAATCTCTTTAAGTCAAGTGGCAACGCTTGTCATTGTTTTGGATATGCCCTTTTAAAGCTCCGTTTGACAGCCGGCATGCTTATCTGCTCCGAGACAAAGCAACCATTACTGTGGAATGCTATGTGCGAGAGAGAGAGGCGGGGGCAGAGGGGGGGGAGGTCTGCTGCCGTCTGAACTTGCAAGACAGCACGCTGACATGCTCTCAGCCCCCCCAAAAACCCACTCTCTCTCCCCCAACATACACACAACACACTCCCTGTCACACTCCACTCCACCCCTCCATTTAAAAAGCACGTTGCAGCCACTTGCATGCTGGGATAGCTACCACAATGCACTGCTCTCTGTGGCCATTGCAAGAGCTGCTAATGTGGCCATGCCAGTGCGCTGGCAGCTGTCAGTGTGGACAGACTGCAGCGCTTTCCCTACTGCACTCTTCGAAGGCTGGTTTAACTCAAAGCGCTCTACCTCTGCAAGTGTAGCCATGCCCTAAGTGCCTTGCCAGAGTGGACGGGTTGGGAGTTAGGACGCCTGGGGCTGCTTTAATGCACTCTAACTTGCAAGTGTAGCCATGCTGTCAGAGTTCTTCAGGTCTGAGAAACATACTCAAGAGTGTCACAGCTAAATACAAGGTGGAACAGATTCCTTAGCCTAAATAGTCAACACATATTGTAAAAGACCATTCAAGGGAAAGTGGCCGGTTAACACCTTTGCAGCCATAGGATGGAAAAAGAGGACTCGGGGTTACAGATTGTTGTAGTAAACCATAAATCCAGCATCTCTATTAAGTCCATGATTTTTAGTATTTATAGACCACTATGTACAAGAAACCCATGGATCACCATACTTGCCTTGACAGATCCAGTAACCACCCCAAACACATCAAGAAATCTATTATCTACAGCCAGGCTGTCAGATACCACAGAATATGCTTGGAGGAGGAAGTCTGGGATATACACTTTAGCACATTTAAAACGGCCTTCACCAAACAAGGATGCTCCACCAGAGAAGTAGATCACATCATTGAATGGGCCGCTCAAATATCCCAAGAGAACTTGCTTCAATATGGGGGATTTGGGGAACCCTCCAACTGCACACCCCTAGTGGTCACCTACCACACCACACTCGAACCCCTGTGGGATATCAATAAATAATTATCAGAGAGGTAGCCGTGTTAGTCTGGATCTGTAAAAAGCAACAGAGAGTCCTGTGGCACCTTTAAGACTAACAGATGTATTGGAGCATAAACTTTCATGGGTGAATACCCACTTCGTCGGATGCATGCATTCACCCACAAAACCTTATGCTCCAATACATCTGTTAGTCTTAAAGGTGCCACAGGACTCTCAATAAATAATTACAATGCATACCTATTGGGAACCACATCCTGAAAGAAACAGGTCCTGAACCCCTTCTTCTGGCCTTCCAACAACCCCCCCAACCTCATTATCCAAAGCAAGCTCCCCACAGACCAGGACACACCAACTCAAAGCGGAAGACCCTTTCATAACAACAGATATAAAACCTGTAGACACATTTCCACTGCTGTGATGATCTTTACTCCCCGCCCCAACACACCCTGCAAAATCCATGGGTCCTACACATGCCTATCACTACATAGTGTACCTCACCCAGTGCACTAAATGCCCCAACAACAACTATATGAGTGAAACAAGACAATTTATGCGCTCTCCAATGAACTTGCACAGAAAAATGATAAAAGAGAAAAAAGACACTATCACCTGTGAGTGAATACTTTTCACAAAGCAATCACTCCATATCCAATCACTCTCAGTCCTCATCCTCAAAGGAAACTTGTATATCACTTTTAAAAAAATGAGCCTGGAAGCTGAAATTCGTAACTTTGCTAGACACTAAAAATCGTGGACTGAATAAGGACACTGAATTTATGGTTTACTACAACAATCTGTAACCCACTAACCTCCCCTTTTTGTCTTATGATTGTAGAGGTGTTAACTCACCACTTCACCTTGAGTGGTGTCTTACGATGTGTGTTAACTATTTATGCTAAACAATCTGTTCCACCTTGAATTTAGCTGTGACATCAGGTCAGGTCTACACTACAAACATACATCGGTATAATTACATCACTTGGGTGTGAAAAATCCACACCTCAGAGCGACATAGTTATAGCAGCCTAACCCCCAATGTAGACAGCTACCACTTCCCATGAAGGTGGATTAACTACGCCGACAGGAGAAGCTCCCATGTGGTAACATCTTCACTAAAGCACTACAGCAGCAAAGCTGCACAGGTGTTACTTCACTCACTTTGTCTCACTGTATTTTAAAACTACACTGACTCTTTTACAGAGCTCTACAAAGATGGGAGCCCATTATCACTGCATCATCTGTTCTGCAACCATTACACGAAGAACTGACATGATAGGGCATATTAAGCGCCACGTGAACAAAGGAGAAACTGAGTCCAGGTATATTGCAGGTAAATTATTTAATGTTCCTGCTTTATTTGTAAATGGATCCTTTACACAGTGCATTGTGTGTTATACCTGGGCTATATGTTTGAGGGACTGTCAAAAGTAAGCCTATGTTAAAGGTAAGTTTGCTCAGGGTTAGGAGGAAATTAAAAAAAGAGAAATCTATCCTTCAGAATAAAGGTTGCCAAACTTTTAATCTGATCTTGACTGGCGTGCTGAGTTTGTAGTGTTTACCCTCTGCTCTGCCCTCCTGCTTTGTAGCCTATACGTGTAGGTATTTGCTAGGTAAGGCATAGGCATAAGAAAGCTAGTAAAGCAATGAGTTTACAGGCCTCGGGCCTGAAAGACAATAGCTTAGCTAAACAAGGCATAAGGCCCAAAAGCCTTAGCATACGCAGTTAACCAGGAGTAACCCTAGATCAGAGGTTCTGAATCTTTTTCTTTCTGAGACTCCTGCCTGCCCCCAACATGCTATACAAACTCCATGGCTCACCTGTGCCACAATAACTGGTTTTCTGCATATAAAAGCCAGGGCTGGTATTAGGGCATAGCAAGCAGGGCAGTTGCCTTGGGCCCCATGCCACAGGGGCCCCCACGAAGCTACAATGTTCAGGCTTCAGCTTCAGCCCCGGGTGGTGGGGCTCAGGCACCTGGGTTTCAGCCCTATGCAGTGGAGCTTTGGCTTTCTGCCCTGTGCCCCAGCAAGTCTAATGCTGGCCCTGCTTGGAGGCCCCCCTGAACCCCTGGTTGAGAACTGTTGCCCTAGATCATAAGATATCACAAGATGGAACACTGTAGTGACTCAACTGCTGACAGATAACCACAAGATGCTAGTTTATACCAGCTAGATGGGATATTTTAAGTTAGGAATATCAGCAGACATCTGACACAAGAGAGCCATGGTACCTAATTGATGTATATGCTAATAAGCTTGAGGTAAAAGGCCTAGTAACCTATGGGAGAAAGGCATCCCAACATTAGTAGGGTGAGGAAACACAAAAGGGGAGAAGCTCTTACTGAATATGCATTAGGTATAGTAGTGTCAATGTAACACATTATAAAAGTTATATCCCGGCCTGTGTCCCTTGGGAAATGTAACTCTTGGGAGATACCAGGATGACCATCACTACTGGTGGTTATGATGATGATGGAGAGGATGACACTTCCGGTCCTTTTGCAAGGGATGGTGTGAGTAAATGGCTGCTCAGACACACATTCTGTATTATCTCTATATATGTTGTTGGGTTGGAGGTGTTTGACTTTCCTAATTGTCTTGGTAAAACTATTGCAAATTTAAAAGGCTTTTCCTAAGTGAGAGTGTTGCAACCGTGCACGTCAGGGTTCCCATCAGAACACTAATTGTAATAATACTGGGCCTGATCTCGGGACAAGAACCTACCAAACCTCAGAGTGTTACTTAAGAATTCTTAAGTGATTGATATAATTAATACACAATTAATAGATCAAGCGACAGCTCTGTTTTTTGCTCATAAAAAACATCATTATTTTGCAATTAGCTTGATAATCTTGCAAATGTCAATACCCAACCTTTTCAAAAGAATGGCACAGATAGTGGGAGACAGTGCCCGTAAAACAAAACTGGTGTGGCTAATTTCATGCCTCCCTATTTTGGCAGCATCCATTTATTTTTAAATCAACCGAGTATAAATCAAGTTCAGATAGAATACTAAAATGCTGAATTGTTTTTGTTTGAAGTGCATAAACATGGAATATTGAAACCAGTTGACTTCTTCAGTTCTACAACATGTTGATAAAAGTGTAGATGGTAGGTTGCTCATTTAATTCAGTACATCAGAATCCTATTGCAAACCCCCATAAATTATATGCACTAATCTTTTGATCTGATAGGAGCTAAACTGTAAAAGTGAATTATATGGAAGGACTCACTCATTTTAAAGAAAGATAATTTAGCACAAGATTTCAGGTACTTTATTTTTGCAAGTTATTAAAAGAAGAGGTTACTTACCTGTAACTGGAGGTTTTTTGAGATGTCTGGTCCCTATTTGTATGCCAAATGTGGGTGACCAGGCGCTCCATGCACCAGATCCGGAAGTTTTTCAGCAGCAATGCCTGTTGACCCATACAGCTGCCTTACATCGCCATGTGCTCCAGGCGAGGTTATGTGGGGTGACACACCCTCAGTCTCTCTCTTACCATAGCATAGAGAGTCTGCAGCAGAGAGGAAGGTGAGCAGGTATTGGAATATAAATAGGGACTACACATCTCAAAGACCCTCCAGTTACAGGTAAGTAACCTCCTCTTCTCCTTAGAGTGATGGACCCTATATGTATTCCAAATGCGGGTGAGTACGGAACAGTGATCAGCTCCGGAGGGGGGTGCAAGGACGCGATTGGTAAGGCCTGTTGCAGGACGGCACGGCCTATGGTGGCGTCAGCAGCCGCCCACTGCTCAATGGCGTAGTTTCGCTGTGAAGGTGTGGACAGAGCACCATGTTGCCGCATGGCAGATCTCATGCTAGCGTATGTCCACCAGGGAGGCGGAGGTGATCACGTGCATGCCTTATTGCCACCCCTGTGGCCAGGGAGCAGGAGGACGTCTGCTGCTTCCTCCGCAGCCTGGAGGTTGACTTGGCCCCAGGCAGCCCTCATCCAGCAAGGCCTGGAATCGCTGGCCCTTGGTCTGCATGATGTCCTCCAAGAACTCCACTAGCTTAGTATAATTGTTGAAAGTGTACTTCGCTAGCAGAGCTTGATAGTTAGCAAGGTGGAATTGAAGGGCTGCGGAGTAGAGTTTGCAAGCCAGGAGTTCCAGGTGTTTCACCGCCGTGTGTGTGTGTGTGTGTGTGTGTGTGTGTGTGTGTGTGTGTGTGTG
>NW_020664561.1:15968097-16043977 GCF_002925995.2 Terrapene triunguis | reverse complement strand
TGTGTGTGTGTGTGTGTGTGTGTGTGTGTGTGTGTGTGTGTGTGTGTAAGTAAGTAAAAGAGTCGGAGTGCTGGTGTACCCGTTCCATGGCCACGTGCACAACCAGCGATGCCGGGGGGGGTGGGAAAACAACTTCCGCCCCCCTTAGCCGGTACGAAGTACCTGCCTTCTGCCCTCTTGGGTGTGTGGGCGCAGGACGCCGGCATGTGCCACACTGCTCCTGCAGGTTGTAGAACAGCGTTGTGAATGGGCAGAGCTACGTGTGTCAGGCCCCGGGGCTGGAGAATGTCTAACAACTGGTCCAGTTGGTCTTGGACCTCTTCCAGGGCAATGCCCAAGTCAAAGGCCATGCTCTGTACCAGCTCCTGGTACTGGTGGGGATCGTCAGGAGGCGAGAAGGTCGAGGGATCAGGGCCTCATCTGGAGAGAAGAAGGCTGCTGTCAGGGCCGGTAGTACTGGATCAAGCATTGGGTCCTCTTCCGGGTCTGAGACCATTGGAGCCAGCGGAGGGGCTGAGGTGGTTCTGGTCTGAGGCTGCCGACGGTGGGTATGGGCAGTGATAGGGGTCCCACGTGGGTCAGTGATGCCATGAGGCCAGGTCTTAATGGTACCGCAGGCCCCATGGATACTGGTACCACCCAGGTGAGCCCGGAGCATAGTGAGCCGGAAAAGGCATGTGAGCCCGAGAGTCCGCATTACGCCGAGAGACTGGGAAGAAGGACATCTCTTCTGCTGAGAAGCCCTCCGAGTCCGAAGAAGCCTCCAGCAGTGCGGGTGTTACTGCGATTGCCGGGGGTGTGTCGCAGCTAAGGAGGAGTGACTCAGCCACTGGTGAAGGTGGCCAGGAGGCTGAAAGAAGCAGTGAGGGCAGGTACAGCAGCTCGAGATGGGACAAGGGGACCAGCGGATCCATCTGGCCTGGAGTCGAGGGCACATCCCATCCTCTGCCACACTGAGCAGGGGTATGCAGAGCACAGCCTGGAGAGTGCTGCCCTGGCTGAGTAGCGCGCACAGGCAGGCTGTTGGGACACTTGGTCGTCGCTGGAGCTGGCGGGTCTCGCTTCTGCTTTTCCTTGCCCCCCTGGCTTAGGGGGTGGCCCTGTAGGGCCGTCACATGACATCTCATCCGACCAAACCCATCTTGGGGAGGAAACGAAGTGTGGCTCAGCAATCTGCGACGGAGACCTGCTGCAGTGTTCGTGAAAGCACTTGTGATTATTCTTGTGTGCCTTTTCGTGTTTCAGTGGTGCTGATGGATCCAGGTGTGAAGCCGAGGGCAGGGCACTTACCGCCAGTGATGGGCTGTGCACCACCAGCACGAATGGTCCGGGATCAGACACTGCACGAGGCTGGAGTGCTTCCACCATGAAGAACTTGCAGAGGCGCTGAAGACCAGCATTGCAGGTCCTTGATGGGAAGGACTTGCAGATATCGCAGCGGGTGACAAAATGTGTCTTGCCCAGGCAGTAGAGGCAGCACATGTGCTTGTTGCTCACGGAGAACGAGTGAGGGCAAGAGGCGCAGTTCTTGAACCCCGGAACATGGGGCATATTGCCCCAAATGGGTCAGGAGAGGACCTGTAAGGGGCTACTATATAAACTGACTAAACTAATGTATTTACAGAAGTATGGAAAGAAAGAAGCAGAACTCCCTATCTACCTACAATGGATCATCATTCTCGTAGAGTGCACGAGCGCGAAGAGAGGATTCTGACTCCAGTCATGTGGTAAGAGGGAACTGAGGGCGCATCACCCCACACAGACTCCTATAACCTCACATGGAGCACGTGGCGACGTAAGGTGGCCGTGTGGGTCAATGGACACTGCTGCTCTAAAACTTCTGGCTCCAGTGCATGGCATGCATGTGCACCTGCATTTGGAATACATATAGGGGCCATTACTCGAAGAACAACAGTTATTACTCTTCTAATTGGTAAGATATGCAGTTCTGCTCCTCTCTGTCCTCTTCATCCATCTTCTATTCTGTCCTCTCTACTACTGCCATGTGAAGGACACATAAAATTAAAGGTAGCTCCCATTCTGTTGCTGCCATATGAACAGGTCACTGTAGAAAGTTAACTTGTCATTTTCCCCACCACCACACGTGCATATATATATATATATATATATATATATATATATATATACACACACACACACACACACATGCTCTTCTTCATTTAGGGGGAAAGGTGATCTAATCAACTGAGTATGGGATTGAGAGTTAAGAAATCTGGATTTTATTCCCAAATCCTCTCACTAATTATCGGCCTTGGATCAATCTCTCAACCTTTATGGGTCATTTCCCCCCAGCTACAAAATGGAGATAATACTTCCACACCTGTGTAATTTTGAGACTGACAAATGGAAATCACAGTATAAATTGTGAAGTACTTCATCTTTGCTCCTTTCGCCTTTCCAGTTCTCCATAGTGTAGTCCTGTTGGTTAAAATGCATAAAAGTCTAATCAATTTGTATTAAAAATGAAATATTTGATTCCAATATTTTATGGATGGTTGGGGAGAATTATATAAATATCTAAGCAATACATATGTGGGAGGCATTTATATGGTCCTCATCCCCATGATATCTAAGTACCTAGACAGAGCTACAAAAAAACCTTATTTGTGTGACGCCTCACTTGTCCTGACTGGATCAAGGCAGTAAAGGGAGTACACAGCACATGGATACATTCTCTTTATAATTCTCTGTTAGTATGATTCTAATTGAATGGCAGTATTTTATGTTTAAACATGCAAAATAGAAAGCCTGTGATACTGCCAGAGAGGGTACATTTGCAAGGTTCAGCGTATATAGCCAATTTTCTGCCTCTAGGTTTGTTTCAGAAACTATTCTGAATTTTTCAGGTAAAAATGAAGGTCTCTGAAATCCTGGACTGACTTGAGCCCTTCTGGCTTTTTAGTTATCAAGAAGTAACTGGAATACTATCACAAGTTCAGTGGTATTTTTTGTTATGAGAGCATGTATTTCCTGCAGCATCTCGTACTATTCAACTTGAACGAGTTCTTGAAGGGGTGTAAATCTAAGAAAGAAATTTGGTATGATGAAACTATGGCATTTTATAGGGTGTAAATCAGGGTAGAATTTGGCCCCAAGTCTGCCAATGTCCTGAATATAAACTAGCTGTGATCTTTCCTGGCACCGAATGGTAATAGGCTGGTTTCCATGTGTTAACATTGTTATGTATCAGTGGGACTGGGGCCCTAATCATTGAGAGATCTTTTTTGAATTTTATAGATAAAATGTACAAATACTCACACATTATCATTAACTCTCTCCTTTCCTCCCCTAAAATATTTTTTTAGCCCCTGCTCCTAAGTCTTCTCATGAAGTGCTGAAAGAGGCAGACACAGATGTACAAGTTCTTCCTAACTACTCCACACCTCAGAAATCAGATTCCTATTTTAATCCCAAAATGAAACTCAACAGGTGAGGGGGGTAGTGGGGAGAGGTTGCAATGAAAATGCTCTCACTTAAAAAAATTATCCCAGTAAACAGCCCACTATGATGTCTAGAGGAATAACATTTTTCAAGCAATAAAATAAGGTGCCCAATATAGGAAGGCTCCATTTTGATGCTTTTCTAATTTTGCTCACTGAACTATCTTCCTTATATACTGCTGCGAAGACTTTTTTAAATTAACAGAAATAGTCTTCAGAACAAAATGTGTGTGGAAGATGTTCTAGTTTCTAAGGAAATAAAGATGCTAGCTTATGCAGCAGTGTGGGTTTTAAGGGGAAAAAACCCACGCAAAGCACACTTGAGGACTCAGAAAACCTATTCAATGAAATGTTTTCCTGTGAGTTTTTGTGAGTTCCCAGGACTAGACACCACCTAAGTGCTCTCCTCCAGCACAGCTGAAGCATGAGCATACATATCTCACATCCTACGACTCCTTTTTATAGGTCCCACTCTATTGGAGCAGATTCTTTCCTCTAGCTCCTCTTCACATCATTCTTTTTAATGTCAGTAGAGTGGGTAGTTGTTTCATCCTCAGAAAAGTCATAACCTCACCCAATTGCTGCAACAACAAAGCCTGTTCCCTGAAACACTGAAGTTTAACTACCCTTCAGTCATTTCCAGAAGGAACCCTGCCAAAGATAATTTTGAATCTGTCTGGGGAAATTTCTCAGGCCAGTCTAAGAAGATTGCTGGTTATTTCCAGACAGCTATTACTAGCAGTGAATGGTTTAAAAAAAACCACCACCAGTAATCTCTCTGGTCTGTTCTTTTATAGAGCACATTAACTTCCTATAGAAAGCAGCGCAAACCCGAAACAAACAGCATAGACTCTTGAACCCCAGTTAGTGTTGTCTAACCGGCAAGTGGAATCTCAAGTTCTTATTTTTCATATTACTTTTTTGCCACACAGTGAAGAATTCCATTCCACTACAAACTCTTAGGCCAGGTCTACACTACAAACTTATAATGGTGTAACTACATCACTCAGGGGTGTGAAAAATCCACACTCTTGAGTGACATATTTATACCAATCTAACCCCTCATGTAGATACTGCTATGTCAATGGGACAACTTCTCACGTTGACATAGTTAATCCACCACCCTGAGAGGCAGTAGCTGTGCTGATGGGAGAAGCTCTCTTGTTGGCAAAGTAGTATCTTCACTAAAGCACTACAGCAGTACATGAAGACAAGCCCTTAGGCCAGCAGTTGGTACTTTAAATGGCCAAACAATTTGCCTGCGTACCAAATTTGTCCTGCTACATGGACTCACTGATCATAGTAAGAAACTGTTATATAGTGGTGTTTTATATCTCAGTGCTCCCTGGATAAGTGTTAAAGTCAGCACTCCTAGAAAGTTATCATTGGAATTAACTTAAGAATATTTGGGTACTTTTAGACCTACAAATGCTGTTTAAGGAAGCAGAAGGTTTAGAAAACTTGGTGGCTGTTAAACCCAGTTATTGCAAAACCTGTTGCTGGAAAAATTACCCTAAGATGGAAGAAACAAAAATATGTGAAATACATACTCTAAACTTTATTATACACCTTTTTATCTTCTAGGCAACTGATATTCTGTGCATTAGCTGTTTTGGCTGAAGAACGGAACCCGTTAGAATGTTTGGATGCATTTGGGGCCACCGGTAAATAAACTTTTGGAATCTCATTTTACTTTCTTTAGATTTCTAATTTTATTTTACAATTTGTAGCAAGTCCCTCTCATGAGAAATTGACATTGTATATTTAAGTATTATGGGGTCCTTGCTTAGGCAGACTCCTTTTGACTTCCATGTGTTTTCCCCCAAGTTAAGGAGATCAGGATTTGGCTCTAGATGTGTAAAAGGACCATCAGTATCTTGGAGCTGAATTTATTGATGCTCAAAGGAAGAATTTTTACATTTTAAAACGCATAAAATACCGTGCGTCTTAACTTGATGAGTTATGTCCAACGTCCCATGTATTCTGATTCCATAGTTGTGGAGTTTGGCTTTAAAATCAACCCCTAGTCATAGAACAGTGCCACTGAATCCAAACTTTCATTTAAAAAATTGTTTCCAGTCTTTATATTTATAAAGAAGAATCCTGACCATGAAATTAATGTAAACCAATGCGGTGTTATCTTCCTGAAGCAGTAGACAGTGAAACAATAGATTGGAGAGGTGTGAACTATCCCCATGATCTCAAACAGGAGTTAGTTCTAAAACCTGAAGACAACAATTTAAATGCAACATTTATGCTAAAAATGCTCAGCAGTTAATGTCCTGCTAATGTGTTTATTGCACAGTTCCAAGCCACACCAAAAGTGTTAACTGCCTCCTATCCAGATATCAAAACCTCCTGTTCCCCCCCGCAACAGCTTTTACAATACAATCACATATTGTTGTTACAAATATCTGCAACACATCAAAAATTTAAAATTTAGGGGCAGCATAAAAACAATTTAATATTAGACTAACAAGGATTGCTATATTAGTTAAAATGTTAATTTTCCTGTTTCATTCAGTTAAATTGAAAAATTGAGGTGTTGTTTTTTTTATCTTGCTCTGCTACAGAAGTTCCAGTCTGCTGCATTAGAGTGTTGCACAAGCCCAGGGGACTTGCTACAGATTTGAGGTCCAATTTGTTTCACAGTACACAGAGAATTTTTATATCTATGGCACTTATCTTGTAATGAGAACTGGATAGGCAAACCCTTGTGCCCATATAGACTTCAGTGAGTCTTCACACAAATGCTGGAGTTTGCCAACAGAGTTCTTGCACGATGAAAGCCTGAGTATGGATCACATTTCTGTATTATGCACATTTAGGGTTTGATTGTTTTTTTATTGAAGTTAAGAGGATCAAAAACCAGGCCTTTATTCTACTGCATGCAGCCAACCTTAAAATTATGCACTTGTCTTTCTCCTCAGGTATAATGGGATTACAGTGGGCAAAACACCTTGGAAATTCTGTGAAGGTTACAATTAATGATTTCAATGAAAATTCCGTGACAATGATTCAGGAAAACTGCCATTTAAACAAGATGAAGGTGATGATGAACCCTAAGGAAGAGGATGACTGTGATGAAACTATGGAAGAAGGAGAGGAAAATGTAGGCATTATTGATGTGACAAAAATGGATGCCAATGTCATAATGCACTTGAGATCCTTCGATTTTATGTAAGTGAAGAGTGTTTGCTACTACAAGTTTGTCTTTACTCGGTGCTTTGATCTTGACTGTAATTTAATTTTTTCCCCAGTGATTATTTAGAGAAGTCTGAATGGACGAGACATCGAACAGCGGCTGGTTATTTGCTTATTAAAAGTTTAATTGTGTAGCATCTGAAGTACTATGTAAATAGAGACTTAATTTTAAATCTTTTAAAAAATAATCACTGGGAAAACATTTAAGCCCTTCTTGCATCCAATGTGGAAAATAAGCACCTGGGTAATGTGTGTTGGGTGCTATGGTCAGGCCTGGTGGTTGGAGCCAGGGTTGAGAACAAGTACCAAGGTCGAAACCAGCCATAGAGTCAGGACCAGGACAGTGCTGAAATCGGGGTCCAGGGATAGGCTGTGGGTCAGAACTGATGTCAGAGTCTATAGAAAAGCCAAATCAGGATCATAGTTGGAGTCTGGATGCAGGCCAAAGGTTGAAGCTGGGTTGGAGTCAGTCTGGAGGCAAGGGCAGGGCTGGAGCAGGGTCAGAGTAAGGCATGGGCAACGCTGAAGTGGGCTGGAACAAGGCTGGGGCAGGAACAGGAACCGGATCAAGGGCAGGCGGGAAGCCTAATGACACTAACACTGCAAGCCAGCAGGAGGATTCCTGGCTAAGTAGTGCTGTTGTACAGACTAACTTGCTACTGGGGGTCATCTGGGGGTGCCTGGGGGTCATCTGACCCAGGCTCTGCCCAGGAATAGGCTGCTGCAGTATGCGTTAGTGCTGAGGCTCTGCTTATGGGCTGAATCCCTGCAATTGAGTTGCTGCAGCATGCCTGAATGATGAGCAGGGATCCTAGTTTTCCATGATAAAAAAAACCCAAAATTCTCCAATAAAAAACCATAAACATCAAGTGTTTTTCCCATGATTATAATGAAATGCTGAACTTTAGTTTCCCTAATCACAATAGGGAGCCCAGCCGCCCGGGGCTGACAACCCAAGCCCCTCCACCCAGGGCTCTGGCTGTGTGCCCCGGTTCGGTTAATACGAAGAGCTGGATAATGGAGGCTCAGATAACATATACAGTAGAACCCCGTTTTTCTTTTTTTTACAAAATGTAAAAACTAAAGACTGTAAAATTCTGGATTTTTCCATGGCAAAGGGATCTCTAGGATCCGTGGTGATGAGTTACTGCAGGCTCTGTTGGAGGGGGAAGTCACGGCAGCTGAGTGAGCGGTTCTGGTTTGGCTGCAAGTTTGCCTCACAATGTGTATGAACATTTTAGGCCAAACTTGTGGATTTTTGGTATAACTTCGTCTATTTGGGGAAAAATGAAATACAAGAATCTTTTTTCTATAATTTTAGCCCATTTGAAATTCGTATCTGTGCATGTAGTTTTTAATAAGGCCGCATGTTTATGGATCACTTATTGTAATCCATTCTTAAATAGTATGGCTGATCTAATTAGAATCTAAGGCCAAAATATTCAAATTTTAGTGCCCAAATGCAGGCACTAAATCCATATGTAGACATCAAATTAAATGGTCTGATTCTTAGAGTTGCTGAGCATCCACAAACCAATTGACTTCAGTGGGAGTTGAAGTTTATTTGTATATTTTGAAAGGCATGGGAGAATAAACACCGGTATCTTGGCCAGCATTCTTCTTAGTTCAATTATCCAGCATGCTAGGATGGAAGAGAAATTGTGCTGTATGTGTGATGACTATTGCATTACTGAACATGTTCTGCCTGCCCCCTCTAACTTGTTGCTTTGTAAATTATTTGGGCATGTTGGAGGTATGGAAGGTGTGTTGTAAAATCAAATTCTATTTTTATTTTACTTCAGATGTTATGGATGAGGATTTTTTTAAACAGTTTTTTTCTCAGATAGCTTAAAAGCTAAGTAGTTATGTACCAGAGATGCTTCTCAGTGTATTTTTTGTTTTTAGACACCTGGACCCATTTGGAACAGCTGTGAACTACCTGGATTCTGCATTCAGAAATGTAAGAAATCTTGGAATAGTATCAGTGACATCCACAGACATCAGTTCTCTGTATGCAAAAGCTCAGCATGTGGCCCAGCGCCACTACAGCTGTAACGTTGTCAGGACGGAGTACTACAAGGAACTGGCAGCTAGAATAGTAGTTGCTGCTGTGGCCAGGTACTATTACAACACATGAATCATGGTTAGCTCTTAAGCTCTGGTAGAAGAGGATTGCTAATGCACGCTTTTGGTGATTGCTAAAGCAAGTTGTGTGTCTTTGCTTTTCAGAATTCCTTAAGCTCTACAAATTAGGCATTGAAATATCAATTTTGTACTTGATTTCAAGTTCACTACTCTAGAACAATTTAAGTATTTTAAACTGAAGTGACTGGCAAGATGGCAAATGGGTATGGAGTGTATTATTAATCTTCAGAAAGAAAAGGTAATATAATGCAAACTTGAATAAATGAAGATTTTAAGTTCCTTTTTCATTTGGTGGTGATTTAATGCTGCCTAAGCCTTTATAAATACTTCAGAAGCTATTAAAGCAATTAATTATCCGTGGGAAAGAGCATTAAATTAGATTTGCTTTAAAAGGAAATCAACTCATTAGTGTCAACTTTCACAGTATATTTCATAACAAGCAAACAGATATTCATCCCAAAATCGACCCCCTATCCTCAAGTGTTTACAAACAATAAACACAGTGTGGCTAAATTTTTTGCAGGTTAAATATTATGGTTAAGGAAAAAAATGATCCGGTGCTGTAAATCTATTACTTACAAGTAAATCTACTTATAAAGCAAATATGATATGGTGCTTGCCCTGCAAACCCTGTTAACGATATTAGTCCTTTCTCATACAAATATTCCCAGTGACTTCATAAGTGTACTCAGAAGTGAAAGTTGGGGGTTTGGACACTAAATCAAGACATACAAACCCAGATCAAGATAATGGAACAATAGTTCAGGGAAGAGTGAGTGGGAGATAAGGTGTGAAAGATCTTCAGACTCTGTAAACGAATCCACTCACTGCTAGATGCCCCCTTGTGGCCAGGAGTAGCATGCCAGCACGATCCAGAACTGTGGTGGTTTCTCTATCAGAAACTTGGCCCTCTTGCTGGGTCATCATCTTAAGTCCATCCTTTCTCGGGTCACAGTCATCCAAACTAAGAGTCCCCAAAATATTTTTGACACAAACAAAAATCCTTCCCCCACTGTAGAGTTCTTCCTCACCCTGTTTTCAACACAGCCTGTAGCCCCTTTGCTGGCTCAATAACCATTGTGGAAGGCATTATATGCCCCTTTCCTTGGGGCCAGTAGGGGACCCTCTACTCTGGGTTCCTGTCCAGGGGTCCTGTACTAAACAGATAGGTCTGCTCCCTGACCTGAGCTGCCGTTTTCCACGGGCCACTTCCTACATAATCTCTTAAGTTCTCCTTTGGGTATGTCCATTTTGTCCCCGCTTAAGCAGGGTCTTTCCCAGGCCTCTCTGCAGGGAGAGCTTTTCCAGACTGTTTCCTTTTTGGTCTGGGTCTCTCCCAGGCCTTCATGCCTGTACAACTTTTCCTTACTGCCTGAGCTTTCTGCCTGGTTCTTTCTCCAGCCCTTTCCCCAGCTGGGCTTTATCATCACTTAAGCCTCATTCCCCTCAAGTGGGACTCATTCGGTAATCAGACTGGTTTAGCCCCATGCTCTCCAGCCCACAGAGCAAGCTATCCTATTACAGACTCCATAGTCAAATATATTAAATTGGACTTGTTTAGATTGTCTTGTCCAGCTCCTTGCCCATGCTAGCTTATTCCCTATAGCATATTCTCCAGTACTATATCTCATTTAACTTTTAAATAATTCTAGCACTAAGGGTTTCATCTGTCCATGTAAAACCACACCACAGGCTGAGATCTCATATAAATAACTTTTCCAGAGTGTCAAGCTAAATTTTCCTTGCTAATTTTCACTTTGCTTCTAATTACACCCCTCCAAAGTACCCTAAAGGATTCCTCTTTTCTTGGTAGTTCAGATATTAGTAGCTAGTGATTTATCTCCCCTTAGTCTTCATTTAACTTAGATCTACTTATTTACTTTCTATAATCTTTCCTTTGAAGTCTATCCCTCCAAGTCTTCTCAACACCTAGGAACCCAAGTCATGGACCAGCACCCTATTGTGCTAGGTACTATACAAACACAGAACAAAAAGATGACCCCTGCCCTTCAGAGCCCATAGTCTAAGTGGAGGCTGGTTGTAGACAGTGTAGGATTTTTCCAAACAATGGATGATCGTAAATATATATATTGCACAAGGTGGAACGTCTGGGAAAGTTAGTCTTTGTTGAATTCCTATGGTAATATGTTATCTTTTTGCTTTTGTAGAGCTGCAGCTCGATGTAACAAAGGCATTGAAGTTTTGCTTGCAGTAGCTCTAGAACACTTTGTCCTAGTAGTGGTGAGAGTTTTGAGGGGACCATCTCCTGCAGATGATTCAGTCAAGAAAATTCGGTATCTTATCCACTGCCAGTGGTGTGAGGAGAGGATTTTTCAGGAGGGTAATATGGTAGAAGGTAAATGGATTTTCCTTGGGTTTCTTTTAAAGGTATAATCCATGCATGTTTATTGTTTGTACCTATGTTAGGCGCGTGGTAAGTTCCAACATGTAAAAATACTTGCTTTCACTGGAAATATTTCATATATCGAATTGTGATAATGATCGTGCACATAAAGGAGAGGGATTTCCATTATAATCCTCTAGTTTAAAAGGGGTTCTTTGAGTAATTGTTATATGGATCCCACTGTAGGTGTGTGTGCACAAGCTTGGAATCTTTTGACCAGCAGTATCCATTGGGGCTACCCATGGCACCCTACATGCCCTCACACCACACCACCAGGGGCTTGTCATGCCTGCTCTGAACCCTCACACCAGTCTTTTTCAAGTCAGTCAGTGACTACTTCTGCTGCCCAAGGTAGGAAGAAGCAAAGATCTTCAGACACTGCTCACCACCAATCATAATTTCCTGTACTGGCCAAGAAGAGATCTAAGAGCCACTCTTCTGACTTGTCCAAGCCAGCTGCAGCGAAACCCAACTGGCACTGGGAGTCTTCATATGCTACCAGAGTCAGGAGATGCGAGGCAAAAGACACCAGTCAGTTTTCAGCAACCAATGCCTCAAAATCAGCTCTGATGTCATTGGTACTAACAGATTTGGAATCTTCAGTACCATGCTGTAGCAGAAAACCTCAGTCTCTTGAAGCATTTTTTTTGGTACCAGTATGGTCAACACCATCTTCATCAGTATAGAGGTCCTCGACTCTGGCTGCTGACCCGGTGATGACCCCAGAACCAGAGCATCCACTTTTGGATATTTCTCTGTTACCTACAGTATCTATGTCTGTCTAGGTATCGGGACCCAGAGTACCAGTTATGACTATATTGCTTCATCTGTCTTCCTCAATACCAATCTCGGTCTCAGAGTTATTGCTGGATCTTCTCAACCAGTGTTAACTTCTCAGAGATCTGCACCTCCCTTAGAGAAGTATTACTTGTTGGCATCATCATCATCATCTTGGGGGCATAGAAGCCCTTCTCCTAGGTTCTTTTTTCCTTCTCCAAGCTGTGTTCCTGAGAGGGACATTGGGAGAAGTTCTTGTAATCACCGAATACATGCTTCTGAAGACCATAAGCTTCTTGGATTCTACCTCTGTTGCATCATATGCCTTTTCCTTATAGAATGCAATCCTGGCCATCCTGGCTCACCTGTAACCCTCAAAACCCATTTTCTTTTCCTTATGTGAGATCCAGATGTAAGAACAAGTTGGCTCCTTTTGGAGAACCTTCTCAGGTGGTATACCTGCCACAGCAGGGTCGTCTTCACAAATTGAGCCAGGACCCACAGAGCGATAATGCATATCTCCTGGAAAGGTATGAGGATGCATTTTTTCCGTGTGTATTTCATCTTCACCAGATGAAACAGTTACACCATCAGCATCTTCCACTATTGATGACTTCAAGGACTTGCAGGAACTTCTTAAAAGAGTGGCTAATACTTTGGAGATTCCATTGGAAATAGTCCAGGAACATCCCTGTTATTCAATATTCTTCATCTGTTCCCTCAGGGCCATTTAGCAATGCCCATTAATAAGGGTATTTTTGCATTGATCAAGGACGTCTGGTAGACCCCAGCCTCCATTTCAGCCACGTCTAGGAAGTCATTTTCCCCCTAAAGGGTTCAAGTAATTTTTCCATCCACCCTGCCCTGGGATCATTGGTAGTGGCAGTGGCTCATGAAAAATCTAAACAGCATCTTACTGTGAAATCCACCCCTGGTATAAGGAATCAAAACTCTCTTTCGGGAGAAAAATATACTCAGCTAGCCTACAGTTCTGTATAGTCAGTTACCAGGCTCTGTTGGCAGACTATGATACAGTGGGATACAATCTTTCAGTTTGTCAAGAAGCTACCCCTGGACTCCAGAGATGAGTTCAGGGCTATGATTACAGTAGGTCAACCTAAGAGGGCCATGATGTTTTAAACTGAACAATGAACAAGAAATTACCCTTTCTGAATGATTTCAGAGCTTTATACCCCAGCTCTGAGCAAGAAGTAAGGAGCCAGAGACCTTCCTTGTCTTACTCATACCACCAGATGGCTCCAGACTCTTCCAAGAGACTGTGTTTCCAGAAGCAGAGATGCCCTCCATCTATTGAAAGTGCACATTCTTCTTCTGGTTAAGGAGGGAAGGATTGATGCTGCTGTCAAGAGTCTTGGACTGATTTTCAAGGATCTGTACCTGTTCTCCCCTCCTTTGGCAATGGCCTACCCCATCCCTCCTCATGATAATCTGCTGTTTTTTTGCTCTTCGGGAAGATGCATTGCTGATCAGAAAGGGATCCTTTCACCCCTATCCTGTTATTTCCCAGAGTCCTCAGGAAGATGACAAAGGTCAAGGTCCAGTTGATAATGGCCCGGGCATATCAGTTCTGGTACTCCAACTTCTGATGCACTTATCCCTCCATACCCTTCTACCACTTCCAAGCCATCTTGATGTCATTTCACAGAACCGGGGGCTTGTGTTACATCTGGAGCCAGTGTCTCTGCCTCTGACAGCATGGAGAGTAGCTGACTAAACTGGGGAAAGGAGCAAAGCAGTACAAGACATTCTAATCCAGAACAGAAAGGTTTCCACAGGACTGACTTACAGAGCCTAAGTGAAAGCATTTTTCATTATGGTCCATTCAGAGATACTTTGAACCCTTGGAGTTTTCTATTCCTACTATCTGCTGTCTTTTGAAACAATTGGGTCTATCCATCAGAGTATGTTTAGCAGTTGACTTTGTATATCATCCACCTATTCAAAGCCATTTGTTTTTTAACCACCCTACTGTGTCAAAGTATCTAAAACGACTACTAATTCATATGTTCCCTCTAGTCAAGCAGCCTTTTTCTACGTGGAACCTGAATATGGTACTTTGGTCATTTAGACTTGTCATGATTTAGACAAAAATCAAAATGTGCATTTGTCTTAAAACCTTCTGGAAAATTACGCTGTTGGAATTTCTCATACTACTTCTCTACCCTACTGGTGGTGGTTGGTAGTTTTGTTGGAGATGTAAGGTTATGAAAAAAGGGTGTTAACAAAAAATCTGCCATATTTTTGACATGTAAAAAAAAAAAAATTCGCTGAGTATTTTTCCAAAGATCTTTACTACTCAAACTTCAGATAAATCAAATATTTAGTTCTTAATGAAGACAAGTGCCTTTAGCATATCTGAAATATTTTAAAGAACAGTTTGGTGTACACAGATAGTGCATACAAGATTATTCTGCAATTTGAGAATGTATTGAGTTGTGAAGCTCCAGAGTACATCCAGTTGTTTATCTGTATCTTATTTGAATGTCTACAATGAGAAATAAGATAGGATTAACTAAAGGGCCCGATGCCTTGGGCTGTTAAGGTATTAACACTTCTTCTTAAGACAAGGATGCATTTCTTGGCTATACGAGCATTAGACTGCAATAAGTATAACATTTTCTTTTCATTCTTAAGAACAGAAATAAAATTGTCACCTGTATAGGTACAGTGTTATGGCTGAAATTTTAAATGCACAAATTAACAGCATTCAGAGTCCTTCAACCTACTTGTATGTGCAAGGGAGCTGAGCTATGGCCGTCATGAAAATCCTACGATTCAACTTAATTTTGTGCACATATGCAACCATAATTTTTAACAATTTTTTGCATAATGCAATTTTCCTTGAAAAGTTTTTGTAGTTAAAACTTTCCTCGGCAAAAACAAGTTTAAACGCACTAGCTAGAAGTAGTTATTTAAAACACATACCAAGTAATATGGAGTTCTGGTTTTGTTTTGTTTTAATTTAAAAATAACTAAAAAGTTACAATGCCCCTCATTAGATTCCAGCAGACACCAGAGATAGTAACTTGTAACAACATTAATAAAAGTTGGAGTCTCAGGGGTTTTTACAGTTGTTTATTTTCGGTTCTGATGTTGCTTGTCCTATTAAATGCCTCTACTTAGGCAGAATTACTTCTTGTCGGGTGCAATATTTCTAGTATCTAAAACATCTCTCTCATTTTGTTTGTTAAAGTGAATTCTATAGATTGTATTTTGAAATCACTTAATTCTGTTTTCTGTTACAGAAAACCCTTACCGGCAACTACCTTGTGACTGCCATGGCAGTATGCCTGGGAAGACAGCAGTAGAGCTTGGTCCTCTGTGGTATGTACAGCACACAGCGTAACAAAAGTGAAAGCTTGTTTGTTCGTACAGCAGTAAATTTATATCTAGCAACTGAGATGGATTTGGCATCTGGTTATTTAATTGGAGAGCTGAGTAATAAGAAAATGAGTTTTCCTAGTCATACTGGTAGACAGCAAGCAGTGAGTTTACTAAATAAACAATAGTGAACTAGTTTTCAATTTCACATCCTGGAGATATTAAAACAATTACACTGCACAGGAGAATCTGGCTGAGTAGCTTGATGTTTTGGGACCAGAGAACTAGTATACATTGAACTGTAATTGATAACTAACTTACATAATATCTTAATACCTATGCACTTCCAGTATTATTAAATAACTTGAACTGTTTGATGGTAATCAGCAGTGGTGTTTATCCTTGGGTTTTGGATTGAAATAATAGTTAAATTTAAATGTGAGCATTTCAGAACTAGATTATAGAAACAGAACTAATCCTTAGCATTAGCCCTGCTTTTACTGTTTCCAAATACTAGTAGTACACCACCCTAATTTTGGCAGTGCATCCCTGTGATACGGGTATCATTTCCATTTTACACATGGGGAAATGAGATGAAGTGACTTTGCCCAAGTTGACACAGTAAGTCAATGGCAGAACTGGGATTAACACTCATGAGCTCTTGGCTTTCAACACATGACCCTGAACGGCCACTACCTAAAACAAAAATAATTTTAATTGTATCACAAACTATGTACCCCGTTAATATAAGTATAGTTCAGCAGCTACTCAGTTTGTGGAAACCACTTCTAAAGGAGCAAAGGCCTTTTGCTGTAAATCAAAATCCTTTGTCATACGCCAGTCTCCTTATTTCACTGGCGTTCTATTGCACTGTCCAGGTCAGGGTCCCTCTTTAACACTGGATTCCTCAGAAGAATGCTGTTTGAAGCTGTTCAGCACGGCTTGGATGAGATTCAGCCACTTGTAAAGACATTAATCTGTGAAGCAGAGTGTACAACTCTAAAACAGTTTTCAATCCATGGTCCTGCCAGCCAGAACAAACAAGGTGAGATAAAATGGCAAATTGTTTACAAAAAACTCATGGGATTTTTAAATGTCTAAAACCAACTGAAAATTTCTTGAGCAAAAGTAACTGTAGTGGTGCATGTTAAAAGAAGATCAGGAACATGTTTCCTCTCACAAAGCATGGGACAATAGTTTTGCCATATTATGGGGCTTTTGTCATACTCTTTAAACCTCTGCTGTTAAGGGCTGCTCAAGACAGGGTGCTAGACTTAAACCAGTATGGAAAAATCCTACGTTAAGTAAACTAGTGCTGACACAAGGTGCCATGCTGACAGTCCTGCAGTCCAATTTATTCACAAAACAGGCAGCAGTAGCAGAAGCTTCCCATATACTAGCCTTCATACTGCAGCCCTGAGGGGGAAGTTCCTCCCCTCTTAGCGAGATGGGACTCTGCCCTTCATGCTCAGTCAATCCTGGGCTTCTCTACAGAGACTGCCAATTGGGGGGGTATTGAGATGGCTGTCTATAGTGCGATTCTATTCTAATACGAACAGTCTAGAGGCTACCACCTCACTTCAGATAAATCACCATATAGTAATTTTACTTGAATATTGTCCTATGCCAGATTCAAACTGATAAGTGTTTAGTGAAAGTTTCCATAACCCATTACCTAGCCTTTTACTTTGTCTAGAAAGTTTGGGCTTTTCCCCTTTCAAATTTTTGTGGATCCCTTTATAAGGCAGCAAAATAAGATCTATTTACAACGTTGTTTTGTCACACTTCAGATTTAATTTGGACTTTTGTATTCTAGAAGAATGTGGTGTCTTTATTAAAACACCAGATACTGCTGCTGACTACTATGTGGTACAAGGTATGTAGTTCATCCATCACACCTACATGCACACCCCTTGTGGTTTGTGCTAGCAGTAACCACAGTCAATGAAGGAGGGGTGGGGTGTTAAAGTTGGGGACAGAATGGTTTATGTAACCTTGGCTTGTGATTGCCCCAACTTTTAATGCTTTTTTTTTTTTTTAAAACGAATGTGCTCAGTGATTTACCTCTTGTGAAGATTAATGAAACTTTAAAAATATTTTATCTTTACCCAAAATAGTATTTGCTGGGAAAGACAGAGCCATTACTACATGAAGTGCACTATGTACCTTTGCAAGTCTAGTTTATCTGTGCAGCCCTTGACTCCTATGGAAGTGAGTTATAGAAAACTTTAAAATTATCTGTTAAACTAGACTAGATTTCAGGTACCTTCAGCTTTTAAGGAATGAGGGGTTTTTCTCCCCAGAAGTGGTGTATTTGTAGCTTTAGTTCAATCAGTCTAAGGCCTGGTCTACACTATGAGTTTAGGTCGAATTTAGCAGCATTAAATCGAATTAAGCCTGGACACATCCACACGACGAAGCCCTTTTTTTCGACTTAAAGGGCCCTTTAAACCGGTTTCTTTACTCCACCTCCGAGGGATTTAGCGCTAAAATCGGCCTTTGCGGGTCGGATTTGGGGTAGTGTGGACGGAATTCAACGTTATTGGCCTCCGGGAGCCATCCCACAGTGCTTCATTGTGACCGCTCTGGACAGCACTCTCAACTCAGATGCACTGACCAGGTAGACAGGAAAAGCCCCGCAAACTTTTGAATTTCATTTCCTGTTTGCCCAGCGTGGAGAGCACAGGTGACCACACAGAGCTCATCAGCACAGGTAACCATGATGGAGTCCTAGGATCGCAAAAGAGCTCCAGCATGGACAGAACGGGAGGTACGGGATCTGCTCGCCATATGGGGAAACAAATCAGTGCTAGCTGAACTCCGTAGCAGTAAACGAAATGGCAAAATATTAGAAAAAGTCTCAAAGGCCATGAAGGACAGAGGCCATAACAGGGACGCACAGCAGTGCCGCGTGAAAATTAAGGAGCTAAGGCAAGCCTACCACAAAGCCAGAGAGGCAAACGGAAGGTCCGGGGCAGAGCCGCAAACATGCCGCTTCTACACGGAGCTGCATGCCATGCTAGGGGGTGCAGCCACCACTACGCCAACCGTGTGCTTTGACTCCATCAATGGAGAATCACGCAACAGGGAAGTGGGTTCGGGGTACAAGGAAGATGATGATGAAGACAATGAAGATAGCTCACAGCAAGGAAGCAGAGAAACCGGTTTCCTCAACAGCCAGGATATGTTTATCACCCTGGACCTGGAACCAGTAACCCCCGAACTCACCCAAGGCGTGCTCCCAGACCCTGAGGGCACACAAGGGACCTCTGGTGAGTGTACCTTTGTAAATATTACACATGGTTTAAAAGCAGGCATGATTAATTTGCCCTGGCAATCGCGGCCAGTACAGCTACTCGAAAAGTCTGTTAACGTGTATGGGGATGGAGCGGAAATCCTCCAGGGACATCTCCAGAAAGCTCTCCTTCATGTACTCCCAAAGCCTTTGCAAAAGGTTTCTGGGGAGGGCTGCCTTATCCCGTCCGCCATGGTAGGACACTTTACCACGCCAGGCCAGTAGCACGTAGTCTGGAATCATTGCATAACAAAGCATGGCAGCGTATGGTCCCGGTGTTTGCTGGCATGCAGACAACATCCATTCCTTATCGCTCTTTGTTATCCTCAGGAGAGTGATATCATTCACGGTCACCTGGTTGAAATGGGGTGATTTTATTAAGGGGACATTCAGAGGTGCCCGTTCCTGCTCGGCTGATCAGAAATGTTCCCCGCTGTTAGCCACGCGGTGGAGGGGAGGGGTGAAGTGATCATCCCAGAGAATTGGGTGGGTGGGTGGGTGGGGGGTAGTTGGGTTTGTGCTGCATGTTAACCCGGAAACCGCAGCCCCTCCTTTTACATTGCAAACCCATTTTAAATGGCCAACCCAACGGGTGCTTGGTATGGGAAATGAGGGTGCTACTGTTTGAAACCATTCCCACATGTTAAGAAGGTTGAAAAAGCCAAAAGACTGTGGCTTACCATGGCTGCCTGCAAGCCGAAATCTGTTGCCTGGCACTGCGTGAGTGATCTCTCACACCAAACCGGCAGGCCCTCAATATAAGAGGAAAAATGCGACCTTGTAACGAAAGCACATGTGCTGTGTAATGTGAACAGCAAAATGTAACGTGAAAGAGTGTACCCATTGTTCTCTAAAATGTGTCTTTTTTAACCACCTCTCCCTTCTCCTCCACCAGCTGCAAATGTTTCTCCTTCACAGAGGCTAGTGAAGATTAGAAGGAGAAAACGGCGGACGCGTGATGATATGTTCTCGGAGCTCCAGATGTCCTCCCACGCTGACAGAGCACAGCAGAATGCATGGAGGCAGTCAATGTCAGAGTGCAAAAAGGCACAATATGAACGAGAGGAGAGGTGGCGGGCTGAATCGCGGGCTGAAGAGAGCAAGTGGCGGGCTGAAGAGGATAGGTGGCGTCAGCTTGCTGACAGAAGGCAAGAGTCGATGCTCCGGCGTATGGTTGAGCTGCAGGAAAGGCAGCAGGAGCAGAGACCGCCGCTACAGCCCCTGTGTAACCAACAGCCCTCCTCCCCAGGTTCCGTAGCCTCCTCACCCAGACGCCCAAGAACGCGGTGGGGGGGGCCTCCGGCCACCCAGTCACTCCACCCCAGATGATTGCCCAAGCATCAGAAGGCTGGCCTTCAATAAGTGTTAAAGTTTTAAACTGCAGTGTGTCCTTTTCCTTCCCTCCTCCCCCACCCCTCCCGGGCTACCTTGGCAGTTATCCCCCTAGTTGTGTGATGAATTAATAAAGAATGCATGAATGTGAAGTAACAATGACTTTATTGCCTCTGCAAGCGGTGCTCGAAGGGGGGAGGGTGGTTAGTTTACAGGGAAGTAGAGTGAACCGGGGGGGGGGGAAGGTGGCGGCGGAGGGTTCATCAAGGAGAAACAAACAGAAGTTTCACACCGTAGCCTGGCCAGTCACAAAACTGGTTTTCAAAGCTTCTCTGATGCGCACCGCACCCTGCTGTACTCTTCTAACCGCCCTGGTGTCTGGCTGCGCATAATCAGTGGCCAGGCAATTTGCCTCAACCTCCCACCCCGCCATAAATGTCTCCCCCTTACTCTCACAGATATTGTGGAGCGCACAGCAAGCAGCAATAACAGTTGGAATATTGGCTTCGCTGAGGTCTATCCGAGTCAGTAAACTGCACCAGCGCGCTTTTAAACGTCCAAATGCACATTCCACCACCATTCGGCACTTGCTCAGCCTATAGTTGAACAGGTCCTGACTCCTGTCCAGGCTGCCTGTGTACGGCTTCATGAGCCATGGCATTAAGGGGTAGGCTGGGTCCCCAAGGATAACGATAGGCATTTCAACATCCCCAACGGTTATTTTCTGGTCCGGAAAAAAGTCCCTTCCTCAAGCTTTTGAAACAGACCAGAGTGCCTGAAGACGCGAGCATCATGTACCTTTCCTGGCCATCCCACGTTGATGTTAGTGAAACGTCCCTTGTGATCCACCAGGGCTTGCAGCAGCATTGAAAAGTACCCCTTGCGGTTTATGTACTCGGTGGCTTGGTGCTCCGGTGACAAGATAGGGATATGGGTTCCGTCTATCGCCCCACCACAGTTTGGGAATCCCATTGCAGCAAAGCCATCCCCTATGACCTGCACGTTTCCCAGAGTCACTACCCTTGATATCACCAGGTCTTTGATTGCGTTGGCTACTTGGATCACAGCAGGCCCCACAGTAGATTTGCCCACTCCAAATTGATTCCCGACTGACCGGTAGCTGTCTGGCGTTGCAAGCTTCCACAGAGCTATCACCACTCGTTTCTCAACTGTGAGGGCTGCTCTCATCCTGGTATTCTGGCGCTTCAGGGCAGGGGAAAGCAAGTCACAAAGTTCCATGAAAGTGCTCTTACGCATGCGAAAGTTTCACAGCCACTGGGAATTGTCCCACACCTGCAACACGATGCGGTCCCACCAGTCTGTGCTTGTTTCCCGGGCCCAGAATCGGCGTTCCACGCCATGAACCTGCCCCAGTAACACCATGATTTGCACATTGCTGGGGCCTGTACTTTGTGAGAGGTCTATGTCCATGTCAATTTCCTCATCACTCTCGTCGCCGCGCTGCAATTGCTGCAATCGCCTCCTCGCCTGGTTTTGCTTTGGCATGTTCTGGCTCTGCATATACTCCAGGACAATGCGCGTGGTGTTCATAGTGCTCATAATTGCCGCGGTGATCTGAGCGGGCTCCATGATCCCAGTGCTATGGCGTCTGGGCTGAAAAAAGGCGCGAAACTATTGTCTGACGGAGGGAGGGAGGGGCGAGTGATGACATGGCTTACAGGGAATTAAAATCAACAAAGGTGGCTGTGCATCAGGGAGAAACACAAACAACTGTCACACAGAATGGCCCCCCCCAAAGACTGAACTCAAAACCCTGGGTTTAGCAGGCCGTTGATTTCACGGAGGGAGGGGGAAGCAAATGAATACAGAACAAATCTGGTCCATCTATTTTTTACATCTTAAGCTGGCAGCAGACGGTGCAGCATGACTGATAGCCATCGGCATCTTCTGGGTGCTTGGCAGAAGATGCTGTACTTCGACTGCTAGCCATCATCGTCAAGACGGTTCAATAGGACTGCCGGCAGGACTGAGTCTCCAGGAGACAAAACATGTCTGCCCAGGTGCCTCTGACCGAACTCACTGAGGAATACAACGATGGATACCAGTCGTAATACACCATCTACTGCCAAAAGGCAAGGAGCTGCTGCTGTGTAGCAATGCAGCCCCACATCTGCCAGCACCCAGATAGCCAATGATGGCTACCAGTCATACTGCACTGTCTACTGCCAAGAGGCAATTAGCTGCTGCTGTGTAGCAATGCAGTACCACGTCTGCCGGCACCCAGATGACATATGGTGACGGTGAGTGAGCTGAGCTGAGCGGGCTCCATGCTTGCCGTGGTATGTTGTCTGCACAGGTAACCCAGGTAAAAAGGCGCGAATGGACTGTCTGCCGTTGCTCTGACGGAGGGGGAGGGGCCTGACGACATGTACCCAGAACCCCCCACGACACTGTTTTTGCATCATCAGACATTGGGATCTCAACCCAGAATTCCAATGGGCGGCGGAGACTGCGGGAACTGTGGGATAGCTACCCACAGTGCAACGCTCCGGAAGTCGACGCTAGCCTCGGTACTGTGGACGCGGTCCGCCAACTTAATGCACTTAGAGCATTTTATGTGGGGACACACACAATCGACTGTATAAAACCGATTTCTATAAAACCAGCTTCTATAAATTCGACCTAATTTCGTAGTGTAGACATACCCTAAGCCAGGAATGCTACCTACAGAAAAGCAATAGAGGCCTAAGGTAAGTTTCCCACAGGGGACTGAAACGTTAAGCATTGCAACGCTTATCATTTAGGTACTCTACTGCTTAGTGAAATCTACAGCTCTGAGCTGGGCTCCAGTGCTCCGTATACAATGCGGGGGAGAGTTAGGGATCCACAAAATCCAGCTCACTGAGTTGCCACTACAAAATACCAAGGAGAAGGGCGAGTCCTGAGCCCTGCTCCTCAGAGAGACTTATGTGCCTAACTCTGGGCTGGAGGGTGCATCCCTCCACTCAGGAGTCAAAGCCATGAACCCGCTCCTGAAGATTGCAAGCAAGGGCTTATGCACCTTTCTCGCACACAGACTGGGTGCTGGGTGGCATCACTAAGTGCTACAATAGCGCTGGTCAAATGTATATAATTTAGCCCAGTGCTAAGAGCACTCACCTACCATATTGGAGACCTAGTTTGATTGTCCCCTCTCACTGATATCAAGAAGAGACTTCAGCTCTTGTCTCCCCCTCTAAGGATAGTACCCTAACCACTGGGGTTTCTGTTTCTCCTGTTGAAGCTGTTCCACTATATATAAATAAATATGTACTGGAGCTGGAGGACTCTGTAACATGGGTCTCCCATGTACCTAGTGGGTTACTCTGGCCCAGTACATATTAATTATATACAGTGGAACAGTTTCAACAGAAGAGAGATCTGCCTCAAAATACCCCCTAGCACAGTGGTTATGGCACTCTCCTGGGTGGAGACAGACCAGAGTTCAAATCTCTTCTTCATACCAGGGGGGCGGAGGGGAATTAAACCCAGGTCTCCCACATCCCAGGTGAGGGCTCCAGCCATTGGGTTAAAGCAGTGATTCTAAGTTGGCACCACCATCTTCGGTGGTTTTTGTGGGGCCTGATACAGTGGGTGGCTTCTGAGAGCACTTGCCCGATAAGCAGGGGAATACTTAGTTTGAGGATCCCACTGGACTTAGACACCCAGCTGCCTGGACTGAAGCAACTGTGTGCACACTCAGTAATTGATTTTTTAGGTGGCTACAGCGTTAGGCAGAGGTTGAGGACCTACATTTTGGATCTTGCCCCTAATGAGCATTTCTGTGTTTCAGGTAAAAGGAAAAGTAATGAAATGAGTAGAAACATAGCAAAAAGACAGAAGTCCGAAAGCAATGCTGAGCACCCTGCATTTTACTATAATATCCATAGACATAGTATCAAAGGAATGAACATGCCAAAGTAAGGATCAAGTTCCAGTTTCTGATTTCCAACAAAATCAGTGTGTAATCTGTGTTGAACCAACTAATCAGTAATAACTTTCTCTATATTTTTTTCAGGTTAAACAAGTTCTTACAGTATCTGTCCCAAGCTGGGTATAGAGTAAGCCGAACCCATTTTGATCCCATGGGAGTTCGCACAAATGCACCCTTGGCACAGTTTAAATCTATCCTTGTGAAGTACAGCACTCCCACGTACACTGGGGGGCAGGCAGAAGGTCCTGTCCAGTCCACTGAAGATGCCCAGGCAGGAGACAATGTCCAAACTGCTGTAGCTGACAAGTCAGGAGACATGGAGTTCACAGAAGATAATAAATCAGGAGACAGTCTCACGTTCACAAAAGACATCTATAACGATAACTTTACTGCTGCTGAATGCAAATAATGTGTTAATTTGAGATTTGCAACTAAGCCCTACTCATGTAAACCAATCTACAGAACTGGTTTTGAAAGCTTGGGTTGCCAGTTATTTTAATGCTTGGGTGACATTTTAGAATTACACAGAAGAACTTGTAATTGATCACAATACATATGGTCAAGTTACAATTAGAGTGGAGAAAAACTATAGAGGGTATTGACTTTTATGCTCTTGTCTTTCTTTTAATCAATGGCATTTTGTGACTACCCCCAGCTCTTCGAAAAGCCTTATTCAAGCTCCTAGTGCAATTTCCAGTACAGTGGATAAGTGATGGGGCCAAAAGTCTTAAGCATTTCCGTAAGTGTTGCTAGAGCATAACCTAAGTATGAAATGGGCCATCATGCCTGCAGCTTGATTGGTTAGAGTTTAGCAATAGGTCAGACACCAAAAATGTTGCACTATAAAATGTGGTATTAAATTTAAGCAAGCCAGAACATTTTAAATAGGTACAATTATATCCTTAGGTAGCAAACTTTGCTTTTACCTAAAAGCAAAGACCTAAATGCAAGTGGATCAGGAATGAAATTAAACTTTTTGCTATTTGAATTTTTATCTTTAGCTCTACATAGCTATATATTTGAAGTGAATTAGCTACTTTGTACAAAATAACAATTACCTACTGGTAATAAAGGAGAAATCTGGTAAACTATTGGGGAGAGAGGACTGAGTGGCAAAGAGTTAATTCACCAGGATTTAACTCATCCAGCATTTAAATTGTCACTGGTACTATTTGATGATTAAGTCAATACATCTGAACTCTAGTCAGTTAGCTGGCAGTTATCTAATTTAACCTGCTTGTGAGATTCCTTTTACGAGTCAATGATTAAATTTTTACATAAACAGGTTATTTTCACTATTTGAACCATCTCTTGTGGTACAGGTTGAAAAAACACATTTAATAAATAGTCATTCCTTTTAAAAAATGTGAGTGTATATGTGTGTGTATATATATATATATATATATATATATTTTTTATGGCTGAAGTAATACGATATATATATATATGGTATTACTTCAGCCATAAAATCATATGGTTCATTTTAGTGTAGCTTTTTCCAACTGTTAGAATGAAGAATTTGGTCCAAAACTTCTGACGTTCGCTAGTTCTGATTTAGGAACAACTGTCTTATACTGCTTTTAAAACAGGATCTTCCATACAGCACAGGTAATAATTTTAGATTCACGCTTAGTCTACAAAGTTTTGGCGGCATAACTATGTATCGGGTAGGAGATTGAGGGGGGAAAAAATCATACCCCCTAAAAACCAACGTAAGTGTGCCAAAAGAAACTCCCCCCATGTAGATATAAGTATGCAGCCAGAAGAGTGTTTCTGGTGGCTTAGCTAATGTCATTTCACTGGTGGCTTAGCTGTACCAGCAGAACTCCTCCTGTCATATCAGTTTATGCTACATCTCCCTACTATGGGGTTCTGCCAGCATAGCTATGCCAGCAAAGCACATGTAGTATAGACACGCCTTCAGATACAGGTTTTCACAGCCGCTATGGCCCCAGTCCTGTCAGAACCACTCTCACTTCCTTCTCAGCCATTCTGTGCCACTCAATTCTACAAGATAGGGTATTTGATAAATAGCACTTTCAGGCTCTGCCAAGCTGTAAGACTCTAGTCATGTAGCTCTTTGACTTATAGAAGAAAAATCTTCTTTTAGAAATCCACAAAATAAACACTAGTAGTGTGAGGTTTGGCATAAAGTACATGAACTAGTCTAATAGGACTGGGAACACAGAGGGAAAGAATCATGCATGACTTACTGGTGCTGGAGAAAAAGCAATTTCAGTGTAGGCACCAGAGAAATCTTCCACATAGTACCCACTTACGTCATGCTAAAGTTCACACAAAAACATCACAATAAAAAGAAAATTCCATGAAAATTGTCACGGGGTCTGTATAGCAGATGTAGAACCTGGAATTACTTAGCTCAATTTTTTTTAAGTTGACAAGGTTTCAAATTGAGTGTCCTTTTAACTAAATACTGGTCTTATTGAAGCGTTCAGACCTCATTCTTGTTTTTAATCTCTATTGCTGTGGAAGAGTCTCACACCAACAGAGCAACTTGATGATACAGTGAAACTGACAAACCAGGAAGTTGTCAAATGCAAAGCAAACAAACTGGCAAAATACAAAAAGTTTCTAATGTTTCAGTTAAAGAAATCCAACACTGAATTGAAACGAATTTCAGGCAGAAATGTGATTTTAAAGTTGACAAACTAACTGCAGAGATTAGGAGAACAGCTTGTGTATACCTCTATCTTAACACTCAATATCCAAATCTTGTTGCTGAGGCAAATCTGGCATGTAGTCAACTAGCTCCTTAATGCATAATCTTTAGTTTAACTTGCCGTCATGGTTCAGCAAGTCTCAGAAGTACAAATTAGCTTTCAGTTGAATGTATTCATGGAAAAGTAATACAGCAAAACACAAAATGTCCAATAAGTTCTTAAAGTGTATTGGGGCAACTTTTTGTTTAAGAAGGTGGAGTAAGTTACCGGGGCTAGCCATTTTCGACTTGATTCTGACTAACAGGGAGGAATTGGTTGCAAATCTGAAGATTGAAGGCAATGGGTGAATGTGATCACAAAATGATAGATTTCATGTTTCTAAGGAAAAGAATGAGTGAGAACAGCAGAATATGGGCAATGAACTTCAAAAAAAAGCATACTTTGACAATATTTCTCTGTTAGTTTGGAACTCTTCCAAATTCAGAGAACTGGTACGTAAGAAAATTTAAGGGAAAAGAGAGTTTGAGAAAGCTGGCCGTTTCTCACAGATACAAGATTAAAGGCACAACAGCAAATTATCCTCATACTGTAGGAAAAATAGTAAGAAGCCAATATGGCTCCATCAGAATCAGAAAATCAAAAAGGAATCCTGCAAAAAGTGGAAACATGAATGCAAAATGAATACAAAAGACCAGTACAAGCATGTAGGACAAAATCAGAAAGGCTAAGGCACAAAATGAGTTACACCTAGCAAAAGAAATAAAAGGCAATAAAAAGAGGTTCTATAAATACATGAGGAGCAAGAAAAAGACCAAGGAAAGTGGGGGTCCCCTACTTAAGGATGGAAAACTAATAACTGACAGCATCAAGAAGGCTGAGGTGTTTAAATGTACATTTTGCTCCAGTCTTTACTAAAAAGGTAATTTGTGATCCAATACTTAACACAATATTAACACGGGGGAAGAAACCCAAGCCAAACTAGAGAAAGAACAGGTTAAAGAATAAGGTCATGTCTACACTAGTGAGCTTAGAAGCACAGCTGTACCACTCTTACAGTGGCACAGCTGAGCAACACCTATGAGCAACATAAATGTTGCTGACATAAGCAATAGTGTAGACTTGGCCTAAGTTAAAATGTATTCAAGTTGGTAGAATCTGATGAAATTCACACTAGAGTACTTGAAGTAGCTGAAGCAATCACAGAACCATTAGCAATTATCTTTGAAAACTTATGGAGGATATGTGAGGTCCAAGAGGACTAGAGAAGGAGAACATAGTACCTTTCTTTAAAAAGGAGAACAAAGAGGACGTGGGAAACCATAGACCAGTCAATCTAATGGTGATACCTGGAATAAATTATTAATCAATTTGTAAGCTCCTAGAAAATAACAGGGTTATAAATATATGCCAATATTGGATTTGTCAAGAATAAATCATGCAAAACTAATTTCCTTCTTTGATAGGGTTACTGGTCTAATTGATGGGGGAAACCTGTAGACAGGATATCTTGATTTTAGTAAGGCTTTTGACACAGTCCCACATGACATTCTCTTAAGCAAACTAGAGAAATGTTGGCTAAATGAAATTACTATAAGGTGGGTTGTAGCGTGGAGGTGCGGCCTCCTGCCCTGTCAGAAGGGGAAAGACCCGAGAGCGCCCCCTGGTGGGCAGAACCAGGCCACCTGCGGCCACCCCGCCAGAAGCAGAGGGGCAGGACAGGAAGCTGGACTATAAGAAGCCAGCCTCCAAGCTCAGGGGGAAAGCTGCCAGAGGTGCAGGACGTCTCTTCCTTACTGCCGGGGCCCAGAGCTGAAGGAGACAACTGCCTGACCAGAGGAGTTACTTGAATTACTGGAGCCCAGCAACGCCGACGAACTGCTGGGGCTGCCATTGGCTGTTTATCCCGGAGAGACCGAGGACGACCCCAGAAACCAGGTGCCCCAAACTGGGGAGGGTAGGAAGGAACCCAGGGACACCAAATAGGTTCAGCTGTGGAATTATTGTGAACTGGCCAGCATCTTGCAGGTGGATCCCCACTGACCTAGTGGTGAACTACCCCTCCACTAATAAGGCCCTGGGCTGGGACACGGTGAAGTGGGAGGGCCTGCATCCCCCTACCCTGGGCACCCCACCTATGGAGGATGGCCATCTCCCCACTAAGAGGCCAGGAGGCCTGAACTGGGTTGGCGCCTGCCGAAGCTATGGCGCCAGGCGCATTTGCTGTCACTCCCAGTTGAGAGCTAATTCCCCACCCTGAACTGCTGGGCTGTATTGCACGGACTCAGTCTGAGCTATAGACTGTGAATTGCCCTGATTGAGGGACTGGGGCAGAGAGACTAATTAAGGCCTGGGCTGATTGTCGGCCAGGCCTGCTAACTGCTTGCTGCCTTGGTTGAGGGGTGCTGCTTGGATTAATCACTAGGTGGACTCACTAGCTGGGAGCTGCACCTGCTTGAGAAACAGCAAGGCAGCGCGGCCTCCCGCCCTGTCAGAAGGGGAGAGACACGTGCCCCTCTTTACATGGGTGCACAACTAGTTGAAAGATCGTACTCAAAGAGTAGTTATCAGTAGTTTACTGTCATACCGGGGAGGACATAAATAATGGGGTCCCAAAGGGTCTGCCCTGAGTCTGCTTATAGAATCTGCAGATGACACCAAGCTGCAAGGGGTTGCTAGCATTTTGGAGGGCAGGATTAGAATTCAAAATAACCTTGTTAAATTGGAGAATTGGTCTGAAATCAAGATGAAATTCAATAAATACAAATGTAAAATACTACACTTTGGAAGGAAAAATCAAATGCACAAATACAAAATGGAGAATAACTAGATAGGCAGTAGTACTGCAGAAATGGATCTGGACCATCCCAGATGTGGTCCCAGCACAGATACCTACCAAAAATCCAACTTTTATTGTTCGTATAGATAATTTAAAAACAATCACCTAAATAACATGGAATGTATGTTGGAGGACAGCTGAAAGTACAAAGCATCTGCAAACCATTATATCCCACAAGTTGTGTGACCTTTCTTCTCCTCATCAAAAGAGCCCTAAACATTTCTTGACCCTAAACAGTGGGAGGAAAGAGAAATCCTAATTATGTTTTTCTATGGAGGGGATAAGGAGAGGGAGATATTGTTTTATATTCAGTATAATCATGGCTTAATGTTTGATCCAGCACTACAGTTGTGTTATAATGAAGGGCTGAGGCTTAAAGTGCACAATACAGTTTCATCTTAGACTTTATCAAATACCACTTTTCTGGTAAGTGGATAAAACAACGTATCTTACAATACATTTATCCTCAAATATAGCTGCGTTGTAAAACTTAGCAAAAATTGACACCGCTTATTTTTATAAAAGTTCAACCCCATTCAGTATGTAATGCTATGATCCTACTTCGCATATTCCAAGTCTTCTGTCTCCATTTATGTTGGGAAGGTGATTAGCACACACGTAAATCACCATGCATAAAAACTGATTTTGCTGGGGTTCCCAAGTAGGGCACACCAAACCAACCGTCTTCTTTTCATATCACCGTTTGCATGACAATCATTCTGTGTCCCACCCAACAGAATAACTTGTTATACATGCCATGGCAGCCACTGAAAAAGTTTGACATTAGCTAGTGTTATTACACATGTACATCCCATTCTAAGCCCCTGATCCAAAACCCACTGAAGTAAATGGGAATTTTTCAACTGATTTCAATGGGCTTTAAATCAGGCCTTACAAGTTGGGGTGGGGGAGGGGGGGAGAAACTGAGGGACCAGATTCCACTGTGTGGTGTTGGCACGTGTATCCAGAAAGCAGATGCATCTCCCAGCCCTCTATCTAGAAAACTGCAGATATGATAGTGTTGTTAGACAGTGCTAGACTGTACTGGTGGATTTATAATGCAAATAGTTTCTTTTGTAGACTGTAATAGGAAGTGATTGAATTTCCAGTACTGTGTTCACAGCATTTTTGCTTTATTGTGACAAATGTGAGACGTTAGGTATGACTTTAGTTTCAGATATTATAACTGTTCAATTTACCATACCTAACAATCACAAGGTACCAAAAATGAAGATCTAGCTCAACAGGAAGGCAATATGAAAGTTGTTTTGAAAAGTAAAATTGTTTATAGCACTAAAGTCACAGTGCATCAATGGTATAATCAAACACCTACATAATATATATTTTTAAAGAACATAAATATTCAGTAAATTCACTATGACATGAAAATAAGTTTCACATTCTTCCACACTTTTTTAAACTGCGGACAAAAAAAAGACATTCTCTAGACAGACACAGCTCAGCTTCACAAATACCTCCTTTGCTCCTTAAACATTCTTAGATATCATACCGGGAATTTGTCATTCTGCTGCAGCTAACCTAGAAGTTTCCCCATAAAATCTAAGTATCACAAAAACAGGATTATATTTAGTGGACATGCACTAGTAATCTATACAATTGAACATTACACCAAGTAATACTGAATAAAACAACATTTGAAAATCAACCCTCACCCTCCAATATGCTTGGTGACTGGAAATGTCAGTTTCATGGCACAGATTACAAAAAGAGTAGTAAAAACATTTTAGATACCAAAAAGAAATATTAAAAGTTATTCAAGAAACCTATGAATTTTTCATATAGAGATGAAACTGACCCAAAACAGCTGTCAAAGTGGACATATATTTACAAATGTTAGACTTGAATGACAAGGAGTAATGGAAAGCTTGTTCCTTTCCCAACAGAAACCTAGGGATTTGAAAGTGTACAAGTTCCATATACTTTAGAAACTCATCCATCTTAACTGTGCGCAAGACAAGAAGGGAGAAGACAAAGTTTAATATTCCTCAGCGGCTTTAAGGGTCTTTTCACTTTCAGCTTATAAACTACAGCGACAGGAAGGCTGTACTGATAAAACCTTAGAGCAAAGAGAACATCACTGTGCCATTTCCCTAACATTGAGAATTCTCTTTAGCTGCAGCAAAGCATCCCCACTAGGTGAGTGCAGGGTTCACGCCAGAAAAAAAAAAAAAAAAAAACCACCCCTTTAAAAAAAAGAGAAAAAAAAAAAAAAAAAAAAAAAAAAAAAAAAACCCACCTGTTTAACATGCAGCTGAACGGTAAATGCAAAACTTCACACAGCAGCCACCTGCCAAGTTTAAAAAAAAAAAAAAAAAAGACCCATTGTAAGACACTAAATGGTAAACCTGTCAAGTACTAACACATTTTCTTCCAAAGTGCTAAGCCATATTTGTTAAAGCTTTGGCTAAAACAGAATACTTAGAACAGTTTGTAGTTGAAGCAGTTCTTTCCCTCAGTGATGAACCACAGTTATAGCTCACAACTGGTGTGGATAGAGTGCTATAAAATAAGATACTCTTGCTGCAACACAATGCCATCATCCTGGAATTTTAAAAGGGGATTTTTGTTGCAAAATTATATTTCCAAGAAAGAGAATCCTTTACAGCAAAGTCTATGATATTTCCACAATAGTGTGCTATTACACTTGATATACCAGGACTTTTAAATTGTCCGAGAAGATTTTGTACAATAAATGTTATCTGCCAAGCACATGTGCACAGGATAATTCTGCAACAGGAGTCAAAGACCAGAAATTAGAGAGTGCACAGGGACTGTGATATTCTGCCCAGAAAAAAAAAGGTTTCCTTTTTTTTAAAAATATTTTTTTCCTGATACTGAAATTAATGAAATCTAGCAGATAGCAAGATTTTTTAAAGTGTCAGAACTTTTTCCCTTAAACCTTCATCTTGGTCTACTGAAAACTATACCTGGACTATTACCAATAATCCAAGTCTTTCAAGGAATCAGATTACTACTGTAAATACCTTGAAGCCAAAATGGTATGCTATCAGAATTGAATTCTTCAATATCTTTTATAGTGACAGTAGTTGCAAATCACCACCATTACCATACCCCCACAACATCTACTACTATTGACTACTTTAGACCTTCAATATTTCACCTAAGGGCTGGTATAATTGTATCAAGCATATTAGCAGACCAACAGCTTTTCCTGGATTAAGTTAAAACATTCCACGCTGGAATCTTTGTTGATCTGATATCATAAGCTGGGAATAAAAAAAAAGCATATCTTTGATAACAACAATGGAATGCACTGGAGAAGGTTATTCAGTCCCCTGGAAAAAAATATTAAATTAAAAATAAAACTCAGAATACTGTCTAATTATAAGAAGAAGTAGGCTCTGTGAGTAGTCTGAAGACATCCCAAGTACTGTCCATGAAGATGACGGTGGTGCCTCCTTAATATTAAAGAAATCATAGCTATAAAAGTTAGAGTCCTCTCTCCAAGCCTTCTCGCAAAGCCTATTTATGTTCCTTTGTTGGTGCATAGTAGAGTTCCATGGGTTTGTTCACTTTCCAGTACTTCTCACTGACCAGCTCCAAGGAAAAGGAACCATTTAATACCTAAAGGAGGAGAAAAAAACCAACAGTTCTGACAATATATTTTCCATCATCTCGCTATGAACTTCTGATGGTCCTGTCACTACTATCTGGTCACTATGAAAACCCTTCAGTAGACTTAGGGAGGAACATTTACAGAATACAAGTCTCCTGTGGTTCTGGCTGCAGTTAATAGATATTTCCTGTTATTAAATATGTTATCAGTGTTTCTGGTTGCTTATCTGCTCATTATAATCCAGTGACTAGTGCCTCAATTCTAATACTAGTCCCCCTCGCTAGCTAGTTCATAGCAATACAGATTAGATCTTAACTATACTGATCACCACCCTTTCATTTATTATGCTTTTTTGGCAGGGGTTGTATTTCTACCCCACCCCCGCCCAGTAGCACCAACCAATGTGCTAGTTGCTTTCCAAACACAAGAAATCATGATCTCGTCTCCTAAGAGCTTGCATGCTAACAAGAAAAACAAATAGACAAGGACAGGGGCAAGGAGAATCAACAAGCAGCAAAGTGATCAGAGGATGACTGTGTCATCACGATATATCCAAACTGTTACTGGAACAATGAATTTTTGGTGTGTTGGGTGTATGGTGGTGGGTTTTGGGGAGAAACAGACAAATGATGTGTAGAGGTTGGCATCACTGATGGATGGGGAAGCCTGCATGATGTGCAGAGCAACATAGGTAGATAAGTAAGGAGGGAGAGAACTATGCAGGACCTTGAAAGCAAAGAAATAAGCTTGAAGTTTCACTTTAAAATTTATGCACCAAGACCTGAGGTCAGGCCTCCGCTTCCCTACCAACTGTCTGACTTTATGAAAAGCTAAAATGCAGTGAGCCGAGCTGCCTCTTCCTGTGGAAGAACCTGCATGAAGGGGCTGTGGGAGAGGTGAACTTGGGTCATTCCAATAGGATGAGCAGGGAGTTCTGCTACAGAAAGCATCATCTGCAATTAAACCCTTTGTTTCTCACTGGACCAGGAGTCTTGCAGCCACCTCGCTGGGCCTCTGCTAATGTGGCTTTTGAGCAACTTTATGATATCATGTGCTCCTGGCAGTAGAGTATGCATCTCCCAGTTATCAGTCAGGGGATTATCCACCAATATGCCTGAAAATCTCTGAAAATCTTTTTCAAAAATCTTTCAAACGTGACTACAGATTTGCCCTAGAAAGGAAATTGAGGCATCCCCAGAGTATGTGCGCTGCTGCCCCTCTCCCAGCTTTACAAATGGGAGGTGGGATGAGGTGGAACTTGGGGCTGAAGTCCAATATATTTCACTTTTTAACCAGCAAAATCGCTAAACCTTTCTTGAATTAGTAAGACTGGCAGGAATTTAAAATAACTAGTGATACTGAGTATTCATCTAGCTAACTACTGTATTGTATTTTGACTGAATTTTTGTGGATTGTGCTCATTTAATATTTGCCTGTCTGAAATACTACATGTGTGTGAATTTGACTTTATATCAATAGATGTGCCTCGCACTGATAAAAAGCCAGACTGAATTTGGCTAGGAAGTGCTACCACCGTTGGGCAATGAAGGACATTCTCAATAAGCAAGTCCTCAAATCAAAGTACCACTTTTTTCCTCCTAAATTTTTACCTGTAAAATAAAGAGCCATATCTTCAGCTGGCATAAATTGGTAAAATCCCAGTGATGTCAATGGAACCACACCATTTACCCTAGCTCAGGGGATTGTTCCCAGAGCATCCACACATTTACATGCCACTCCTTTTCTACTATCAATGCTTTTGCTGTATGTAATCGCTACAGAACAGACTTTTGCCTAAAACGTCACAGCAAATAATGCTGGTGCTATGCTTTTAAAAATGGATTATGAATACAATCCATAGACCAATTTATAGACAGAATCCAAACCAATCACAATAGGATAACAAATCCATTATGCCTTCAAGTTGTAGTATTGTTGGGTCTAAACATTTCTAAATTAGATAGAGTATCAACCAGATCAACTACTCACAGTGTACTGGCCATTGGCCGTAGCAATGTAAATTGTGTACTGCTTCTCACTGGCTGTGTCAAGATTCATCTGGTTTGACTCTCCTTTGCTCCGAAGTTCCTCCAAAGCCAACCTCACAGCTAGGTACTTAGACAAGTGATCAACTGTGGCATTGCCTGAGGTCTTTATATATCTGCAACAGTAGCAACAAAGACAACCAAACATATTTGAATCACTTGTGCAGAAAAAGGCACTAGATAAGCTTCATATGTAAAAGTAAACAAACTTGTACGTGAAGAGTACAGAGTGCCTCAAAGTTTCCTCTCAAGATACAAAAGAAGCAATTTACTGAACAAGAAAAGAAGTCCTCACACCTCTCTCAATCTCCTCTTCCACAGGCTCCCACTCTACTTGTGAATAGGAAAGATTACTACTTTGTCATCTACCTGAATTAACTGATCATGTGAGACATTTTAAAAAAAAGTAAATATTCTGGAGTGCTCAAATCCTCTGAACAGAGATGTGTGACATCAATTCAATGGACAAGAATTGGATACTTGGCATGCTCTGTGACCTCTTTCCTTGTCCTAGCTACTCTTCATTGACTCCTCGTTCTCTGGAAATCTAAACCGAAGAGTGAGATTTTCAAAAGTGCCGAATGGCCTGGGATGTTGTAATTTTCTAGAACCCATGAGAAAGCTCTCGTGCTGAAGAGGAATAAGAAAGAAGGTTCCATATATTTCAGGAAACTCTAGAAAAAAAATACACCTCTACCCCGATATAACGTGACCCGATATAACACGAATTCGGATATAACGCGGTAAAGCAGCGCTCCGGGTGGGGGGGGGGGGAGGCTGCGCACTCCGGTGGATCAAAGCAAGTTCGATATAATGCAGTTTCACCTATAACGCGGTAAGATTTTTTGGCTCCCGAGGACAGCATTATATCGAGGTAGAGGTGTACAAACCTGCATACTGCAGATACCAGAATTTATGAGCATGGATCTGGACAGGATTACACAGAATTTAGGGTGAGATTCACTTTTAATGGGACTTGTGCTCCTGAGCCACTTTTGAAAAATTTCACTCTTCTTTCCCAATTTCCAAAGACAAAGGAATTCACATGTTGATCCATTCAGTTACGCTCTAACGCTTACATAAGGCTTATTTTTATATACATATTTTCAAAAGGAGTGAGGAGGGACTGGAATCTAAAATCATCTGTGGTCTTAAAATGCTGTCAACCAAGAACAGAGGTGTGTTCTTAACTGTTAGGAACTTTTTCTGCAATCAAAGGGTTAAAACAGACTATGATACTATAAAATATGAACAAAAATAATTGGCTACCCTATGGAGAAAGTGCATTCAGTTCAACAGGACAAGGTGTAAGTAGAGAAGAAATGTCTACTTTTGATTTCAAAAAGCCTGAAGAAACAACATATTAAGTAACAGTAAGAAAATTATTAATAGATGTTGAAGATACTTACCTGGTCTGTGCACTGTCATCATTCTCCATGAGTGTAGGATGGGGCCGGAAGACTAGCTCTATTTCACTAGCACCGTCCATTACTGGGTCTATTGCCACAGTTGTATTGTTATTGTCCAATTCTAGCCCAGAATCATCTGATGTTTTGGTTCTTTTGTTACTAGGCCCCGCTTCCTGGTTGCTGTGTGTTGAAGCATTGCTACAGTGTGAACTGTCACCATTATCCTCTGCTCCACTGCCATTCTCAATCTGTTGTTTCTTGCCTCGTTGTAGCCTGTTTAAAGATATATGTAAATAAAAGTGATTTCCTCAGCAGCTAATCAGCATTCAGAATTAATCAAATTTCTTTAAATTTTCACATGCTGGCTCACACAGTATCTCTCAAACAATTTTTTTCAATTGTCTATAATCAGTCACACACAGAGGGTGTTATAGTAAGCATATTTAAAGGCACCAACATTTCATAGCAATTATCAGTTATATGTTCAACAACAATGAATTTTTGTAACATTCTTTTCCATAAAGCAACTATGCTTAAATATTTTGTTCTGGCACTGAAGCTATAAAAAGGATTTTCTTTTCTTTGCACGCATATTGTACACATGAAAAACTTTGTTTTAAAAAGTATAAATTCTTAAATAGATTCTTATAGAAATATCCCATACAGTTTAATAGCTTATATTTTTCCAAAAATTTATTGTAGCAGAAGGCCTTTGGCAACACAGGTCAATAATTATTTTCACACAAGACTGCAGGTTCTTTTCTCTACATTACTATGTTTCCTCGCAACACACACCTTTTAGGTAAAATTGTTATATATCAGAATAGTGCATTTGCACCTTCCCATCCACGACAGATTGGAAAACTGAGCAACCTGTAAAGGACACTGTATACTAGGTTTCCAAACATTACATATTTAATTGTATTAGATTTAATAATGCATTGGCAAAATATTAATGAGCTACAATTGTTTATGCCACCTTGTTCTTAATTCTTTTATCTAAATATAATCCCATATGTATGCCACCATATTAGTTACTTTGAGCACTGTGAAAGAGTAATAATATCTGTACCACCAGTGTGAGTTTCAAGCACATTTTATTCTATAATTTATTTATACAAATTGTTTCTCTTTTAGGCTTAAATATAGCGCTACAGCAAGCTGAGAAATTCTATATATGCCTTTCAGCCTTCCAAAATAAATTGTCATTAAAATGTCCCAGTCCAAATGCAAGATCTATTTGCCTGTTCACCCCCGTCCCCCATGACAATAGACAACCAAAAACAAAAATCCCTACTAATGAGATTTTACTTATCCAACCAGAACAAAATCCCTTATCCCAGGTCAAGTATAATTTTGCAAGACAAAATATTATCAAAATTATGCAATATTATTAAAAAACTGTAAAGACCTTATGGTAGGACATGCTTTTCATTCTACGGGACCAATCAAAGAACTGATAAACTAGCAGATTGACAAGGTGACTGGGGAAGGGGCAACCTTCAATAAACACAGAGCAGAATTATATTCTAAAACATCTAGATGTACCTTAGGGATGTTTTCTTCAGACACAAGGTTGCCCAAAAGGGGTGATTCTTTATACAGATTTCACTGTATTGTATTATTTGAGAATCTGTATGTTCATGTAAAAATACTGTGATGCCTATACTTTTACTGATTTGCAACCTGGGTTCTTACTGTGATACTGAGGTCCATCTTTTGCACACAATACCATCACTAGTTGGTGAAGCCTAATATTTGGCTGTCATGGAGAGTTTGGGAAGTGATACAGGAACTCAAATTGCTGGTCAAGAGGTAGGAAATTTTACTTTTTTAAGACTCTGATAAAAAGTATCTGGAAAAAACGCTTACCTACCTTTCGTAACTATTGTTCTTCAAGAGGTGTTGCTCATGTCCATTCCATTCTAGGTGTGTGCAAGCCCACGTGCATGGCAGGAGATTTTTGCCTCAGTGGTATCTGTAAGGTCAGCTGTAGCACCCTCTTAATATACCATGCATTGGTATATTAGGCACTGCCAACCATACGCCCTCTCAGTGCCTTCTTTCTGGCAACTCCGACAGAGCGGCAGGAGGGCGGGTAATGGAATGAACATGAGCAACACATCTCGAAGAACAACAATTACAAAAGGTAGGTAACTGTTTTTTCTTCTTAGAGTGCTTGCTCATGTCATGTCCATTCTAGGTAACTCACAAGCAGTATCCCTAGTGGCAGGCTCGGAGTTCACAGCTGTGTAGCTTGCAACACAGCTCTACCAAAGCTAGCATTGTCTCAGGCTTACTGGGTGAGCATATGAAATGTAAACAGGTGGACAGATGACCAGATAGTGGCCCTGCAAGATATCCTGAATCGGCACCTGGGCCGGGAAGTCTGCAAACGATGCCTGCGCCAAAGTCGAGTGGGCAGTCGCAGACACCAGTGGAGGCACTTTTGCCAGGTCATAGCAGTAATGGATGCAGGTTGTGATCCAGGATGAAATCCTCTGCACAGACATTGGGCGATCTTTCATCCTGTCTGCCACCACAACAAACAACTATGTTGACTTACAAAACAGCTTGGTCCTGTTGATGTAGAAGGCAAGCACCCTCCTGATGTCCAGGGTATGCAATTTGCACTCCTCTTACAATTTATGAGGCTTTGGAAATTAGATAGGTAAGTATATGTCTTGACCGGTTTGAAACTGTAAAACTACCTTCGGCAGGAACGTAGGATGCGGATGCAGTTGGACCTTGTCCTTGTAGAGCATTGTATAGGGTGGCTCTGAAGTAAGTGCCCTGATCTCAGAGACCCTACGGGTGGACATTATTGCAACCAGGGAAGAAACTTTCCAGAAGAGGAGGAGAAGGGGGCAGGAGATAGAGGCTCTAAGGGAGGACCCATGAGCCACAACAACATGAGATTTAGGTCCCAGAGAGGGATGGGATCCCTGACATGTGGGTAGAGACGCTCCACACATTTCAAAAACCGGACCGTCATGTCATGAGCAAAGACCAACCTGCCCTGGAGTGGAGAGTGGAAGGCTGAAATAGTGGCCAAGTGGACTTTGATCGATGACAGGGACAATGCCTGGAGCTTGAGGTGCAGAAGATAGTTCAGGATCGCCTGCAGCGAGGACTGCTCAGCCCGAATACCCCGGTCTGAGGCCCAGCACACAAACTTTTTCCACTTGGCCAGGTAGGTTGCTCTGGTGGAGGGCTTTCTGCTACCCAACAAGACCTGTTGGACCCAGGTTGAGCATTCCCATTCCTCAGCATTTAGCCATGCAGAAGCCATGCTGTCAAGTGCAGTGCCACCAGGTTCAGATGCAGAAGACTGCGGTGGTTCTGGGACAGCAGGTCCAGCCAGAGAGGTAGCTGCAGTGGGGCAGCTACCAAAAGGTGCATCAGCATGCCGAACCAGAGCTCCTGTGTGGCCTCGGCAGCAATCAGGATCACCTTCGCCTTGTCCTATTTGACCTTCATAAGAACCTTGTGGATTAGCAACACCAGTGGGAAGAAGTACATCAGAGCCCCCGACCATGGGAACAGAAAGGCGTCTGACAGGGAGCCCCTGTCCAATCCCCAGAACAAGCAGAACACGTGACATTTCCCGTTCTGATGAGATGCGAACAGATCCACCTGGGGAGTCCCCACCTCTGGAAGATCACACTGACCACCTCCAGGTAGATCAACCACTTATGGCGAGACGAGAAGGTCCTGCTAAGGCGATGCGCTACCACGTTCTTGGCCCTGGGCAGATGCATGGTCACCAGATGGACGGCATGCCGCACACAGAAGCCCTACAGGTGGAAAGCTTCTTGGCAAAGGGCTGATGACCTGGCTCCACCCTACCTGTTGATATAATACATCACTGTGGTATTGTCTGTCAGGACCTGCACCACCTTGCCCTTCATGTGGGGCAGGAAAGCCTGGCAGGCCAGGCAAACTGCTTTGAGCTCTCTGATATTTATGTGAAGGGACAGATCGTCCCATGAGCAGTGGCCTGTGTGCTGAGCTTGCCCAGGTGGGTTCCCCAACCCAGGTCTAAGGCATCAGAAACCAGGGTTGGGGGTCGTGAAGGGAACTTCCTCCAACACCGATTCGGGGCTCAACCACCAATCCAGGAATGATTGGATGTGAACCGGCACCCTGACCACCTGGTCTAGAGCATGTCTATTGGGAATGTAGACCGACGCCAACCACGCCTGCTTTGGCTGGAGATGGATCCGGGCATTCTGGACCACGTACGTACATGCAGCCATGTGGCCCAGGTGTGAGCAGTGGTGAGTGAGTAGTTTTTCATATGGAAGATCAGGTCCGACATAGCCTGGAAACGCGCCTCCGGAAGGAAGGCTCTGGCTCGTGTAGAGTCGAGAACCGCCCCAATGAACTCTAGTCATTGCACCAGCCTTAAGGTCGATTTCTTTTTGTTTACCAATAGGCCCAGGTTGCGGTGGGTGGAATGAACCAGATCGAGGCTCCTCTGCACCTGTTCCCAAGATCTGCCCTTGATGAGCAAATTGAGATATGGGCAGACCTGAACCACTCGGCGCCTGAGGTAAGCAGCCACTGGTGCCATACATTTTGTAAAGTATCAGGGGGTAGCCGCGGTAGTCTGTATCTACAAAAACAACAAGGAGTCTGGTGGCACCTTAAAGACTAACAGATTTATTTGGGCATAAGCTTTCGTGGGTAAAAACCTCACTTCTTCGGATACCCACAAAAGCTTATGCCCAAATAAATCTGTTAGTCTTTAAGGTGCCACCAGACTCCTTGTTGTTTTTATACATTTTGTAAACACCCTCGTGGCAGATGAGAGGCCAAAGGGCAGCGCCGTGAACTGGAAATGGCGCCCGCCCACCACAAAACGGAGGAATTGTCTGTGACCTTGGAAGATGCAGATATGGAAATAGGCATTCTTCAGATTGAGGGCAGCGAACCAGTCTCCCAGATCCAGGGAGGGGATGATGAAGGCCAAGGAGACCATGTGTAACCAAGTTTTTGAGCGACTTGTCGAGGCGCTGCAGGTCCAGAATGGGTCTTAGACTCCCTTTCACTTTCAGAGTTAGGAAATAATAGGAGTTAGAATCCTTTTCCCCTCACATCCCAGGAGACCTCCTCCACTGCCCCCAGTTGCATGAGGTTCTCAACCTCTTGAATGAGGAGTTGCTTGTGAGACGGGTCCCTGAAGAGGGACAGGGAAGGCGGGAGGCAGCCGAGAATTGCAGGGTGTAGCCCTGAGATACAATGTCTAGCACCCAATGGTCTGAGGTGACCCGTGACCAGGCCAAACTGTAGGGACAATGATGGTTGAGGAAAGAACAAGGCAGATCCAGGGAGTTGACTGGGGCATCACTCTCGAGCTCACCCTCAAAAATGAGCACTTCTCACCCCAAGAGGCTTCGATGGACCGGATTGCACAGGGAAGTGGGAGAAGGAAAGGCGGTGATGACCAAATCTTGTGTCTCTATCCCTTCTCCTCGCAGGCCCCTGTCGAGGCTGCCAAGGCCTTAGCAGTGGGAGTGGCTGGAACTGCTTCCTCATCGACTGCAGCATATGCAGACTCAGCAAGCAAAGGGTGGCCGAGTATCCTTCAGTCCATGCAGCCTCGGGTCAGTCTGTCCTGCGAAGAGACCATTCCCATCAAAGGAAAGATCCTGGATTGAGGCCTGCATCTCCTGGGACAGGCCAGTGGTCTGAAGCCAGGAGCTGCTCCTCATGACCACCGCCAACGCGACCACCGTAGCTGCTGAATCGGCCACGTCCCACGCTATTTGGATGGAGCACCTTGCATCAGTCATATTCTCCTCCACCAGGGCCCCGAATTCCTGGGCTGAGTCCTGGGGCAGTGAGTCCCTGAATTTACGAAGGAAGTCCCATAAGTTGAAGTTATACTTCCCCAAGAGAGCCTGATGGTTGGCCACCCAGAATTGAAGGCTGGCCGTCAAATAAATCTTTCTCCCAAAAAGGTCCAGTGTCTTGGCCTCTTTATTCTTGAGGGTCAAACTGGTTTGCCCTTATCTGTCCTTCTCGTTGGCCACCGAGACGATCAGCGAGCCTGGAGGAGGGTGAGTATACAAATATTCGAACCCTTTGGCCGGGAGGAAATACTTTTTCCTCAGCATTCTTGGAGGTGTGAGGGATGGAAGAAGGAATTTGCCAAAGGGTTTTGCTATTTTTAGGACCCCATCGTGTACTGGTAGCACAACACGGACGGGGGTAGAAGCCGAGAGCACATTGAACAGGGTGTCTGCCTGTTTGGCCATCTCCTCCACTGCCAAGCCTAAGTTCGTAGCCACCCTACGAAGCAGGGCCTGATGTTCTTTGAAATTGTTTGGCGGGCTGGTGCAGGAGAGGCTCACCACCACCTCATCCAGGGATGAGGATGATGACTGGGTCCCTGGGGGAGGCCCTGAGGGATCATCCCCCGCGAGGAAAGAGAGTTTCGGGGTAAGCACTTGCTCCTCTACCCCGGCCTCCGACTGTGCCTCACGCACTGAGCTTGGTGCTGCCAGTGCCGGTGGTTGTTGCTCTGAGACGGTCGCTGAGGAATGGACTGACTGAGGCATCAGCATCACAGGCATGCCCCATGTGCTCCAGTAGGGCCATTGTGCTGGCCATTGGCCTTGCTGCCATGATGGCATCGTAGAGGTCGACGCAGCCTCAGGTGCCAACTCGCACCGGGGAAGTCGTGGTGAAGGACTGAATTCCATTTCTGAAACCAGAGGAATCACCTTCCGGTGATCACGGAAGGGCCATTGAAGCTTGCATCTCACGGCTAACCACTGCCGCAGGAGACCGGTGCCTCGAGTAGGAGGATCAGTGGTGGGGGGGGGGGGGGGGGGGGGGAGGGAGAATCGGTACCGTGACGGAGACTGCTCCCACCGTGGGGATCAGTGGCGAGGAGACAGCCGGCGGGTGGATGATTGGTGCCGGCAATACAGTGACTGGTGCCTTCTTCTAGGCGACGTGCGTCGAGAGGGAGGAGACCATGAGCATGGTGCTGGCAACGTAGAATGTCCCACAGAAGACAGACACCTGGGGCACAGAGACAGAGAGCGCCGTCTCATCTCCAGAGACCGGCGTCGTTCGCCCGCCCTCTTGGGGGTCTTTACGGCTGGCTTGCCCTCACTGGAAGCCTTTGCCATGACCTGCGACACCCACAGTGCTGGAGGTGTTGGTAGAGGCCTCTGCGCTCTATGCGCCGGAAAGGCATAGTCACTGCCACCAGTCTGGGTTCCTTACCACCTCCTGGAATCAGTGGCAGATCCCTGTGCAGGCTAGAGGGCCCCATCGGGGGCAGGGGGGGCATATCTATGTGGCTCTGGTGTGGGCTGTTGGCCCGAATTGGGTCCTTTGCCCTTCTTGCTTGGTGCCAGGGAGTCACTTCTTTAACCTCCTCTTAGATATTGGTGCCGGAGGTGCGCTGTGCACCAAGGCTGAGGTGCTCGGGGCAGAGTCTGGCCAGGAAGGCTTGGACGCCAGGCAGAGAACAGCCTCCAGGAGGAGGGCCCTCAAACAGATGTCTCGCTCTTTCTGAGTTGTGGGACGAAAGTTCTTACAGATGCGACACTTCTCCTTCACATGTGATTCCCCCAAGCATTTGAGGCAGCTGCTATGGGGTTCGCTAACAGGCATAGGCCTGTTACAGTTAGAGCAGGGCTTAAAACCCGGAGATCGGGGCATGTCCCACCTGGGGCGAAGTCCCTGCTGGGACTCTATCTCTAACTACACTACTTAACAACTACTTATTAACTAATGACTGTAAACAAGCTATTTACAAAGCCTTAAGGCTTGAAGACTGAAGTAGAAGAACCACTAGCCCTTGCGAGGCAAGGGAAAGGCGCTGCAACTAACCACCATGGGCGGTAAGAAGGAACTGAGAGGGCGTAGGGCCAGCAGCACCTAGTATATACCAACGCATGGGTGCGGCACTCCAGAGGACACTACAGCCGACCCTACGGATACCACTGAGGCACAAATCTCCGACGGCTGCACACATGGGCGTGCGCACATCTAGAATGGAATCGACATGAGCAAGCACTCAAAGTTTTTATGGTTTCGTTTGCTTTGATTTTTAAGTTAATGTTACAATAACACAAACAACCCACCTTCAGAGCCCCATACCTGTTCATTGCTTGAATCTTTAATCCTTCCTCAATGCTGTGGCTCAGAGCTTGCTGGTTATTGTGCTTACTGATCCTTGCTAGAACTCTCTCTTGATGAGCCTCATATTCATCACGACTTGGGTAAATTTTACTGATGAGGGCATCAAAATTCGGATCTGGTCTCAGTGATCTTTTAGAAACAAGCTTTTTACGACATGTGGGACACTCTTTGTTTCTAAACCAACAAAAAAGAAAGGTGACAATGAATGCTCTTCATGGCTGTAATCCAGAGTTTCCTGTCATGATGCAGTTCATAGAATCACAGACTTTAAGGTCAGAAGGGACCATTATGATCGTCTAGTCTGACCTCCTGCACAACGCAGCACAGAATCTCACTCACCCACTCCTGTATCAAACCCCTAACCTATGTCTGAGCTACTGAAGTCCTCAAATCATGGTTTAAAGACTTCAAGGTGCAGAGAATCCTCCAGCAAGTGACTCATGCCCCACGCTGCAGAGGAAGGCGAAAAACCCCCAGGGCCTCTGCCAATCTGCCCTGGAGGAAAATTCCTTCCCGACCCCAAATATGGTGATCAGCTAAACCCTGAGCATGTGGGCAAGACTCACCAGCCAGACACCTAGGAAAGAATTCTCTGTAGTAACTCAGATCCCACTCCATCTGACATCCCTTCATAGGCCATTGAACATATTTACTGCTAATAGTCAAAGATCAATTAATTGTCAAAATTAGGCTATCCCATCATACCATCCCCTCTATAAACTTATCAGGCTTAGTCTTGAAGCCAGATATGTCTTTTGCCCCCACTGCTCCCCTTGGAAGGCTGTTCCAGAACTTCACTCCTCTGATGGTTAGCAACCTTCATCTAATTTCAAGTCTAAACTTCCTAATGACCAGTTTATATCCATTTGTTCTTGTGTCCAAATTGGTACTGATCTTAAATAATTCCTCTCCCTCTCTGGTATATCCCTCTGATATATTTATAGAGAGCAATCATATCTCCCCTCAGCCTTCTTTTGGTTAGGCTAAACAAGCCAAGCTCTTTGAGTCTCCTTTCATAAGACAGGTTTTCCATTCCTAGTAGCCCTTCTCTGTACCTGTTCCAGTTTGAATTCATCCTTCTTAAACATGGGAGACCAGAACTGAACACAGTATTCCAGATGAGGTCTCACCAGTGCCTTGTATAACGGTACTAACACCTCCTTATCTCTACTGGAAATACCTCGCCTGATGCATCCCAAGACCGCATTAGCTTTTTTCACGGCAATATCACATTGGCGGCTCAGTGTCATCCTGTGATCAACCGATACTCCAAGGTCCTTCTCCTCCTCTGTTACTTCCAACTGATGCATCCCCAGCTTATAAAAAAATTCTTGTTATTAATCCCTAAATGCATGACCTTGCACTTTTCACTATTAAATTTCATCCTATTACTATTACTCCAGTTTACAAGGTCATCCAGATCTTCCTGTATGATATCCCAGTCCTTTTCTGTATTAGCAATACCTCCCAGCTTTGTGTCATCCACAAACTTTATTAGCACATTCCCACTTTTTATGCCAAGGTCAGTAATAAAAAGATTAAATAAGATTGGTCCCAAAACTGATCCCTGATCCATTAGTAACCTCCCTCCAGCCTGACAGTTCGCCTTTCAGTATGACCTGTTGTAGTCTCCCCTTTAACCAGTTCCTTATCCATCTTTCAATTTTCATATTGATCCCCATCTTTTCCAATTTAGCTAGTAATTCCCCAGGTGGAACCCTATCAAATGCCTTACTGAAATCGAGGTAAATTAGATCCACTGCATTTCCTTTGTCTAAGAAATCTGTTACCTTCTCAAAGAAGGAGATCAGGTTGGTTTGGTACGATCTACCTTTTGTAAAACCATGTTGTATTTTGTCCCAATTACCATTGACCTCAATGTCCTTAACTACTTTCTCCTTCAAAATTTTTTCCAAGACCTTGCATACTACAGATGTCAAACTAACAGGCCTGTAGTTACCCGGATCACTTTTTTTTTTTCCTTTCTTAAAAGTAGGAAATATGTTAGCAATTCTCCAGTCATACGGTACAACCCCTGAATTTACAGATTCATTAAAAATTCTTGCTAATGGGCTTGCAATTTCATGTGCCAGTTCCTTTAATATTCTTGGATGAAGATTATCTGGGCCCCCCGATTTAGTCCCATTAAGCTGTTTGAGTTTGGCTTCTACCTCGGATGTGGTAATATCTGTGACGGTGCCCCCCATAAGGCTTTATGGAAATATGCTTATGAATGTATATATGACATAACTAGAATATGTTTTATGCTACATATGCCATTTAATATCTCTCTGTAAAGGTTATGATCTACTGAATCTATTAATCCTATTTGTATGCATGTATAATTTTTGTATTCGAAGTTATGAATATTGGCTGTGTACTGGCTTGATTTTTAAGTAGCCTTTGTAAAGCATTTGGTCAGCTTCTTGAGAAAGGAATGTGCAAATTAAGTGCCCAATCAAGAAGCACTTAAGTGACAATGGATCTTGGAAGGCTCCAATCCACATAAGAAGTCTACATGAGGACCTTCAAGGTAGCAGGTAAGCAATGGCTGCTGCCTGTAAAAACTGAGTCATGCATGGACATGTGACTTGCCCATGTGACTCCAAAACTCCATCTTGGAGCTGGACTTTGCATAGGAGAGAGGAGGGGGTCTCCACTCACAAGAGAAAGTCTATTTAAGCCTGTGGGAGACCCCTCCATTTTGTCTTCAGCTGGCTAAAGAGAGCCTCTCCACCCTCCAGGATACCTGAAAGAAACTGGAACAAAGGACAGTAACTACAAGGGATGTGAGTGATTGCTGGACCCAGACTAGAAGGAGACTAGTCTGTAAAAGGAAGCTTACTGGGTGAGGTTTTTATCTGTATTTAGTTTTCTTAGACACAGACTTGCGTGTTCTATTTTATTTTGCTTGGTAATTCACTTTGTTCTTTCTGCTATTACTTGGAACCACTTAAATCCTACTTTCTGTATTTAATAAAATCACTTTTTTACTTATTAATTAACCCAGAGTATATATTAATACCTGGGTGGGCAAACAGCTGTGCATCTCTCTCTATCAGTGTTATAGAGGACGAACAATTTATGAGTTTACCCTGTATAAGCTTTATACAAGGTAAAACGGATTTATTCGGGGTTTGGACCCCATTGGGAGTTGGGCATCTGAGTGTTAAAGACAGGAACACTTCTTAAGTTGCTTTCAGTTAAGTCCGCAGCTTTGGGGCACGTGGTTCAGACCCTGGGTCTGTGTCGGAGCAAACTGGCGTATCTGGCTCAACAAGACAGGGTGCTGGAGTCCCAAGCTGGCAGGGGAAATAGGGGCAGAAGTAGTCTTGGCACATCAGTTGGCAGCCCCAAGGGGGTTTCTGTGATCCAACCCATCACAATATCTACCTCCATATCCTCATTCCCATTTGTCATCCTACCATTATCCCTAAGCTCCTCATTTGTCTCATTAAAGACTGAGGCAAAGTATTTGTTTAGATATTGAGCCATGCGTAGATTATCCTTAACCCCCGCTCCATGCTCAGTGTTTAGTGGTCCCACTTCTTCTTTCTTTGTTTTTTTCTTATTTATATGGCTATAGAACCTTTTACTATTGGTTTTAATTCCCTTTGCACGGTCCAACTCTACATGGCTTTTGGCCTTTCTCACTTTATACCTACATGTTCTGACCTCAATAAGGTAGCTTTCCTTGCTGATCCCTCCCATCTTCCATTCCTTGTAGGCTTTCTGCTTTTTCTTAATGACCTCTCTGAGATGCTTGCTCATCCAGCTTTGTCTACAACTCCTGCCTGTGAATTTTTTCCCCCTTCTTGGATGCAGGCTTCTGATAGTTTCTGCAACTTTGACTTGAAGTAATTCCAGGCCTCCTCTGCCTTTAGATCCACAAGTTCTTCAGTCCAATCCACTTCCCTAACTAATTTCCTTAATTTTTTAAAGTTGGCCCTTTTGAAATCAAAAACCCTAGTCACAGATCTATTTTTGTTTATCCTTCCATTGAACTGAATTAGCTCATGATCGCTCAAACCAAGGTTGTCCCCTACAACCATTTATTCGATGAGGTCCTCACTACTCACCAAAACCAAATCTAAAATGGCATCCCCTCTTGTTGGTTCAGCAACTACTTGGTGAAGGAATCCATCAGCTATCGCATCCAGGAAAATCTGAGCCCTATTATTATTACTAGCACTTGTCCTCCAGTTTATATCTGGGAAGTTAAAGTCTCCCATGATCACACAATTCCCATTAGCATTTACTTCATTAAAAACATTAAAGAGGTCCCCATCCATATCCAAATCAGATCCCGGTGGTCTACAGCACATCCCAAGCACTATCCCAGGGGAGGCTCTAGTAGATTTCTTCCCCAATGTGATTTTTGCCCAGACAGACTCTGTCTTATCCATTCCATCACTTCTTATTTCTTTACAGTCTACCTCATCATTGATATACAATGCTACTCCACCACCTTTGCCTTTATCTCTGTCTTTTCTAAACAGCACATACCCTTCAATACCTATACTCCAGCATGACTACTATTCCACCATGTTTCTGTTATCCCTATAATATCTGGTTTCACTTCCTGCACCAGTAACTCTAGTTCCTCCATTTTGTAACCTAGGCTCCTCGCATTGGTGTACAAACATCTTAATTTTTGCTGTTTGCCTTCGCTCACATTCTTTACCCGATTAGGCACAGACATTCTACCGTCAGTATCACCTATTAGAATGGTATCTACACTACCCTTCCTCCTTATGTCCATTCTCCTGCCCACAGCTGTATCCTTTCTTACTTCGTTTTCTTCCCTCTCAATGTTAAAATCCAGCATGGAGATTACCTGGACATCTCCCAACCATCTCCCCCAAATTCCTAGTTTAAAGCTCTCTTAATCAGTTGTGCCAGCCTCCATCCTAGAAGTCTATTTCCCTCCCTACTCAGGTGAAGTCCATCCCAAGAGAACAGTCCTCTGTCCATGAATGCTTCCCAGTGGCCATACATCCCAAAGCCCTCCTTATAGCACCACTGCCTGAGACATCTGTTGATCGTCCTAATCTTGTCACACCTTTGTTGCCCTTCTCTAGGAACAGACAGAATCCCACTGACGATCACCTGAGCCTCAATTTCCTTAAGCGTCTTCCCCAGCCTGGCATAGTCTCCCTTGATACATTCCAGCGAGAATCTAGCCGTATCATTTGTTCCCACATGAAGGACAATCAGTGGATTCTTTCCCACTCCCATTAGGATCCTCTTCAGCCTCAGGTCCATATCCCGTATCTTAGCACCCGGCAGACAGCACTCCCTTCTGTTCTCTGGATCAGCTCTGGTTACAGGCCTGTCTATTCTTCTCAGTAAGGAGTCCCCAATCATGTAGACCTGCCTTTTCCTGGTGATGGTGCGATTCTCCGGTCTATCCCCTGTTCGCTCTGGCTGCAAGTCCTCTCAATTCCTATTCTCCTATGTTTTCCCTATGACATTTACTGTAGAGCCAACATTCTCTTAGTATCTTCTAGGAATAGACCCCTCTGCCTAAGTCTTTGACAGTAGTTATTACACTCCCTCCCCTGAGTGAGAGTTAGTTTTTATTCTTACTGAGAAGTCTGCAGTGATCACAGCTTATATTTACATTTAAGGATTCAAGTGTCTTGCTTTTCTTTGCAGACACGTTCTTTCCCTTTGCCTCTCAAATTGTGTCTTAATTAATGTAAAAAAGATACTTTTAACTCTAGTTAGCATCCTAGTCAAGACAAGACAGTTCATAGCTTTCACCCAAGTTAGTAAATCAAGTTAAAAACTATGAAGAATCCTACTCTTTAGCTTGACCCGCTAAATCATGTGAAAACTACCAACTGCCTTTTCTTCATTAGGATTTTACGTAGACTTGGTTAATTCACATTAAGAACACTTCTTCCCCCTAATGAAAGCAAGAGCTCCATGGTGGCGACCATATTTGTGTCAGACAGTTTTCATTCATTGACATTCTTACTACTCTAACTTCTAATTAAATTACACAATGAAGACCAATATACACCTCTACCTCGATATAACGCTACCCGATATAACACGAATTCTGATATAACGCAGTAAAGCAGTGCTCCGGGGGGGGGCGGGGCGGGGCTGCGCACTCCGGTGGATCAAAGCAAGTTCGATATAACGCGGTTTCACCTATAACGCGGTAAGATTTTTTGGCTCCCAAGGACAGCGTTATATCGAGGTAGAGGTGTACCATCTTCTATTGCATGTTCCAGTTCATTCAATAATGAATGAAAATATCCCTTGACAAATTTTTTGTTTCTATTTCACGACACATAGGAATCGTTTTGCAGGACATGAAATTAAAACAATCTATTTACACATGCATAATTTTTCTTGTCCAAGACAGGAGGGTTAATTTTTGCAGAGGAGTTCAGCATTGCCCAAATTCCCCTAAGACATCTATTTTCTTTAGCTCAGCAGTTTTAAACCTGTGGTCCATGGATCCGTGGGGGTCTGTGGACTATATCTCAGATTTCCAAGGGGGTCCACACCTCTATTCAAAAATTTTTAGGGGTCCGCAAATGAAAAAAGGTTGAAAAACACATATCTGGCTTAATCACTGGAGTTCTGATTAAACTAAGGCACAAATAAAATAGTAAGGGGAATCAAATGTGACATCTCTACACAGGTCATTATGATTATCATACTGTCATTGTTATTCTCATAGGTTTGATATTTGTATCATTGAATTAATGATAAAAAGAATGGCAATTGCAAATTCTTTTAAATTTAAATAGTCAAGAATAGTTATCAATTAGGATTTGTTTTAAATACAAAATAAATACATGTTCCATACATTAGGGAATCTTGTACTCTATACATTTACATATTCATTTGGTAAGATTCCACTGAGACAGTTTAGTTCATTCTTGTGGTACAATTCATTGTGACTAGACCTAGCTAGCTTAAGAAAGGAGGATTTTTTTCTGTTCCTTAAACAATAATTTAGTTTTTCTACATTGGTGTATACAAAGGAATGGGCATACTTCCTCCCAACACCTGGACCGCCTCAAGAGAACAAACATTGAAACAGTGAAATAACATTGGAGTACCCACTTTAGGTACTGGATGCAATGTTCTTTGGTTCCTTGCAATCTAGTAGTGGTGTGTTTGCGTATCTTTGAACACATAGGGCTTCAAAGGGGCCTCATTGTATCATTTTGATTCTTGACCACCATCCCCCTCACCCTGCAATAAGGTAGGATTCTTAGGTATACATTATTTCTTACATACCCACTCCTGAGAGCTGTAATGATACAGTCAGCACAGAAACGATGCAAGCATTCCTTTGTTGTCATGGTGTTTTTCAACATATCCAAACAAATGGGACACATCAGTTCACTGTGCAGGCTTCTAGGTGACACCACTATTTCCAGGCCATCAGTTATTGCTTCCTAATGGTCAAATATTAAAGTGAAATCATATTAATGGAGTGATTTACATAGAAATAATGTAATCTTTGTAAGAAAATTATTAGAGATACACTAAACTGTAGAAAACACTTTAAAATAAAAGCAAGCTACATAATTTTATATTTGTAACTATGTGGGATTGTTTATGTTTTGTTTTTCAATGTGTTACAATTTTAAATAGGAAATTAGAGATTTTACTAAGCATCTTACAAAAAATACTTAACAAAATTAAACTATCCTATGATTTATATAAGAAAGGTATTACACCTCTATTTTTATGGCAGTGCCTTGCACGAAATAAGCTTCTTAACCTGTATTACCTGAGGTGTTCTCTGTAATTCATATAAACTGAGCTCCCATGTTTTGCTTAAAGGTTGAGTTCCATTGGTCTGCACAGCCTGAGACATGGCTAGGAATAAAGAGAAGAGGGGAAAAAATTACATAAATAATCATAAAACAAAAGCTTAAGTGTGTTTAACTGAAGCTAGAAGCAGATTCCCTCCCCTTTAAATGGTAGTGCTGGTTCAGCATTTTCACAGAAACAGCAATCCCCAGGTTCCCTGCAGATGTGTTTGCAATTTCTATTCTAATAAAGAAGAAATGAGAAAAAATGGTTCCTATGGGATGAAGAAAAGCCAGAATAAGCACCAAATGCCACTCTCAGTTAGACATGTACAATCCCACTCATGTAACTGGAATCATACAAGTGTAACCAAGTATGTTATTCAAATACACACATCTTGAAAGTCAGTTAAGGTTGCTAAGGGACAGTAACATAAGACAAAACCACAAAACCTAGGAAGTACAGCATAAGAGCTGCACACATCACCCTATCAAATACATACCCAAAAGACATTTAAAACACACATTGTGGTTGAGTAGGGTTGACTTGCTAAGGGAATGGAGAGTCACTAAAGTTACACGCAGACAACCTTAACTCTTCCCTCTGATGTGAGTGTTCCCATAGGAACAATCTATACGCTCACCTTCTCCTTTCCCCTCAAATCCTTACAGGAGGTTTTCATTCCTAACAAGTTTTAAAAAAAATATTGATGCATGAAGAAAGACTAGCTAGGTTTGGGCGCATTTAGAAAGTATGTTTCTAGCTTTAGGTTTCAATGATGAGCCCAATTCTCCTCTCACACCAGTGTAATTCCATTGGGTTCACTATAATTACTTCTGATTTACAGTGGTGAAAGCATTAGGAGAATCAGCATCAGAAATGGTAAGTCTCAGATAAGCAATATGCCTAAACCACTACTATCACTTCTCTAGTTTCTCTCCTTATTTCTTATATTAATTGGGGGGAGGGGGGGGGAGGTTAAGCCAACTCTCTCTCCAACAATGCATATTTGAAAAAAAGTTGAGCATAAGAGATGAATGAAAATAATTTAAGACTGCATTTCCATAGCACCATCCACCCAAGGTTTTCAAAATGCTTTACATGGTCATGAGTCCACAGAAAATCAGGTAAAAGGATGCCTCCTTTTCATAAAGGGGAGGTATAGAGACATTTACATGGCTTGCACAACATTGCAAACTGTAGTCAGTGTCAGATTTAGGAGTAGAACCCAAGTCATCCAACTCCCAATCAGTCCTGAGTTTTTAAACCAGTAGACATGTGTATTGCAATTATAGCCACACTGGAGAAAGTCTCACTTTAGCCTTATGCAAACTGTAAAGATCAAAATAATATAAAAAAGAACGCAAAAAGGTTTCTGGGCAGAAAATAGTTAATTCCGGGAGGCTGGAGGGAAGGAAGGAACACTCTCCAAAAAGAACGTGGGGCAATCTAGAAAGTTATTTTGGGAGCGTGTGTGTATGCATGGCTATTTCTGAATTAGGAGACTACAGTATGATGCAAAATTACAGTTGCAAACATCTGTACTAGAAGAGGAAAAAATGAAGTTTTTTCAGTTCACTTTAAAAAAAAAAAAAAAAAATCTAAATGTGCACTTCCAAACCATCCCAACATGTAGCCAAGTCGCAGATCCTATTTTTGTATGACAACCAAGTGTACAAGGGACAGTAATTACCAGATGAGAAATGTCAATTCCTCTGCACCAAGGGAGGTTGAACAGGCTTAAATAACTTTTTTGAGGGGTTGGGGGGTGGGGGGGGGGAAGAAGAGATAAAAGCAGCAGCACAGGTTACTACTATGCCTGTTCATCTTAATCTTGGCCGTGGTGCTTGCAGCACATCTGTTCCTACTGAAAAGGAATGGTCAAATGAGGAGTAGTTCTCAGCAAGCCAAGTATTACACCTAAATAATAACTTGGGGTTGGAGAGATGGCAGAAGAACTGGGAAAGGATGATGGATTTAGGCTGTCAACTCCTGTTTTAGTAGCATAAAAATATATTTTCTATGGCACAAGGGACATGTTTCTCTGCATGTATAAGAGAAATAAGACATCAATTTAGTGCCCTAACAGACTACTGAAATTGACACGCTGCTAATAGCTAATTGCAGACTGTAAACTCTAAAATGAACACATACTGAGAATCCAGCCAACGATTTGACTAGAGTGTCAGAATCTTGAAGATTTATTTATCACAGAGCACATGCGCACACACACAGAGCCAGTGGCTTGTTTAGATTAGCACTCTCACTATTGATTGTGCTGATGGGGATGCGCTGATGCTGCAGCAATGGTGCAAGTTACTCACAGGATGGAGAGACCTAATGTGAACAGTAAGCATATTATTAACATTTATATCACTGTTGTGTCTTGAGACTCAGGCACGTCAGGGCTCCATTGTGCTACACACTGTACAAACATAGGAATAAGAGTTCCTGTCCCCAAACAGATTTCCATCTAAAACTTCTAGAGTGATTGCTGAGCTGACAACAGACTTTCACAGGTTCACAGATTTTTAAGGCCACTGTGTTCATTTCTTCTGACCTCATGTGTAACACAGGCCACAGGATTTCCTTGAATTAATTCATGCTTCAAGTCCCATAGCTGTGGACCACCATGCCAAAGCCTAAGCAATAGTAATCCTTGCACTGTGACCTGAATGTCATTAAACCTGGGGCTCTCTTGGACCAACAAGGGAAGCATAGTCCAGAATCAAGAGCCTTCTGTTAGGTATTCCCAGCTGCCTGATATACAAAACTTTGCTCTTACAGACAAACCCTAGCTAATCAAGCTGATCTCAACTGCCAGAATGGTGAATAAGGAGAGGTGCAATGTCTAGTGTAGACGGGACCCAAACCATAAAGGTCTTTGTAGATGAGGACCAGCATTTTAAATTGTACCCAAAAATGAAGGTCAGTGCAGATTATGGTGCACAGGTGTAACATGCTACATAAATGAAACACCACTGAGTAAGCAAGCAGCCATGTACTGCACTAGCTGAGGTGTCTGAGAAGCCTTCATGATTAGATTGCTTCAGAGATTGAGAATGTTGCAATAATTCAGTCTGGAGGTGACAGAGGCCTGGCTAATTGAGAGCCACGTCTAAAGGAAATGCTGTTACCTCTTTGCCAAGAAAAGATGGTTTTGGTTGTTGGAGATAGACATGGTTTCTGCTGCTACATGGGAATCCAAGAGCACCTGGAGTGCAATTCCATCTACCTAGACAGGAATTGTAGCACCTCTGTGTGGCTTACAGTAGAGGCAACTGCCACAGCTACAATGGATATTTTCATAATGGTTCTCCACACAGGAGGCCCGGGCAGTTTTTGTTCCCAGTTCTAAAGCCAGACTGAAAAGGGTCAGCTAATGACAGAATTTCCTCACACTTGTACCTCTCATCATACACCAAAAACTAGTAGAGACAAGGTGGTGATTGGTGAGAATCTCTGATGGGATGATTTATTGACCCTCGACTAGTAGTTTCCTATTGGAGAGATACTGGACTAGGACTAGTAGTTTCCTTTTGGAGAGATACTGGCACCTTTCCCACTACTGAAGAGAAAGGTTTTTGCTCTTTACCAATAATGCCTACTCTCAAACATGGCCTTCAAAATTGGTTTGCACCCTTTATTTTGTGTTTTATTTAAAAAGCATAGAGGAGGCCAGCACGTTTTTTTCCAGCTTGTTTTTTCACTGAAAATATCGAGAACGTTAGCCTCATCTCATATATTGTGGTTTTGCTGGAAGACTCCCTGGAAAGCTAGAGAACTTCCTCAGCTCTTATCTGAAGGAGTTGAGGGTATCGAATCTTTAACAAAGATCTTTCTGCCTTTCCTTTCCACCCTTGCCCACCTGAATTTAAAAAATATATGGTTTTGTTTACACTCTGAATAAAAACTCTTTCCCGTCTCAATTGCTCAGTTTTCCCTTTTTTTACTTATGATAAAATCCTAACAAGAAGAAAGAATAAACTAAGGCCTGAACTTCAAGTGCAAAAAGAATTAAAAAATTGGTGGAGTGGCATGGGGGTGGTGGGATGAGGGCAGGAGAGAGAAAGAGAAAGTTTTATGAAGTGACAGAAACCTGAAAAGTTCCATTAAAGAAAAAAGGGCACCTTTTTTCCTTTGCAAGTCACCTTTGTGCTAGCACCCTCAATAAAGTTCAGAGTTTAAATAGCCTCCCACATGCTTGTTGCCACTTTCGTTTTGCTTTTTAATAAACTCATATGTAATTCTAAAATGCCATCACCATAGTATCTGGGTGCCACAGTACAACAGTTTCACATATAGGCTGGATTTTTCAAGCTAAAATTAACAAAAAAGCATGTGCTTTTGACAAAATTGTAAGAAGGGGAGACTGTGAGGGGGAGAGAAAGTCAAATTTGAGTAAGCAGATCAATCATCTTTTCAGAGTCACTAATAACAAGGAATATGATTTACATAGGAGTCAGAGGGATATCTATCTGCTCATTACTGATGTCAGAGTCACTAGAACACCTGCAACCATTCTGACTGGCTCAGACTTCAAACTCAGGGCAGTTGTAAATATAAACGTTTTTAATTACAGAGTATGCTTTGATAGTGGTATTCATGCAACAGCTGAGTCCAGTAAGCCCAAAATCCAGAAGAAGGGATTAGTAATTTGAGAACAAGTAGTGCTGGAAGCCTGTTTAATTTTCATTTCCTGTCCCCCAATTTGATATGGTATTCATTTATTTTTTCTATACATGATCCCAGCACATCTAAACCAACACACAATATTTACTGCTCTTTATGGGCAAAGGAAAAGGAATACTGCCCCTCCTTTGCACAACATCTCCCACAGACTATCTAGAACACAAAACTTGACCATTATCAAATGGTGAAGATGATAGTAGAATACAAACTAACATCTGTTTAAATACTATACCATTTGTTAGTGAGATTTGCCTGGTCACCTCCTCTACGTCTTTTATCAAATACCATAAAAGGCAGAGGGGGGTGGGAACTTGTTATGAGATGACAATCATTTAGATAGACTTTAGGGCCAGAAGGGTCCATCATGATCATCTAAGTCTGATCTGCTGTACATTGCAGGCCAGAGAACCTCACCCACACACTCCCGTAATAGGCCCATAACCTCTAGCTGAGTTACTGAAGTCCTCAAATCTTGATTTAAAGACTTAAAGTTACTGAGAATCCACCATTTACTCTAGTTCAAACCAGCAAGTGACCCGTGCTGCACGCTGCAGAGGAAGGCAAAAACAAAACAAAACCCTGAGTCACTGTGAATCTGACCTGGGGGAAATTCCTTCCTGACCCCCTAATATAGCTATTTGTTAGACCCTGAGCACATGGGCCAAACCCACCAGAAAGACACCTGCAAAAGAATTCTAAGTAGTAATTCAGAGCCCTCCCAGTCTAGAATCCCATCTCTAGCCACTGGAGATTCCTTGAACGTATATGCCAGTTTAGAATATTTCTGAACATTTCCTTGCATCACTACAGCACTTATTTCAAAAGAAGGTTGCTGTTATTTTAAAGGACCTTCAGAAATGCTCTCAGTTCTAGCTGGATAAAATTTGGTTATGGAATACACAAGAACCAAATTTATCCAGCTAGAACCTAAAGAGCAACCTACAGACTAAGCAAACAGCACTACATCACTTTACATTTTGGAAGTTTTATCTTCATATTCATATGTGTGAATGGAGTTTTTATTACTTCTACTATTAGCAGCTCATTTTCTGTAGAAATTCTCCACTCCCTCAACCAGAGTAAGATTCCTGCTTGCTAATGCCAAGCACATTTTCCAAGCCCTGCAGTGAAGTATCCTTAGGTAAATAATTAAGCATAATCACCTCCTTTTGAAAGGTTTATTATTATTATTACATAAAAACAAAAAGCAGCATTAAAATACAAACCAGCAATTGTTTATTCAGAACAAAAATTAAAATTAGATATTTGAACTTTCAAATAAAGAAGAAAAAAGTAGGCCTACTTTTGGGAACACAAGTCTTCAATATAGCTTCATTTTTAAAAATTGGGAGACTCTTCCATTAAAAGCAGTATCTAAGTCTACTTGCTCTGGAAGCTTAATAGGAATAAACTTTAATTAACAAGACAATTTATTTCATTTTACTCTCTTGGACTGATATTGTAGTTTCATTCTATTAGGGATAGAGTATAAGTTTCAATACAATAAGATTGTCTTTCACCCAAACCTGTACCCAATTCAAAATCAGATAATTAGTTCCTGGCTGGGACTAGAGTTAAAATTGCTAAAATACTGCACACACCAAAAAAAAAGAGGCAGGCAGGCAGGCAAGCAAGCAAATAAATAAATGAATGAATGGTTGTTCCCATTCCATTTCTGCCCGGATGCATCAGAAGTTTTATGAGAGAAATTGTTCTCATGGAATTGGCAGTCCAATTACACTGGTCTACAATTTTTGAGAAGTCGTCTGCTTCAGAGATAAAATGTGCTATTTATTATGTATTTTGATGTGCTGAATTCAAATATGACAATTAAAACAACTGATTGGCTACTGTTTCTAAGATATTTAAGTTTTTACATTTGATGTCTATGTATATTGTGTAGATAGTAGAGTTTTAATCATAAATTGTAAACCTAGGTCTTTTCATGTGTTTATGGTTGCTTTACATGATAATATTTCACCTGTCCTGTTTATGTAACACTTTAAAAATCAGCAAAAGGGTTATATAAATAAAATTTATTATGAAACAAAAGGCAAAAAACTATTATGTACATAGTTTAGTCCTATTCAGTGTCTACTCGGCGCTTCTTGGCTTGTCTCTTGTATTCATTAAATGGAGCATCTCTTGTCACTGTCCAGCAATAGTCTGCAAGCATTGATGGGCTCCATTTGCCCTGATAGCGTTTCTCCATTGTTGCAATGTCCTGGTGAAATCGCTCGCCGTGCTTGTTGCTCACTGCTCCGCAGTTCGGTGGAAAAAAATCTAGATGAGAGTGCAAAAAATGTATCTTTAGTGACATGTTGCAACCAAAGCTTTTGTATGCCTTGAGGAGGTTTTCCACCAACAACCTGTAGTTGTCTGCCTTGTTGTTTCCGAGAAAATGTATTGCCACTAACTGGAAAGCTTTCCATGCCGTCTTTTCCTTGCCACGCAGTGCATGGTCAAATGCATCATCTCGAAGAAGTTCACGAATCTGAGGACCAACAAAGACACCTTCCTTTATCTTAGCTTCACTTAACCTTGGAAATTTTCCACGGCGGTACTTGAAAGCTGCTTGTGTTTTGTCAATGGCCTTGACAAAGTTCTTCATCAGACCCAGCTTGATGTGTAAGGGTGGTAACAAAATCTTCCTTGATTCAACAAGTGGTGGATGCTGAACACTTTTCCTCTCAGGCTCCAATGACTGTCGGAGTGGCCAATCGTTCTTGATATAGTGGGAATCTCTTGCACGACTATCCCATTCGCAGAGAAAACAGCAGTACTTTGTGTATCCAGTCTGCAGACCAAGCAAGAGAGCAACAACCTTCAAATCGCCACAAAGCTGCCACTGATGTTGGTCATAGTTTATGCACCTCAAAAGTTGTTTCATGTTGTCATAGGTTTCCTTCATATGGACTGCATGACCAACTGGAATTGATGGCAAAACATTGCCATTATGCAGTAAAACAGCTTTAAGACTCGTCTTTGATGAATCAATGAACAGTCTCCACTCATCTGGATCGTGAATGATGTTGAGGGCTGCCATCACACCATCGATGTTGTTGAAGGCTGCAAGATCACCTTCCATGAAGAAGAATGGGACAAGATCCTTTTGACGGTCACGGAACATGGAAACCCTAACATCACCTGCCAGGAGATTCCACTGCTGTAGTCTGGAGCCCAACAGCTCTGCCTTACTCTTGGGTAGTTCCAAATCCCTGACAAGGTCATTCAGTTCACCTTGTGTTATGAGGTGTGGTTCAGAGGAGGAGGATGGGAGAAAATGTGGGTCCTGTGACATTGATGGTTCAGGACCAGAAGTTTCATCCTCTTCCTCTTCCTCGTCTGACTCAAGTGAGAATGATTCTGGTGCATCAGGAACCGGCAGTCCGTCTCCGTGGGGTACTGGGCGTATAGCTGATGGAATGTTTGGATAATGCACAGTCCACTTTTTCTTCTTTGACACACCTTTCCCAACTGGAGGCACCATGCAGAAGTAACAATTGCTGGTATGATCTGTTGGCTCTCTCCAAATCATTGGCACTGCAAAAGGCATAGATTTCCTTTTCCTGTTCAACCACTGGCGAAGATTTGTTGCACAAGTGTTGCAGCATATGTGTGGGGCCCACCTCTTGTCCTGATCTCCAATTTTGCAGCCAAAATAAAGGTGATAGGCTTTCTTAACCATAGTGGTTATACTGCGCTTTTGTGATGCAAAAGTCACTTCACCACAAACATAGCAGAAGTTATCTGCACTGTTCACACAAGTACGAGGCATCTCTGCTCACTTTGGCTAAACAGAAATGTGTCCCTTTGCAAAATCAAACACTGACAAATAAGAGAGCACGACACTGTATGATTTCTAGAGCTGATATAGGGCAATTTGTTCAGCAGAGTGATGTAAGCTTCGTTATGATTGCATCATCCATGACTTATAGGAATAACATGATGCAATTCATATCATGTATGACGCAATACCAGCTTCAGATTGCATCATTCATTGTTTTGCCTAAAAAGCAAGTACTGTCCAAACCCAGTCATAGATTTATTCATAGATCCAGTCAAAGATGTATTTTAGTCATTTCTGGTTTAAATTGAGATCCCTTCCCTTTATAACTCACTTATCCTCCGCCATTCCCAAGTCAAGGGTCGTATATACTGACCCAATAGCATATCTTGAAAACTAGAGCCAATCAACAATTTTAAGCATCATTTTCGTTCTCAGTGACCCAGAATTAGTAACGTTTGACTACATTTATTTCAGAAGCATTTTGGCTGTAGAGCAGTGTTATTATTTTACATGCAGTTGATGGATTTTTGTAGTCTGGTACTGTTTATCTGACACAAGAGGAGACTTCAGATAGATAATAGTTGTTCTACAGTGCTTTCCTTCCAGGATCTCAGCAGGGTGTTGGGAGGTAGTGTGTCAAGTAACTGGAGTCCTGGACTGCAAGTCAGGGGACCAGGGTTCTGGTCCTGTTTCTGCCACTAATTTTTTTCTGTGATCTTGGCCAGGTCACTTCACATCTTTGTACCTCCATTCCCACAACCTTTGTATCATAGAATATCAGGGTTGGAAGGGACCTCAGGAGGTCATCTAGTCCAACCCCCTGCTCAAAGCAGGACCAATTCCCAACTAAATCATCCCAGCCAGGGCTTTGTCAAGCCGGGCCTTAAAAACCTCCAAGGAAGGAGATTCCACCACCTCCCTAGGTAAAGCATTCCAGTGCTTCACCACGCTCCTAGTGAAATAGTGTTTCCTAATATCCAACCTAGACCTCCCCCACTGCAACTTGAGACCATTGCTCCTTGTTCTGTCATCTGCCACCACTGAGAACAGCCGAGCTCCATCCTCTTTGGAACCCCCCCTCAGGTAGTTGAAAGCAGCTATCAAATCCCCCCTCATTCTTCTCTTCTGGAGACTAAACAATCCCAGTTCCCTCAGCCTCTCCTCATAAGTCATGTGCTCCAGACCCCTAATCATTTTTGTTGCCCTCCGCTGGACTCTTTCCAATATTTCCACATCCTTCTTGTAGTGTGGGGTCCAAAACTGGACACAGTACTCCAGATGAGGCCTCACCAATGTCGCATAAAGGGGAACGATCACGTCCCTTGATCTGCTGGCAATGCCCCTACTTATACAGCCCAAAATGCCATTAGCCTTCTTGGCAACAAGAGCACACTGTTGACTCATATCCAGCTTCTCGTCCACTGTGACCCCTAGGTCCTTTTCTGCAGAACTGCTACCTAGCCATTCGGTTCCCAGTCTGTAGCAGTGCATAGGATTCTTCCGTCCTAAGTGCAGGACTCTGCACTTGTCCTTGTTGAACATCATCAGGTTTCTTTTGGCCCAATCCTCCAATTTGTCTAGGTCCCTCTGTATCTGATCCCTACCCTCCAGCATATCTACCACGCCTCCCAGTTTAGTGTCATCTGCAAACTTGCTGAGAGTGCAGTCCACACCATCCTCCAGATCATTAATAAAGATATTAAACAAAACCGGCCTCAGGACCGACCCTTGGGGCACTCCGCTTGAAACCAGCTGCCAACTAGACATGGAGCCATTGATCACTACCCGTTGAGCCCGACGATCTAGCCAGCTTTCTATCCACCTTACAGTCCATTCATCCAGCCCATACTTCTTTAACTTGGTGGCAAGAATACTGTGGGAGACCATATCAAAAGCTTTGCTAAAGTCAAGGAATAACACATCCACTGCTTTCCCCTCATCCACAGAGCCAGTTATCTCCTCATAGAAGGCAATTAGGTTAGTCAGGCACGACTTCCCCTTGGTGAATCCATGCTGACTGTTCCTGATCACTTTCCTCTCCTCTAAGTGTTTCATAATTGATTCCTTGAGGACCTGCTCCATGATTTTTCCAGGGACTGAGGTGAGGCTGACTGGCCTTGTCTGTTTAGATAGCTAACTCTTTGGAGCACAAACTGTCTTTTGCTATGTTTGTATTTTGCCTACCACAATGAGACCCTGATCTCAGTTGGGGACTTGGCACTTCTTTAATACAAGTTAATAGAGCCCAACAGACTTAGAGGAAAACAAACAAACTAAAGCTTACTTTATTCAGTAGGTCAGCTTCTCTCTTCCAGTACCAGAATTTGATGTCATATAAAGTGCGGAGAATCAAGTTCTATTGAATCAAAGAAAATTGAGTTTTAGCATTAAAAAAGTCAACAAAGAGAACTACAGACCAAGTTTCAAATGGGTTCCCAAAACCTTATTTCCAATCTGGATCAACTGAAAACCTTTCACATAAAGTAACCCCAACTGTCGAAGTTCCCATTTAGCACTATGATTAAACTACTATACACTGACTATTAGAGCTTGTCTTCACTACAAAGTTTTACTGTGTTTGTAAATTGTGTTCAGAACCACATTAGCTAAGATGTTTGGTCATACTTAGCTGACAAAGTGACGAGTATGTTAGTCAGCATAGACTACGGCTAATATGATTCTTCACAATCGTGTGCCAACACAGTAACGTTGTGTAGTCCAGATCACCCCCCAGCTGCAAGATTTCAGGCTCCAGTCTCTCAAACTAGAGCAACTAGATAGCAACATAAATGATTTGACATCCACCCTAACATTTTATTAAAAAGACCCCCAGAGATTTAAGATGTGGAATCATACTGTGAGACACGGACATTAAACCATGATTATGTAAGCTACGAAAGCTGGAGAAGAAACTATTTGATATAAGAGGCACGTGCACTAGAGAAGTAGCTGCTGGTAGACACAGCAACAGAAATTCAGAACTCCATCAGTGTCCGAATATATAACTGCTGTTGAATACACATTGTGTAGGATGTGCAGTATTCCATGTGACAGGCTGGGATTCTATGGTCAGCCATAGTGACCAAACTGCACTGGAATGTTTTGACTACTAACATGTAACTTTAAACCAATACATTTATTCAGCGCTATGAACAAACCACTCTTCTCAGTGCAATAAATTCTTTGTCATGCTTTACAAATATTCCTCTTAACATAGGAGACCCAGCGGCTTTGTCAACATTAGTATTTTCTTAAAAAAAAAAAAAAAAAAAAAACACCTCTCCTCAGCATGCTTCTAGCAGTGCAATTTCATTGTTGGTGGCATTGCTCAGAGTGCTAATGTAGAGAAGGCCAGCGAGCTTTATCTAAGACAACATGATTTTAAAAGACTGAATGAATATCACATGCCTAATCTATGGCCATGGCCAGAAAATTATTAAATGGCTAAGGGGTTAGCTAGCTATGGAAGCAACCTGCACTTGGGTGCACTGCCCAAAAAATGACAAAAACATCAAGGGTTTGCAATGGCAATGGGTTGCAGCATCTAATAATTGCTTAGTGCCATTCATACAACTCCATTTCCCTAAAAAGTGGCTTGTTAAAAGATGCAGAATCCTGAAAAGGGCATTCTTTCCCCATCCGTCCACACCCAATGCATGACAACATTAGGAAGTTTGTGTTGAAAATAGTTACCAGTGGGTTTCCTCTAACCAAACAAGACAAAAGAATGTTTTCTACACCATTACTAAGAAAGCATTCTGGAGATTAGAGTGACAGCTATCTTTCTGACAAAGTTGTCATATAGTTCAACCAATGGACTCAGCAGGGACATAGCATTTGGACCGTAAAGACCGAACACAACTTTTCAGAAGTTAAATGTATACATTGTACATCTCTACAGTTTTTCCCAATCAAATATATAGTTACACAATGTGTTCAAATAAGACTATATTCTTAGAAAAGAAAGCAATTTGTCGAATGATCAGTTGCGGAGTGATTTACAAAGAGTTAGGTATCATATTCCTTTCAGGAAGTTTAGTGACATTTATTTTACCACTTTAAACTACACAAATACAACCTATTAAAATATATTTTTAATAGCACCTTTCCCATTCTCTCTCTCATACACATAACTACTAATTCTTCCATTGGTTTAATAACAAGAGGACAAACAAAAATCTGTGTACGTACATACATACACACACACACACCCTTAGGTCATCACATTAATAATAGCAATCCTTGAAAAGCATATAGGCCAGGGGTGGGCAAACTTTTTGGCCCGAGGGCCAAATCTGGGAATAGAAATTGTATGGTGGGCCATGAATGCTCAGAAAATTGGGGTTGGGGTGCAGGAGGGAATGAGGGCTCTGGTTGAGGGTGCAGGCTCCGGGGAGGCGCCAGAAATGAGGAGTTCAGGGTGTGCGGGGAGTGCCCCGGGCTGGGGTGGGGGAGTGGGGTGCAGGGAGGGTGAGGGCTCCAGTTGGGGGTGCGGGCTGTGGGATAGGGCTGGGGATGAGGAGTTTGGGGTACAGGAGGGTGCTCTAGGCTGGGACTGAGAGGTTCAGAGGGCAGGAGCGGGATCAGGGCTGGGGGAGGGGGATCAGGGCTGGGGCAGTGGGTTGGGGTGCAGGCTCCGGCTGGGGGTGCAGGCTCTGGGATGGGGCTGGGGATGAGGAGTTTGGGGTGCAGGAGGGTGCGCCGGGCTGGCATCAAGGGATTCGGAGGGCGGGAGGGGGATCAGGGCTGAGGCAGGGGGTTGGGGCATGGGGAGAGGCTCAGGAGTGCAGGCTCCGGGCGATACTGAACTTAAGCGGCTCCCAGAAGCAGCAGCATGTCCCTTCTCCGGCTCCTACACGGAGACGCAGCCAGGCAATTCTGCCCGCTGCCCCATCCACAGGCACCGCCCCTGCAGCTCCCATTGGAGCGCCGGAGGTGGGCCATGCCACAGTTCCGGGAGCTGTGTGGAGTGGACCCCGACCCTGCTCCCCAGCTGAAGCGCCAGAGGAGGGCCATGCCGTGGCTTCCGGAAGCCACGTGGAGCAGCTCCCTACCATGCTCCCCAGCTAGAGCAGGGCCATGCAGCGACTTCCAGGAGCCACGTGGCGCGGCCCTCTATCCCGCTCCCCGGCTGGAGTGCCGAAGCAGGGCAAGCCCCAGACCCTGCTCCCCAGCGGGAGCTTGAGGGCCGGCTTAAAACGGCTGGCGGGCCGAATCTGGACCATGGACCGTAACTTTACCCACCCCTGATATAGGCTATTTTGCCACTGTTTTTCAACTGTTTTCCAATACCCTTTAACTTCAACTTGCTATTCTATTGTTCAAAATTTCAAAAAAGTACCTGCACTTATGAAAGGCACTTCAAGATTACATACAAAGAACATAATTTTACCATAGAAACAGCTTTTAGTCATTATCTCTGCATCAGCAGAACACCTCAAAACTACATCTAGAATATTATTTATGAAGACATTAGAAAGACATCATTTAATCATCAATTAATCAATAACATAAGTATGGTTCTTTATGCATACTTATGATTCTTGAAAATATGATTAGTAATTAATAACAGTTATGTAAAGTCATTGTTTAAAATAATTGTGTATAAACTAAATGGTGTGTTATGTTCAAGAAGACTAAGCTCTGTAAAATGCAATCAAAGCTCATTTTAAAAGGCTATTAATGCACCAACTCATTATATAATCTCTGAAGTTGAAACTTCAAATAGAAGTTACATGCCTCAAGAGAAGTCAAACAATGATTGAGCACTTACATATGTTTTCCATCCTCAAAGACCTTTCGAAATAAATTAATTTTTGCATTATCCCTGCCAGGCAGGGTAGATACAGGGCTGGCAGCACAACTGGGAATCACCAGACATCTACTAGTTAGATGCCAACATGAAAGGCAAGTGGGGACTGGCTTGCCAGCAAATCCAGGAGCAAGGTCATGCTGATGGGCAATGGGAAGGTAGTGTGATTCCTACCAGGATGCTGTCTCTACACGTTACTTGTGGGCACTCCATCTTATAGACCAACCCTCTTGCTAGTAAGTGCTTTGATGAACTTAGTCACCTTCCCCACCCCACCAAAAATATCTACAATTATAAGAAAGAAGAAGAAGAAGAAGCAGGTGCTTTCTCTCATGGTTTCCTCCAACCCCACCCCAGAAAGAAGAAAGGTATCCGCTTTTCTACTCTTCCCCAAGCCTCCTGGCTGCTCAGGAAGCAGTGAGAGTCCACTGGGAGTGGTTGCTTGAATAACTCTGTTGCTGAGACCCATATATTTCCCCAGACAGCAGATAGAATGAAAGAGAGATGATCGTTTCACTGTTGCCCACAGGGTTTCCATTAGCACCAATGGGACCAGGAATGACACCAAGGAGAAGTGGGTGCCCTCCCACCACAAAAATGTTTCCCTCTACCCCACCACACCAGAGAAGTGGAATAGAAGCAGAGCATTTTGTTCCCTTACTATAGTGTGTGAGCTGTGACTTTGATAGTGATTAGTGAAATACAAGCAGTGATTACCTCAGAGAACAGGGAAATGATCAGCGTACAGGGGATGCACCAGTGTAATTGAGGCCAGGTCTATACTACAAACTGACATTGGTATAACTACGTGGCTCAGAGGGTGTGAAAAATCCACACCCCTGAGCAACACAGTTATACTTATATAAACCCTGGTGTTTATATCAGGAGCCAGAGAAGGGAGGCTGATCATAGCCAGGCCAGACCCCCAGCTGCCAGGCTAGGGCCAGGAGAGCCTATGTGCAGGGATCCTTTCCTTTTCCAGGCAAACTCCCCACTGCAGGCTTGGACTATGGACTGGCACTGCTGCCCCCTTTGCCTCCCCTATCCCAACTTTTTCCAGCTGTGTGGACTCAGGCAGGAAGAGGAAGCTAGCCTGGGAGGTCTAGCTTAGACTAGTCCAAAACAGTAGCCTGGAAGAGGGATCCGACCTGGGCTCCCACCTGTGAGGCCTCCGTTTCTGAACAGGAGTAGCTAAAAAAAAAAAAAATGTTTTTTAAATTAATGATCAGCAAATGATCACTGACAATTTCAGAACTTTTCAGCAAACAAAATACATCAAAGAAAAGCAAGTTCTCTGAAATTTGCCAAGACATATCTCAACTTCAAGAATAGGCCTAATTCTGGAGAGGGGGGGGAAATTGGTAGGAGAGTCCTCTACCAGTATTACCTTCGAACTATGTACTTTAGATAATAACGAAGAAGACTGTATCATAGAAGAATGGGAAGTGGAACATTCAGCATCAGATTCTTCATTAGAATAAAAAGGGGGAAGGGGAATAAGCTATACCAGTATAAGGTATATTTATGCATGTTTAACTGCATCCACAAGTTGTACTAGTATAACTATATTGGTTTAAAAAACAAAAACAGAAAAACCCAACCTGCAACTGACAGTTGTACAAGTAAAATCTCTATGCAGACTAGGTCTCATTAACAAAACTTCACTGGAGGACATACGAATGATTATCTTTACAACTATAAAGGCCTGGCCTTTTTAAAATTTATTATTATTAAAGAAAGTTTAATTCCTGCAGAAATTGTAGGCCCCCTCGTTTGCAAGCCCACATTTTCCTGCTAACAGGGATGAGTAGGCAAGTTGACCTTTCAAGTCTTGGATAGAAAAGTAACAGTATCCCCAGACCAGTGAGACAGGAATGGTTAATTGACTAAGACTACACGAATTCCTGGATGCCGGCCAGAGATGCTAATCATGCCTCCCTTTTCCAAGAGCGGACAGATGTGTATCAGCATGCTTAGGGAACTATTTTAAAAAATTGTTAACATTACAGCATTATCTTATGTCATCTGCTGATAAGAATGTCAGAGAGATGCTACATTGAAGAAGCCGCTCTGGGTTCCCACACATTTGTATTCTGTTCCCCACTCTGCTCTCTGCTGACCAACCTAGACCAATCCAGTTCCTTCCTAATTGGAGAGAAAAATCAGGATGTTTTGTTTCAAGATACATAAAGAAGAAATAGATGGGAACTGGTCTGAACAGAGGTGTACTGAAGACTGAGAAAAACTAAAATAGTACATTACTGAGTTCACATATTGCTAAATATATTATATGTAATATAATATTACTGGGAATCATCATTGCATTTTAATCCAAGTAATATAACACAGTACTATAGTACAATGTATATTAAACATGATGAAAAAAGTTATGTTTTAAAGCAAGTCTTCTACCCTTTTATTTGTAATTTTAAATCAATCACTTCAGTTTTGGTTACACTTAAAGAATAGTGTAATGCACACTGAAAACTAAACAGGCCCGGTGCAATAACTTTCCTAATAATAATCCTTTACTAACATTTACAATTGTTCTTTACCTTCTGTTTTCCTACTTAGAGAAGTGGGTGTTGAAATATAAATTAAAATAATTTGAGTGTAACTATATACAAAAAAACAAACAATTACAGCAATGAAATTCCACCATGGCAGACAAGAGATTAGTATCTATATGAAAGAAGGAAAAACAGTTTATGAAGCATTTACAGATGACGTTAGACCTCAGATAGGCACATATAGCTCCCACTGATGTGAATGCTAGATGTTCAATTCATAGCCAAGGGCACAAGTTAGCAAGTACCATTTATGTACAGGTATTAGCTTTATTATGGAGGTGCCAGCTAAACTTCATACTTAAGGCTGAGCTAAGGTTTACACTTAAAGCAGGAATTCAACCTCTTATGAAAATTGATGTATCCTCCCTAAAGTTACAGCACTAACTATAGGATGATTTTTTTTTCTGAGAATTTACAAGTAAATCTATTAGTTTATAAGGTAACAGTAATTCTAAAAAATTGGTCCTTAAAGACAGACTTTTTCCTTTGTCCTTAATGATCTTAACAAAATTCTCTCAACTGCCCATAAAATAAAAGCCCCACTGAAATCTTGTCCATAGGCCACACTTGAGGTGTTTTGTTGTTGTTGTTGTTTAAAAAAAGATTCATAGTCATTCTCTCTGGTCCCATCCCATCTGCTCCGATTCCGCCACTAGCACCACCACCTTTATTCTTCATAACTGAAATTTTCTCCTTTAGCAGAGGCTACATTAAGATAAAGTCAAGGTTGAGAGTACATATCAGTAATTTAGGGTTCAGCACATTACAGCGTTGTTGTGATTATCCCCCAGAATAAGCATAATAAATCCAGGAATTCCAAGTTAAGGTTACTCTGAAAAGAAAACCAAATTTGTTGTGTGGGTGTCATAACTCCATTTTCATACGTTAACCTTAATTCTGCCCTGTAGTGACACCATGAGAGGGGAATCAGATATTTAAAAATCAGTATAATCTAACACAAGGCCACAAACACTGAAATGCCTTAATGGTAATTGTATGATTAAACACCCAATAAAATTGAGAAGTCCAAAAGGACCGCAAGGCTTTACAGAAGCTTAACAATCTAAGGCAGACACCCTTGATAGTGGGGGATGTCTTGGAGATTAGTTCTTCAGTATGCTTCTATATTCCTGGTCACACGTTCTGAATTTTTAAATCTACTGTTAGCCAGCCCCCAAATCCCTGATCATCCACAACCACCTCCAATACAAAAAATTAATTAGTATTTCTCTTCAACACTATGCTTCTGAAAATCCAGTAGCACATCTGAAACTATTATTAGGAAAGCCTTCCAGATGATATCTGATAGTGGGGAATACAAAATATTGATCCAGAGATTCAATAGCACAAGATTCCTTTATTATATTCCTTCTCCTGAAGGGGAAAACAGGAGCTGGCACATTTTGCCTAGTGCATTAAGATCTAGAAACTTCCTGCTAATTGTCTTTTCACAACTTACTGGCAGAGAAATATACTGATCAGTATTCTCTAGAGTGCAGCAACGTTTCCAGTCTCTCTCTCTTAAGCTGCTCAAACTTGCATTAGCAAACATTTGAGTTTGACAGTTATGTTCTTACAGTTGCTTAATTAGTATTTGCACACACACACACACACACACACACACACCCCTGGAACATGCAATGACAAACCAGATATGGGCAAATTGCCACTGTTAACATTAACCAAAAAAGAGGCAATGCTCCTGTTTTAGATGTCAAGAGAACAATTACTGCATTATTTGTTAAAGAATTAAAAATTGTGCCCATCATTCCTAAGGCTGTTTTATAGTTTCTAAAGGACTTTGACAGCAGCACATTTTTAAAACCAGATGATTTCAAGTTTGATATTTCTCTTTTTTTCTGTGTATTAATAGGCATCAGACTAATTACAATAACATTTCATAAAAAGGGAGAAGTTACACACTCAATGCCTTTATTAAACAGAATGTCATTCTCACCAACAGAGCTCAAATTTATTCTGATGATCCTGTATGCCATTTAACATACCCAGTCTGCATTAGTATGCAGCCTTTTGGATCATTCTATTCTTTTCCATATAAAAAATCCTTGGTGTCATTACCCAACCCCCAAAATTGTTTTGATTCCTCTTTCCAATATCTTCTCCAGCTACACAGACAGAATTATAATAAATTGGTTTACTCCACTTACAATGCACCTTGACTGTATTATCACCTGCTTTTAAAGTGACCCCAAATGCCTTTAAATTCACAAGGATGCTAATTTTCACAAGTTTTCATATTTCATCTTGGCAAATCCCAAAGGGATATGGCTTCCTTGCAGATCAAGCACCACCTGGATCAATCTCCATCTAGGTCCTTAAGGTGGTCTAGCTGTATATTCAATTTATGTCCAGCACTGGCAATCTTCTCATTCCAAAGTTTAGCTCTCGTATGATCACTGGCCATGTAGTGGAATTCCTTGGTAAACTCACTTCAGGATTCACTGGTCATAGCCATCGGGCACATCTACACTGGTGAAGTTACATCGCCAGCAGTTACAGCACCGCTCAGAGAGTGCAGAAGGAAAACGCAGTTGTGCGTTCACACTGACACCTGCCTGCGGAATAGCGTGTTCACACTTGCGGCACTTGCAGCAGTATTTGGAGCGGTGCACTCTGGGCAGCTATCCCACAGAGCACCTCTTTCTCTTTTGCCGCTAAGACTTGTGGAAAGGTGGAGGGGGTCGCGGGGCATCCTGGGTCCAGTCCCAATGCCCCGTGATGCATTGCTTCGCATCCCAGCAATTCCTGTACTTCCATCATTTAGCACCATCTTTCAAAGGTTTGTGTACTGCGCGCCCTGCCTCTTTCAGGCTTCAGGAATGGATCCCGAACAGCTGACCAGTATACTGTTCACTCTGACCAACACGTCATGAGTAGCTAGGGTGACCAGATGTCCCGATTTTATAGGAACAGTCCCGATTTTTGGGTCTTTTTCTTATATAGGCTCCTATTATCCCCCAACCCCTGTCCCAATTTTTCACACTTACTGTCTGGTCACTCTATGAGTGGCAGTGGAGTTATTCCTTAAACTACAAAAGCAAGAGGAGTGCAACATTGATCTTGCCACATGAAGTAGCTATGACACAAGATTGCTTGTGGCATTCACGGAGGCGCTGACCACAGTGGAACGCCACTTTTGGGCTCAGGAAACAAGCACCAAGTGGTGGGATCACATCGTCATGCACGTCTGGGATGACGAGCAGTGGCTGCAGAACCCTCGCATGAGGAAAGCCACATTCATGGGACTGTGTGATGAACTCGCCCCAGCTCTGCAGCACAAGGACATAAGAATGAGAGCTGCCCTGTCGCTGGAGAAGCGGGTGGCGATTGCACTGTGGAAGCTGGCTACTCCAAACTGCTACCGATCAGTCGCTAACCAGTTTGGATTGGGAAAGTTGACCATTGGAGTTGTATTGATGGAAGTGTGCAGGGCCATTAATCTCATCCTGTTCCAAAAGACCGTGACTCTGGGCAACGTGCATGACATTGTGGATGGCTTTGCACCAATGGGCTTCCCTAACTGCGGAGGAGCGATAGATGGCACACACATTCCAATTCTGGCACCAGACCACCTAGTCACAGAGTACATTAATCACAAGGGGTATTTCTCAATGGTTCTCCAGGTGCTTGTGGATCACCGTGGGCATTTCACGGACATAAACGCAGGCTGGTCTGGAAAGATGCATGACGCACACATCTTTCAGAACACTGGCCTGTTCGGGAAACTGCAAGCAGGGACTTTTTTCCCGGACCAGAAGATCACCGTTGGGGAAGTCGAAATGCCCATTGTGATCCCCCGCCTACTCCTTAATGCCGTGGCTTATGAAGCCATACACAGGGCAACCTGACAGCAGCAAGGAGTGGTTCAACAAAAGGCTGAGCAAGTGCAGAATTACTGCTGAATGTGCATTTTTGGCTGTTTAAAAGCCCGCTGGTGATGCCTGTATGGGAGCCTGGACATAGCCAATGAAAATATTCCTATGCTTGTAGCCATGTGCTGTAAGCTCCATAATATTTGTGAAGGAAAGGGTGAAAGCTTCACTCAGGGCTGGACCACAGAGGCTCAGTGCCTGGAGACTGAGTTTGAACAGCCGGAGACCAGGGCTATTAGAGGGGCACAGCGTGGGGCCATAAGGATCAGGGATGCCTTGAGGCAGCAATTTGAAGCTGAAAGCCACTAATATTTGCTGCTATGCTCGGGATTGCAGTGCTTGTAATGCTAGGAGGTGACTGGTGCACATGATGCAATAAGGGGGTTTAACATAATTGCATGTTGCTTTGCAGTGCTCTTTTTGCTTTCACTTAATAGAATCAAGTTTGCTTTCAAACCAACACAATTCTTTTATTAAAAGACAACAACTCGAGGAGAGAGTCAAACGACAAAAATACATCAGAATGGAGGGGGATGGGGGAAGGGAAGGCCTCCAGAGGAGGAGGGATCCTGGGACAGCTACAGATTTGTGTATGTCCAGGGATCATATCCAACCTTCTCCTTTGGAGTACAATGCAGCAGGTGCTGTACTTCAGCAGGGCTAAACTGCAGAGGGATGGGCGTTGAGTGCAGTGGGAGTCAACACTGCTGGACTGTGAGGAGGGAAGATTGGAATGCTGCAGGTAGAGAGTGGAGCCAGGAGGTTGATAACAGTGTGTTGGTGGCATGTGGGGGTGCATGGGAAAGAGTTTGTGACAGCGGCTGCAGGGGAGGACGGGCGCAGAGCTGCTCGGTTTGAAGAGCTAGTATCGCCTGGAGCATGTCCACTTAGCGCTCCATAATGTTTAAGAGCCGCTCCGTGGCTTCTTTCTGGCGTGCTGCATTCTCCTTTCGGTCCCTCTTCTCGCTGTCCCGCCACTCCTTTAATTCCTGTTTCTCAGCGGCGGAGTGCATCATAACCTCATGCAGAAAGTCCTCCTTAGTTCTTTGTGGCCGCTTTCTAATTCTGTGCAGCCGTTCTGCCACCGATAAGGGAGGCTGGCCTCCCCAGGACATCTCTGTGAAGTTTAAATGCAATATTTTAAAGAAGCAGTATTGTTTGCAACACAGACAACACTGATTCAGTGCTTTAAAACACAGCCAGTACTCACACACCTGTCACTAATTGGCTGACTCCAGGCAAGCACACATGAGCCACAAGACCCCAAAAATGGTGAGTAGCCACAGGGGCAGGGTGAATCACTCTTCCCGGACCCTGCTGTACACTGGGCATGTGACTCTTAGGGAGAGCCAGTACTGTAGCCGGGGCCTGATAATCATTCCTGTCCCCACACTTTCCACAGGATGTGATCATTATGGAAGATATCTCACTGCTGAGGGTGAGCAGGGAATCAAGGGAGGGTCTTCTCCAAGACCGCGGCTTCCGCCCTAGCCCCTATGTAGTTCACCTATGTGCAGCAATGGTCGTTCCCCTCCGCCCACCCCACGACAGCACAGTGGCGCAGGAAAGTTACCATTAATGGGGCAAGAAACAAAGCAGCTCTGCCGAGGAACCTGCGTCAGGGGATTGCCCAGTATCTGCAAGGGTTTCCTGGAGATCTCTGATGGAGATTCCCGTGAAGTGAGGGAATCTATCAACAGCCTGTTCCACTGCTCAGAATAGGCATGCGGTGGGAGACAAGCCTGCTTTCTGCAACTCTCCTGCCCCCAACAAATCGCTTCAGCAATTCCCAAAATCAGATCCACTTACCCGGGGCCTCCTCTCCTGTTTGGGTTTCACCAAAATCCGACTGCTGTGACTGACTAGGCTCCTCCGGGGTAGAAAAGAGCTCCTGACAGCATGCATCTCTGGCCTCTAAGCCATCCTCTGCCTCTGGGTCCCCCTCCCCCTCTTCGTCCAAGATTTCCTCCTCCTGGCTCGGTCCACTCTCGACTGGCACGTGAGCCAACGAAGTATCCACAGGGGCCTTTGCAGTGGAAGCGGGGTCACCACTGAGTATCACGTCCAGCTCTTTGTAGAACTGGCAGCTCATGGGCACAGCACCGGAGCGGCGGTTTGCCTCCCAGGCCTTGTGGTAGGCATTCTGCAGCTTCTTCACTTTTACCCTACACTGCAATGTGTCCCGGTCATGGCCCCTTTCTATCATGCATCGTGAAATCTGTCCATAGGTGGTATAATTCCTACGGCTAGAGTGCAGCTAGGACTACACAGCCTCCTCTCTGCAAATGCCGATGAGGTCCAGTAGCTCGGCATTGCTCCAAGCGGGGGATCACCTGGTGTGAGGAGCAGGCATGGCCACCTGGAAAGATGCGCTGAGACCACTGCATGCATCACCGAGCAAACAGGAAGAGGACTTTCAAATTTGCAAAGGAATGTACAGGGTGGAGATGTCGGTTGGTCACCTGAGGGCAGGGCAATAAAGTTCAAACCGATGATCAGAGAGGTGAGAACAGGCATTGTGGGACACCTCCTGGAAACCAACTGCAGCCCTGTAATCACCACGGTGTCTACACTGGCACCACAGCGCTCTAGACCCAGTGCAGAAAGCTCTACCCCTCTCATCGGGGTGGTTTTTTTAGAGCGCTACAACTGCGCAGTTTCTGCACACTAAATGGCTTGGCAGTGTGTACACCTCGGGAGTTACAG
>NW_020664561.1:15965554-15967997 GCF_002925995.2 Terrapene triunguis | reverse complement strand
GGGGGGGGGGGGAGGCGGGGCGACCATGGGCACAGTTTTTTGGGGGGGGGATTGCCTCCCTCCAGAAGCGAGGCATGGGGGGGGACGGGGACACAGGGTTATGTGCCACTGCCCCCACCCCCAATCATTTCTGCAAGCTCAGAGCTGCCCAGTTGAAGGAGGCTGGGTCTTGGCTCCACTGACTCTGCAGTTGAACACTGCCTTCTGGGTCCTCGTGCCATTCCTTCTCTCCTTCTGTGTGCTGGGAGCCTTCCTGTTTTCTGTGCAACAGTGAGTGGCTGCAGTGGGGCTGGGTAAGGAGGTGTGTGAGGGGAAGAGATAGCGGGGAAGGAAGGGAGTGGAATAGGGCAGGGGAAGGGGAATGCAGGAATGAGGGGAGGGGGAAGGAGAAGAAAAGGGGATAGGGAAATTGCAGGGGGAACCGGGAGCCCGGCATGCGGCATCCCCTCGGAAGCAGCTGGGGCTCCCCCGTTAAGCAGGCCCATTGAACCCTCACCCTGACAAGCCCTACCCCCCTACACCTGGACCCCCCCCCCCGAGCCTCCCACACCCAGACCCCCACCCCACTGATTCCCAACCAGCTGCACTTGGACCCCCACCCCATCAAGCCCCAGTCTCCCAGCACCTGGGCCCCCCCACTCTGCCCCCTACACCCAGACCCCCAAGCTGAGCCCCAACCACCTTCACCTGGATCCCCTGCAGAATGCCACTGTCCCTGCACCCGGAACCTCCCAATGAGCCCCTGTGCATCCAGAACTTCCACTGAGCCACCTGCACCCAGACTGCCCCACACAGAAATCTCTCACCCCACACCTGGATTCCCCCACACTATGCCTCTCCACACTTGGATCCTGCTGGGCTGAACCTACCCACCCACACTGGTGCACCTGGCACAGAGGGGCAAGGCCCTGGAGTGTTTCTGGGGCAGGCCCAGTACTTACTTTGTGTCAGGATCAGGTGCAGCCTCACTGCCGAGTCCCTGTACCAGGGAATGTGGGGACTTCAGGGTGATCTCCCACCTCAATGCAGCAAGTGGCCTGTGCTCTCCACTGCCATGCTGGAACCACATTTATTTACTGACAAATAAAATTTACAGAATTTTGCAGAATTAAAAAAAAAGTTTGCATAACTTTTAATTTTTTGGTACAAAATTTTTAGGTACATAATTCCCTCAGGAGAAGCTGATGGAGGCAGTTGCTGGGTTCGACTTCCAATATCCTTATTTCTGATATGGAATTTCCATATTTATGCATACTCAAGTTCACTAATTTTTCAACAAGACTATTACTAAAACTAAAGCTACCCCTTCATAGCAAGATGAGGTTTTAAAAAATTCTAGCACAAACCCAAAAATCTCTCCCTTTTTGTTAAAAAAAAATAATAATAATTCAAATTTCAGCTTTACTAATGCAATAGGCAGTTCAGAAATTTCCTACTATTCAAGCTAAAGTGAACTGACATTTATACTTCTATGGTGTCTGTATTTTGTCTAAAAGCAATATTAAGCTGTCACACATGATTAAAGATCTGTGCCAAGACTGAAATGAAGAATCATTACAGAAACAAACTATCCTATCAATCATCACTGCTGGCCCAGGTTGATAGACGAGACCAGCACTTGAACTCAAAGGCATTAAATGCACATAAGGATTTAGCATACAGCTAATTTAAAAAGACAACAAAAACACACCATGAAGGACCTAAATCTAACTCCATGTGTGTCGATGAAAGTATTGGCACTGACATCAGTGGGAACTGGCTCAACCTTTGTATTACAGTCCAGATTACCCAAAACAGGGGTGTTCATGCATTTTGTGGCTAGAGCTAAATTACATTTTTAATTATGGTCCATGAGCTAAGGATACAGATTAAGGATCATATACTACACACAATCCATAGCAGCTCTCCCACGGAGGTCAATAGAAGTTCTGAACAAAGATGAAGCAAATAAGACCTTTATGAAATCGCTACCATTTAATATTCTGTCATTTCTGTCCCTTGTTTGCAGATTTGTGTGCCAAATTCTAGTATCTGTGTATATGAGTAAGGCATGCTACTATATCTGCATTCTGTGCATGACTGCCAACCTAAATTTTAGAAAATACGGCTCTTAGATTGTCAAGATTAGACTTCAAAGTTAACCCACTGAGATGAATGGGGGCCGTTTAAGACACTTTCACAGCCTGAAAAATCAGCTTTAGCCAGTGCTACATCAGCTCACATTTGGAAAGATTAAAAAAAAAAAAAAAAAAAAAAAAAAAGAAAAAAAACCAACCAACCGTCATAAGGGCTAAAAAATTTTAAGAAAACCCACAAAACAAAGATTTTAGATTCTTGAGACTCTGAATCTATGATGGAGATTGGTTAAATACATCATACAGGCTAGGGAAGACACCCCTTATCCAACTAACAGACTCATATTTTTAAAATAAGCTCTTTTCTT